>NC_048310.1:36472720-36730551 GCF_013100865.1 Trachemys scripta elegans | reverse complement strand
GCCGGTCCCACAGATTCAGCGGCAATTCGGTGGTGGGACCGGCGGACCTCCCGCAGGCATGCCGCCGAAGGCTGCCTGACTGCCGCCCTCGCAGGGACCAGCAGGGCGCCCCCCACGGCTTGCCGCCCCAGGCACGCGCTTGGAGCGCTGGTGCCTGGATCCAAACCAGGCCTGCTCTTGGATTTACAAAATCAAAAGCCAATCAAGGAAGTTTTGCCGACTCTGGAGTTTGCCCGTTTCTGACACACAGAGCTTGATTAACAACCTCATTCCTGCCTATAGCACACAACCTGTGCCGCTTGCCTTATGGTGCTGTATTGGCCGGGAGTGGTAAAAACCTACCTTCAAATCACCTGAAATGTTGGCTCCAGCCAAGATGCCAGTCGCCGATGGAAAGAAAATGGAAAACAAACCAAAGAAGGTGCCATCTGGTCCACGCCAATTTGGCACAAAGTTCTGAGCAAAAATATCAGCTGGAGGAGAAAAATATTTTTCTATCAATTCCAATCTACTAGATCATTTTACTCATGTTTCTTTCTTTTTAAAGGCAATGGTTGAAACAGTAGCTGCAGTGTTTCAAACTGCTATTGGGAGGCAACCTTGCAGCGTTCTACTGTTATCTATACGGCACCCTATAACGTGCTAGGTGCTTTCTTGTCATAAAGTTAGATCCGAGTTTACAGTCGAAGACTCGGATTTGGCAAGCAGATCAGTGGTTTTGCCTACAGGTGTCCAGTTTTTTAAAGGTATTTAAAAGCAAGGCCTAAGTGATTTAGAGGGTTACATTCCATTTTCAAAAGCGCCTAAATACGTTTACAAATTTGGGCCTGGCTTCCTGCTCAGGTGTATGGATCTGCCCATGCCAATCTGATTGTGAAATCAAGGTCTACACAGACGACACGAAGGCTAAGGAGGGCTGGGAAAGGATGCGTCATGAGCTAATTTCTTGTTTGCTATTTCCCCCCCTCAATCTGTTATAGGGTTGGGCCTTAAAGTGGACAGGGCAGAATCCAAATGAAAGATGCTTCTGGGTATAAAAAATTATTCGGCCACTGCCTGTCTGGAGATTTTGCTCCAGGGGATTCGAATGATTCCAACAGGAATGGCGTAACTCACTAAATGAAAGAGAAGCATTTCATCGCAGCCTTAATTATCACGATGGTTTCATCCATTGATCCATCGAGCTCTGTCACAGATAAGCCCTTTCCCTGGCAATAAATGGGCGTTCTGTGTGACAGTGACAAATAGCCACGTTCGGCCGATTCATTTTGATCCTTCTTATGTCAAAGAGCAAATGGTAATTAAGACAAATGCCGGCATGTTTTATCCCCGGGGGTGAAATCAATGGGATCTGTGAATGCTGAGCACCTATGAAAACCAGGCTCATGCAGTACTTGCATACTTGGTAAATGACACCCACAAGAACTCTAGGGTCCCAATGGTCTCCCACTCTTCACTCAGCCAAAGTGGTTTGCACAGTCCTGGGCTGAAACACGTACTGGGCTGGGTCCCCTGCCACATGGGCTTGGTTCATCTCATACACACTGCAGGAGCATTCACCTCTCTGTCGCTGGATGTAGATCCTTATGGGCCTCCAGCATCTTGCAAACGTTCAGCAGAACAATCAGGAAAGTGTCATTGTCTCCCCGGAAGCCTTATTCGTTACCGCACCGCTCTTACGCCGAACAAGCAGGCCAGAGCGGGCGCTTAACATGAGAGGCTGTTTTCCTGGCAGGCACGTAACAGAGCTGAACGAGATACATTTCTGTTGCATGCTGCCCTACTATCGACTAACTGCCAGGATCTTGAGAACAAAGTGACCGTATGGAAACGTTCAGTTCAGCACTGTACTAGAGTATTCATCTACATGTGTCAATAAACCATAATCATGCTGGTACAGTAGAGCAAAGCCCTGGCTGGGATGATTTAGTTGGGGTTGGTCCTGCTTTAAGCAGGGGGTTGGACTAGATGACCTCCTGAGATCCCTTCCAATCCCAATCTTCTATGATTCAAAAGCCATATAAGCCACACAAAGCTAACCAGGCCCTCTCCACCGAAATGGAACAGCGGCGGTTATGGTGAGAACTCCGAGCACCAAGACTTCCTCGTTTTGTGACATGGACCGGAGAACATTTACTCGCACATTATCATAATTAAGAGTTCCATGGAACAGAAAACTCTGATGCAACCTTAACTATGGTTTTGTTCCCATTCCACCATAATCGTTAGAACTAAACTCCAGCTGACACAGTAAACTGACTGAAAATACATTCTAGCCAGTTTATATGCTTATCTGCCCCCCACCACCTTAGTACCCAAATGCCTCACAATCTTTTAATGTCTTGGTCCTCACAACCCCCCTGGGAGGTAGGGAAGTTCTATTATCCCCATTGTACAGGTGAGGATTGAGGCACAGAGACAAGTTGCATGAGATCACACAGGAAGTCTGATGCCGAGCAAGAATTTGAACCTGAGCCTTCCCAGTCCCAGGCTGCCTCCCTAACCACTGAACCATCCTTCCTCTTCCATTAGAGGACGCGTTTGTCTTCCCTTTTCACTGTTTATTTGCTTATTTGCAAATCTCAGTCATTTACGCCGGCTCTCCCAGCCGTCCATGAGAATTAGTACGAGTTCCCCCCAAACTCCTGCCGTTAGCCACCGCTGGAACCTACCTCGGTAACTGAAGAATCCTTTTGCCTGCTTCTCCTCGGAGGCTGGAATCACCGTCCCCACTATGTAATTTACAAAGGAAATCATGATGACTATGAAGAACAGCACCTGTGCCTGAGAGACCAAAAGAATCCGGCTGAACAATCTGCTGGCTGAGTACCTGCTGCAAACGCTGTACAAAGGGGAGGAGTGAAAAGTACAGGCGGGCAACTGCTAAGGAAGTTTCGCCCATCTTCCAATGGGGAAGCTGCAAACAGGCCCCCCGAAGCAACATTCTGCCCTTGTGACTAGTAGGTCAGGGTAAGTAACCTGTGCATTCCTCGCAAGCCGCAATGCTGCTTATACCCTAATGCTAGTTGGTGCAAAGGAGCGAGCCAACCTCTCCTCCGTACCATGCTTCCCGCCCCTCCTAAACTTGGGGACAGATGGACCTCATCCAACCTAACAGGCTGAGCGAAGCAGCAGTTCTGGCTAGACCCATATTACAAGATGCAGCATGAACCCTGAATCTGTGTTTGTCTGTTCCTTGGCCAGCAGACTTTTGTGGCTAGTTAAAGGAGGCAAATAGCAGCATCTGAACAAATGAACCAGACAAAGGACAGCCTTGAGGCAAACGCGGTGATAAGATTCAAGAGAGATTTGGATATGCGTATAAATGAGAACAGATTCCACACTTTCAACAGTCAGAAGAAAATTATATCTGGGCTGGCAATGCTTATGCTGCAGGGCAAAAACCAATCATCAGGAAGGGTCAGGAAGAATTTTCCTGGTGGTAAGAACCTTGCAGTTAGGTGCATTATTGGAGGGAGGGTCTGGCTCCACTATTCCCTGAAGCAACTGGTATTGGCTGCTGTTGGAGGCAGGATACTGGGCTCGCTGGACCATGGATGTGTTGTGGTATGGAAATTCCTAGGTTCATCCTAACAATTGAGACCATTACCTTTGCTTCCCACTCCATTCCGGCCAAGGAAATCCCAAGTAGCACTGTCACTGTGATGACCCCGATGATGCGGATGTCATTTGTGGGGTCTACAATGGGCGAGTTATGTTCCTGAGAAAGGAAGCCCAAGTCAGCAGTCTGCAGTTCTGGAAGCTGATGGCAGAGTTGACCCTAACCATACAGACAGCATCCGATTCCTTCACTTCCCTCTGTCTTTATGTACTTTTAAATTCCAATTCTTATTAAAAAACAATAGAGAATGAAGGGGCCTATAAAACCATAATTCTTTTGCACCAACATTCAACCAGCTAAGTCATTTCAGTTGGCAGTTACCTTAAATCTGGTCTGCCAGGCATTTTTCTAGACTTTTATTTTACATTAAAACATTATGGCCATACTATTGACTGGGAGTTCTTCAATGCTGGGGCTGCGTCTTACCTAAGTTCCATAGAGCACTGCGTGAATGGGTGGGTCTATATCATTTTGGTGTGTTTAAGGTATGGATCTGTAAAGTTATTTATACTTCCTAAATAAACAGCTTTAAAATGATCTTTAAAACAAATTAATAATAAAAAAACAATTTCCAGTTTCAAACCAGGCAGGAGCAGGCTGTATGGAACAAGCCTGAACTGGCAAACACATGGAGTGGAAAAGCAACTAGGTCATTGTCATCTCTACTTAGCATGATTTCCATGGTTATTGATTGCTGTTGATTATTAATGGTTGGTTATTGATTTGAGTATTGATAACTAATCAGTGGCTATAAGTGATTAATTACCAATCATGTGTCAACTATTGATTATTAATTTGCTTATAATTAATGCACACGCAATGGCATGTAAAGAGCAAAAAGTTTAATGACAGACAAGTTGAGGGAAAAGAGGAAGAACAAATACAGATTTTTTTGTACAACTGTTCACTGTTGGCAGCATGACAGAAGTTGGCCTTTAAGAAGGACTTAAATGTTGACATGGTACAAGTCCTTGCGGATGAGATTGGGGGAGGGGCACCGTGAAACAACTCTGATTCCTTACCTGGAGCAGATCGCGCACAGTTTCCGCAAAGCCCACCGTGTGCATGGCCACTGCCACGGCATTCGCAAAGGCAAATATGAGACCGATGGAACCACCCAGCTCTGGACCGAGGCTTCTTGAGATAAGGAAATAGGTGCCACCTAACGCATGCCAGAAACATTCCATTGTTTAAATACGGCACACGCAGGATCAACATTGCAGTACCTGAGGTGATCACAGATATTCACGAACCGAACAACATGCCCTTAAATGGCTCTTTGTCCTCTACACAAATTAATGACAAGTAGGACACTGTGGCCTGTGTGGCAGACACCTACCTACATCCATGCACTGTATGTGTGGTGAGTGACAATGACACAGGGAGATAGGAAAAGAGGCTCAACATTTTACAAGGCCATTTATCAGGATCTGAACATCAAAGTTCAGGCAAGTCTGGATCTGGGGTTTGGGTCAGGCCCATCTCTAATTTAAAAAAGCATTAATTGTGTGCTTCTCTGAAAACAGTTCAGTGATGATTAACCAGTTCTCATCCCAGATCCTGCCTTGTCTTACTTCCACATTAACTATTATTCCTTTTTATGGACTGAAGCCCAATAGCTATTAAGCACATCGGTCTTTGCCTTGGCATCTATATTTTCCCCTGATTCTTGCCTTGTTCTAAGACCCTTGCCCGCCTTCTCTTCAGGATTTGGTGGTCTATACCGGTACCCAGAGTCCCATGAATCGTTGTCTGTACTTTGCTTCTTTTATCTTAAGCAGGTAGCCGTGTTAGTCTGTATCCACAAAAACAACAAGGAGTCCAGTGGCACCTTAAAGACTAACATTTATTTGGGCATAAGCTTTCGTGGGTAAAAAATCCACTTCTTCAGGTGCCACTGAAAAAATGAGGTTTTTTACCCACGAAAGCTTATGCCCAAATAAATCTGTTAGTCTTTAAGGTGCCACCGGACTCCTTGTTGTTTTTGTGCTCCTAAAGAATCCCTGCCTAGGAGAAGGAAGAGTTTGAAAGGAGACTTAGAACTAGACAAGAGCAAACTCTTGAAACATTGGCGTGAGGGAACTAGGTGTTGATAAGACAAAAACAGACTGAACCTTTATTTAACACGTCAGATTTCATATTTCAGTTTCAGCCTGGACTGCCCCCCTTGTCCGGAGACTCCACTACAAGTCATGGGAATGTCCTTGCTGAGCTGCTCTCTCTCCTGCCAGAGTGGGCCCGGAAGCAGAAGAGATGGAGGCGGTAGCTTGAGGAGATGGCAGCTTGAGGAGATGGCGGCCCAGAGTTCTGGGAAGCAGGGAGCTGGGTCTGGGGATTCCGGGGGCCAGAGCTTCAGGAGGAGACATCTCCCCTCCAGCCAATCGCTGACAGCTTCTATCACCACTTCTTCTCCATATGCAAGGACCAGCCCTAGGTGAGAGGGACTGCCTGGGACCTGTCCCCCTTCCCCTCCAACCAGAGAGACTGGGGCCAGCTGGGATCTCTTCCCCCTCCTCTCTCACAGGAGAGACCAGGGCCAGCCAGGACCTCTCCCCTCACACCAGAAAGATTGCCCCCATTCCCAGCTCCTGGCTTCCCAAGTCCTCATCTCCTCACACAGCCTCCAGAAGGAGAGATGGTGGCTTGGTGAGGATCTATATGTGGTGCTTGGAAATGCGAAGGGGGGAACGCATGCCTTTTGGAACGTGACCTCTGCTACTTATTAAGGAACCGGAGCTCCCGCCTTAGGAAAATTCTGGTTGCGCCCCTGGTTTGACCCAGTGATTCCTGAATCAATCCTGAACCCAGTAACCTGTGGTTGAACTACAGCGAATCCTTTAGAAAGGCATCCAGTTTTGACTTAAAGATTCCAAGTGACGGAGAATCCACCACATCTCTTGGTGAGCTAATCCACCACATCTCTAATGGTTAGTCACCATCACTGTTGAAAAGTGGCCTCTTATTTCCAGTTTGAGCTTTGCTGACTGCAGCTTCCAGCTCTGGGATGTTGCTATGCCTTCGCCTGTTAGACAAAAGAGCCCCCTCGTGTCAGATATCTTCTCCCCTGTAAGTACTTATGGGCCATGATTAAATCACCTTTTAACCTCCTCCTAAGCTAAATCGATTGAGCTCCTTAAGTCTCTCACTATAAGGCATGTTTTGCAGCCCACAAATGAATTCTTGAAGCTCTTCTCTGAATTCTCTCCAGTTTTTTAACATCCTTTTGAAAGTATGGACATCAAAACCGGACACCGTATTCCAGCAGTGGTCTCCCCTCTCTGATGTATGCAGAGGTAATATCCACTCCCTGATCCTGCTCGATATTCCCCTATTAATACATCCAGGTATTTTGCCCACCGTCCTACTGAAAGCTCAATCTTTTGGTAAGCAGAGCCCCCAAACTTTCTTGAGATGCATCAAGCACTATATAGGGAACAGTCCCGCACTGGGCAGAGAGATGGGGGTGACACTACATAGCCTAAGAGGTCTTTTCCATCTCTCTTTTCAGTGGCATTTACCAGAGCTGTATCGGAGCACAGTATGTAAAGTACCAGAATGCGAGGGACTCGGCGGGAGCGGGAGTGTACGGTGGGCGATGAGAGCCCTCAAAAGGAAAATGGGAGCCAAACACTACCTGATTTCACTTTGCCGTTGGTGGAGATGGCAGAGATGGACAAGCCTGTGATGCTAGTCACCGTCACAGACATGAAGATAATCAGCCATGTGAGTGCTGCAGAGAAGAGGAATTAGTTGCACTTTGTTGCCTGGTGAAGAAAGCAATACCACCGTCTCTGACCCTTTTCCTTGGCACCCCATACATTGATCCATAAAGTCACCCTTCCCCTCAACCCACTTCTTCCAGGATGTCTATAAAGGACCATGTCCTCTTCTGAGCCCAATTTCTATATTGCATCTGCCTCTGTCTATAGCCCTATCCCATCTTCTCCATTGCTGCCCCATAGACACCAAAGCCCAGATTTTTAAAAGTATGTAGTTGTTGCTGATCTAAGTGTTGCAACAACTAACAGATTTAGGAGCCTATGTCTTATTTTCAAAAAAGATTTAGGAACTAAATCCCTCAGTCAATGGGATTTGGGCTCCTGAGTGCCTAAATAACGTTAGAAAATTAGATTTAGGCTCCTAAATCAGTTAGGTTTGCAATGAGGGCACAGCAACCCCTGGACCCCTTTAAAAATTGGGCCTAAGGATATCGGGGAAGGGAGAGACTGTTTTCATTGTGTCTTGAATAGTGCCAAGCACTCTGTCAGGGCTTACAATGAGACAAATTATATAAACAAGATCATTGTTGCTGGTAACTATAGAGAATGGAGCTGCACCTACCAATTCCTGCCTGTGCAGTAATCCAGGGCAATCGCAAATAGAGAATCACACCCCAGATGTTCAGCATGCATCGGATCTAGAAGGAAAACAGCCACATTAATCTCCTGTGATCATCTGCACAGCTGACCGTACGCGTGAATAGCGAAACGGCAGAATTGCCAGCTCAGACCCAGGGTTCTCAAGTCCAATATCCGATCTGCAATAGTGGCTAATGCCAAATGTTTGAGCCCCATGAAGTGGAGTGACCTGCCCACAGGAAGTTTTCCTCCTAACCTCATCAGTCAGAGGCTGGTTTAAACCCTGAACTGTGAGGCTTCATTTCCCTTCTAGAAGTTTTTTAATCCTTCCTATTGCAACTCTGTGGTGTCCGTGTTATCCATGTCAATGTCTAGCTCTTATCTAGCACTTTTCATCAGTACATCTCAAAGAGTTTTGCAAAGGAGGCCAGGATCATCATCTCCCATTTTACAGATGGGAAAACTGAGGCACAGGGCAGGGACGCGACTTGCTCCCAGCCTCCCAGCAACAAAGCCGGGAATGGAGCCCAGGTCTCATGAATCCTAGTCCAGTGCCCTGTCCACTTGGCAACACTGTTCGGAATCCTGTTAAACTCTCGGCCTCAGTGATCTGCCTGTGTTCGGTATTTCTATGACCCCCGGGGCCATAGCTGAGCACGTCACAATCTTTCAGTATATTTACTCTCGCAATACCGCTCTGAGGTAGGCCAGGCCTATTGCTATTATCCGCCCGTTACAGTTGGGGAACACGGGCACAGAGAGATGAAGCTCGGGGTGGGACTTCCCTGCTCACGCCCATGTCCTCACGCAAGCTTGAGTATACGTAGCAATGTAGCCACGGTAGCCCTGGTAGCAGCAACACAGCTGAGCTGTGCAGAGCGCAGACCCACCCAGCCAAGCATTCAGACTGAGAAATAAGGCGTACGTTTTTAAGAGTGGCGGACATTAATTGTTGGAACAATGTACTTGGAGCCTGGTGGATTTTCCTTCACTGGACGTTTTAAAATGAAGATTGGATGTGTTTTCTAAAAGATCTGATGTAGGGAAGAAAAAAATTATTCCTGTAATGTAGTGGTGATCATGTTCACCTAACACACGAAACGTCACCAGTTCAAAACCAGGCAGAAACGGGTCACTGTTCCTTTGCGGAGGAGGGATCTCTCAGTGGTTTGAGCATTGGCCTGCTAAACCCAGGGTTGTAAATTCAATCCTGGAGGGGGCCATTTAGGGATCTGTCTGGGGATTGGTCCTGCTTTGAGCAGGGGGTTGGACTAGATGACCTCCTGAGGTCCCTTCCAACCCTGATATTCTATGATTCTATCATTATTTTATAGACGTTCTTTGGCCTTTGTTATACAGACATTCAGACTATATGAGCACAATGGCCCCAGGTGGCCTTGGAATCTATGAACCTGAAGCTGGTGGGTCTGTACTCGGCATGGCTCCTCCGTGTCTTCACTGCCTCTACCACGCATGCTACCGCAGCTGCACTGCTATTTATACTCACGCCAGCTTGAGGAGAGTTAGCGCAAAGACACGTACACAAGCAGGGGAATCACACCCCTAGCTTGAGGTGTAGATGTAGCCTAAGTGACTTCCCCAAAATCACACAGGAAGTCTGTGGTGGAGCAGAGGATTGAACCTGAGTCTCTCAGGGGCCAGGCTAATGCCTTGAGCACAGGACCATCCTTCCTCTCTACCTGGAGGCGCTACCTCTGATACCTTGTGGCAATGAGTTCCACAGGCTCGTTGTGCATTCTGTGTTTTAAAAAAAAGCATTTCTTTTTATTGTTTTTTGAATATGTCACTTTTCCATTTTGTTGAATGTTCCTTTTGTTCTTGTGTTATTAGTACGGCTCCGAGTTTGTCACGGAGGTCACAGAAATCACAGATTCCGTGACCACCATGACTTCTGCAGCAGCCTGGTGCCGCTGGCCTGGGAACCACCTGAGCAGGTCGGGCAGCCCCTGGGCCAGTCGTAGCAGGAGTTTGGGTGTGGGGGGGCTCAGGGCTGGGGATTGGGGTGCAGGGCGGTGCTTACCTGGGGGGAGCTCCCTGGAAGGGTGACAGCAACTCCCCTCCCTCAGTTCCCAGCTCCATGTGCTGCCTCCGCCCACAGACACCACCCCCTCAGCTCCTATTGGTCGCGGTTCCCAGCCAATGGGAGCTTCAAGAACCGGGGCTTGGGGTGGAGCGGAGGCAGCGTGTGGAGCTAGGAGCTGGGTAGGGAGCCTGCCCCAGCCCTGCCAACCCCACCCCCATAGCACCTGCAGCACCATCACCCCGGGCTACCCCCCCCCCAGCACCTGAGACTTCCCCCCAGGCTGTGCCCCATCTTCCCCAGAACCCATGGCACCTCCCCCAGGCCACAGCTCCCCTGACCACCCGCAGCGCTTCCCCAGGCTGCACCCCCGCCGAGCACCCGCATCCCCCCAGCACCCGTGGCACCTCCCCAATACCCATGGCGCCCTCCAGGCTGCCCCCCTGAGCCCCCCCCCCCCCAAGTTTTAGTAAGGGTATATAGTAAAAGTCATGAACAGGTCATGGGCCGTCAATTTTTGTTTACTGCCCATGACCTGTCCACGACTTTCACTAAAAGTACCCATGATTAAAACCTAGCCTTAATTATTAGAAAGGGTTAATAGAAAAGTCTCATCTACCGTCTCTAGACCATTCATTATTATGTATACTTTTATCCCATCCCTCTGATCTGTCTCATCTCTAAGATAACAGACCCAATTCAATCTCCCTTCATATGGAAGCCTTCTTATGCCCCTAATTATTTCATCACTAGTCTTTGACCCGCCCCACCCCCCACTCTTTCTGTTGAATGCTGCCTGAAATAGGGTGACCAGAACTGAACAGTATTCCAGGTCAAGGCATCTGATTGACATATAATGAAATGAACGTATTTTCAATATGATTTCTCATCCCATTCCTTACACCTCCTAACCATTTGTTTGATTGTTTTTTCGGCACCTTGAGCAGAGACCTCCCTGAGCTTGCTGCAGAGACACCCAGTGGATGCAGTCAGGTTAGAACCTAGTAATGTGCAAGAATTATTCAAATGTTTCCTTTGAATCTGTCTTCTATTTGCCCTGTCACCCTAGTGTTCGAGCATCCCACGCTCTTTAATGTACTTAAACTCACAGCAAGTAAAGTGCTATTATCTCTATTTCACAGGTGAGAAACTGAGGCACAGGGTGGCTCTGTAACACACAGAATGCCTGCAGCAGAACACAAGATTGAACCAGATTGAACCTAGACTGATCCCCTAGCCCCTGGACCATCCTTCCTCCCTACCTACAGTACCCTCCATTTGTCAAGTTTGAACTTCCCTGCCATCATGTGGCTTAATATAACAGGTTATACTAGGCATATGAGGCATCAGGATTGCATCGATCTGTCACACCAATACAAGCTAGATTATACATTGAACCCAGGGAGAAGAAAAGTTCTGCATTGACTTTCAAACCCAAGCCATTACCCTGTGCATGGTTCTATTGAAGTCAATGGAATGGCTTGAGGAGTGATCTACAACTTGGGCAGAGTGAAGGTGGCAAGATCAGGCTATACCTGAATTTTTGCCAGCATAGGACCCAGGCTCTCTCATTACACTTCCTTCTGGTCTGTACACAACAAAAAAACCTTACCATCACTCCTTTCACCCATCCAAATCGGACTGGCTCGCCTGGAGGCTTTTCCCCACCCTCACCACCATCTTCCTCAGTCGTTTCATCACTCAGGCCGTTACTTCTCTGGGGTTCGTACACTGGGTTGTGGAGACGGCTATTGTCTGACTGAGAAAGCAGAGAGAAATCAAGTCACAACAGGGCATAGAGGTGGGACAGAAAGGAAGATGTCTGGGAACATATTAGAACTTGTCAATTTTCAACCCTCCGTTTGAAATTTTTAATCCTGGAGGTAAGCAGGAATGTTGTGCTAACAAGATTTGGCTGGGCAGGACCTGTCTCTCACTAGGTTTCTGTACACAACTGAGCACAATGGGACCCCGATTTCAGTTCACACCATCATCATACAAATAATGAATAACACCACCACACAAGTAGATATGTACTCCTGTTTCTTCTTAAAATACTGTAAATCAGAACTTGCAAATAACAATAATACCTAGCTTGTATATAGTGGTTTTCATCAGTAGTAGCAGATCTGGGGAGTGGAGACTTTGGGTTTTTTGCTTCACAATTAGTTAATATTTGTGCAGTGCTGTGAAAATATAAGGAACTATGGGTGAGATTTTCACAGTCTGTCTGTTTTAAGGCCTGACATGGCCCCCATCACTATGGGATCTGAGTACCTCACAATCTTTAGTGCATTTATCTTCACACAATCCCGGGAGGCTGGGAAGTGCTGTTATCCTCATTTTACAGATGGGGAATAGAGGCTAAAGACCAGATTTTTAAAAGGTATTTAGGTGCTTAAAGATGCAAGTGTTTTCAGTGGGGTTTAGGTGCCTAGGTGCTTTTGAAATCCCCCATAAGCAGTTATTTGCATCTTTAGGTGCTGAAATACTTTTAAAAACCCGGCTCTTAGTAAAGGTGGTGGGACGCATGGGAAAAACACTGTTCACAGGATGCCTCAAAAGGAGCTTTCATCAGCAGCGTAAGGACAACACAAATATCTCCGGGCACAGGGGCAAGATGATGGCAGGTTTCAATGAGGCCCAGGCGCTTGTTGACTATAGGCTGCAGAGAAATGAGTCCATCTTCAGCTCATCCATGGAATGCTGAGATAGCAAAAGACCCCAATGGAGGAGGCCTGTGACCTAGACCACGACACCAGAGTGACTCGCAATAGGATGAGCACTGACCATGTCACACAGCCCTGCCGTTTTTACTGCTTGAGTCTGTGGCATGCTGGTACACCCCTTCCCAACAGCGAGAGTAAGAGAACTTGAAACACCTTGTTTGAAATTACTGAACCTCCATGACTACTTTCTTAAGAGCTTTGGCAACAGAGAAGGGGGTTCTGGGTTGGGATGCAGATAGATACCCATAAGGCCAGAGATTTTACAGACCATGGAGCCCTCTTCCCCCTCCAAGCAAGGGGTACAATAGTGGGGGCAGTTTAGGGAAAACGTGCCCTGCCCATAGTCAGTCCGTTTGCTGGATAAATACAGGATTTGAGTCTCTAGGTCCATCAAGCCAGGAACTTTCAGCACTGCTAATTTCACTTGAAAATTAAAAACCACAAGCATACCTCTGTTTGCTGCAAGGTCAAGGTAAATGACCATAACTGTGCAGAGAGACTTCAACAGCATTCTTTTTATCCCCCAGGAAAGAAAAGGACAGGACAAGGAAACATAACCCTACACCACCATCTATGAGGCAGACTCACGGGCAAAGATCTCAGCCCTGACTTTGTTAGGAAGCAACTGAGTTTTGCAAGTCCTCTGTCAGGTCATTTCTCTTCTTTATTTACTTGAGTTTATAAAAATGCTAAAAAGGGGGGCACCTAGCTACATGTTCTTGGCACCCTTGGCATAACTTAGAAATACATCCGAATGCAGGTGACCCTCCCAATCCCCATCCTGGCCATTACAGTTCTTCCCTAGCCACTCCTCGCCATGCCTGGAGGGAAAATCTGCTCTGAAGAGCATCAGCTATGGGAAGTTTTGGTCCGAGGAGGGGGCGGATTCCCAAGCTGGAGACAGACAGATTTCACTGTATGTGAACATGATGAAAGCAAGGCCATGTTATTATAGGAAAGCAGACAGGCTTCCTCTTCATATGCAGTAGAATGTCATCGATGTGAAAATATTGCAGAGCATGAGGGTAGTTAGGTTACAATCCTACCACACCTTCGTTTTATGTTCAGTTTGGGAATATGCATTTTGCAGCAATATTCATCCTATACGCCCGTGTGATTTACCTCTGACCTCTCAGGATGGTGACACAAGCTGATGGAGTCATGAGCTGATCCATCTGCCTGATATTTAAGTCTCAACGGCCAACATTTTCTCCTGGTGGAAACCGGGCACTCAGCGCTCAGAAGTTGTTGGTTGCCCGCAATAGAGCTGGAGAACCATTTGCAGTGACCTAAAGCATCAGATTTCACCTTCGTTGCTTGTTAGTAAATAGATTAAGAACAGATCTCGATTTCCACCCAGGGTTCACAGTTATTCAGCGAATCTTTCTATGACCCGTGTTTGCAGAAGGCTCCTTTCAAAGTCTATGTTTCTTCTACAGGGACAGAGATAAGTACAGAAAGAGCATTTGCTACGCACAGACTACAGCACTGCTCAAGTAAACCGATGCTAGAGACAGTCCTTCTACATAACTTACCTTCAAGAAAGAATGTAGATCTGCCAGCGTGGGCCTAACTTTATTGGTTTCACCCGCCACCTTCGTGTTGGCATAATGTTCATAAGTCGGCACAACATCCACGGTGTTGTAGCCAAAGGTCCTCAGGTAGAAAGTGCTGCTGTGGGTGAGGTGGCTGGGATGGGTAGCCTCACAGGCGGCAGCGTCAGGCTGTCCATAGTGAGGTTTGTTGCTGTCCTCGGTGCTGATCAGGGTGCTAATGGTGAACCTGCCATTGGCATGGGCCAAGTCAGTTAATTCTATGGCTGGCAACTCCGCCATTTTATCCCTGCTCTTCTCTCTGCCTGGGTCCCTTTTGGTCAAGCGATGGAGAGGCTGTGATACTATAGGCGGCACACAGGCGCATATGGAGACTTTATACACAGCGAAACCAGAACGAACCAACTGGCCGCCACTTAATCAATTACTCATGGGGAAAACTAATTGGCTTGAACCACCCGGAGCTGGTCGTGGAAAAGACTAGCCTGAGGGGGTATCAAAATGCCTGTTACCCGAATCGCTGACTCCCAGTGCTTGATCGGGGCTGCGATAACAGATTGGAGATTAAGTCCCAAGGACAGATCAGTGGGAGAATGTGGAGTTATGTTTCCCCTGCAGCCTAACCAGGTACATTCTGTTCCTGCTACAATTTGTTAGGTAAAAACAAAAATAACACATCTCTCTCGGGGATATTGCCCCAGCCTGAAGGGCCTCTGTAAAGTGGCGACGGAGGAAGTTTATGGGGTTTTTCTGCTCACTGCCCATGCAGCTCAGAGACTTTCAGGTACAGCTGCTGAGTTTAACCCTGCTGAAGAGAAGCCAGCTAGCCTGTGGTGGAGGTGTGTAAAGAAAAGTACTCTCTGTTATGTCGTGTAACTTCATGCAGCACACTCTGTCAGATTCACCAACTTACAGTGTAAGTTTAGTTTAGACAACACCTTCTGTACCCACAAGAAATCCCAAAGGTCTTTGCAGTGTAGAATAGGGAAGCCGTAGAGTTAAATAAAACCAGAGAGAGGGGATTTAAATGATGGCTCAGGGAGAAAAGAAATGTCTCCATCAGGGCTCTGATGGAGAGAGGAAGATGTGAGGGAGATACAGTGCTCCAGATGACAGGAGAGGCAGAGAAGAAAGCTCCCCTGCCAACCCCAGCAAGACTGTGGGAAGGAGCAGAGAGGAGGCTGACATGAGACAAGAGACCTCACATGGCAAGGTGCTGAGTGCCTTCCACTCCTATTGATTCAGCGGGAGCTCAGAGTGCGCAGTACCGCACGGGAGGAACTCGGCCGCTCGTAGGCTCTTGTCTGAGCAGAGGGAAATTGTAGATGGGGGGTAGAGTTGTTTGTGGCCGTGGTTCTTAGTATGTGTGGGAAATGGGAGAGCAGCACTCTGCATGCTGGGGTCCAGGGACACAGGGCTGTAGCATTGCAGTTCTCATCTCAGCACTGGGGGTGGGAGGCGCCCACGAATGATTGGTCTGATTAATAGACACAGCGTTCTCCACTCAGGTGCAGAGCCTGGGGGCAAAGCTGTGAACTTATCTACCTCTGGCTCCCATTACCCTAGTGCCTAAGCAACTAACAACCTTCAGTCCTCACAGCAACCCAGTGAGGTAGGGCAGAGCTAACACCCCCATTTTACAGATGGAGAACTGAGGCACAGAAGGACTAAATGACTCGCCCAAAGTGAGGTCACTCAGGGAGTCTGCAGAAGAGCAGGAATTGGACTCAGCTCTCCTCGAGTCCCTGGTTGGTCCCCTAGCTATTGGGCCATACTCAGAGGGATGGGCAGGTACCCAAGAGTTAGGCATTTAGATCACAGGACAGTTACACTCCCTCTAGTGAGCACAGGGCCAGATTTTTCAGAACTGCATGTGATCACGCAGCTGACAAACACTGTATATACAAGCACATCCTTCATCCACACGCCATCACCAGGATCCCATCTGCACAGAACAGGGCCATTGGGGTGGAGGGGTATAGTTTATTGTGCACACCAAAAGCTGGGGTGTTGTGCTTTTTTTAATGAGTGGACAAAAACGTGTGTGTAGTGTATAAGCTGGAGCAATTACTCTGTAAAGACCAGAATACGGATCTCCATGTGGTGTGCAAATACACCTCTACTCCAATATAATGCGACCCGATATAACACGAATTCGGATATAACACGGTAAAGAGGTGCTCCGGAGGGGGGGGGGGGAGGGCTGTGCCCTCCGGCGGATCAAAGCAAGTTCGATATAATGCGGTTTCACCTATAACACGGTAAGATTTTTTGGCTCCCGAGGACAGCGTTATATAGGGGTAGAGGTGTAGCTGGATTTGGCAAACAGGTATGGTGTAAAAATGGAACATTTTACCCAATGGAATTTTTTGCTGTTGCCTGCAAAACACTAGGAAAGGTATTTGAAGGTGGCCTGCACAGGGAAATAAAATGGGCTTTGTGCTCATTTTCCTTCTGTATGATATAAAGAGAAAACCTGAAGTGTTTCTGTGCAAAAAAACCTGTGTTTTTTTTAGCATCATAAATCCAGATCTTATCTGCTTTGGGGGACTCTATGGTGACTGGTGAGCTAGGGAAGTTACCATCTCAAGAGACTGAAAGCTGAACAGTGACAGGGAAAGGGATTTTAAAGTCAGATAGTTGAAAACTTTCTTTTTGCTAACGCCAATGTCTCATCATCGCTGGGGAGAAGTGACTTTTTTTAAAACAAAAGTTAAACTCTCCTGGCCTTTGGGTTAAAGTATGAGAGCTCATGAGACAAATCTCCGTGACTTCCACAAAGTTCTCCATCAAAACCTGGAAACACCAGCTCGACCAGATAACAGTGGTGAAAGTTGGGTAGGTGCTCCGGTACCTCACTGAGCTGGGGCATTAGAGATCATGAAAATCCAGGACAAATGTATAAACCTGAGGCAGCACTAGTGCAGGAAAGCATTATGCAAGATCCTTTCACAGAACTCTGCCAACACGCCTAGCTCCTAACCTGCAGCATCTCCCTGAGCTACTCGTATCACACCGTGCAAAAGGATATGGCACTTGTGTGATGGGGACACAATGAACCAATCAGATATTGATGTTATCTTCCAATTAATCCCCCCTCATTGCATCCTTCCACTGGCTCCTCCTTCATCACAGACACAAATTTCTTGCCTTTACTTTTAGGGCTCTCCCTGGCTTGGCCTCACTGCCTGTCAACTCTCACTTGCAACCAGATGCTGCTTCTTCTGGGCCAGCGGCGCTAGCCGTTAGCACCCATCCATCAAGTCTCTTTGGGCTTTCTCCCATGCTGCCCCTTATGCACGGGAGGAGCTGCCATGAAGCACCACATTGTCGTAAGCGGAGACTGGTGCTTATTCCCCAATCGTGATATCGTGATCGTCTTCCCCGGGCCCCCCCGATTTGTCGTACCATATGCTCAGATTGTAAAGCAGGGACTGTCTTATCACACATGTGTATGGTGCCCAGCCCAAGAGGGCCTTGATCCTGGACTGGGGTCTCCAGGCACGACCACAATGCAAATAATAAAACCACTATGAGAAATTAAGCCCCAGAGCACCAATGTATTTAAGTGCCTGCTTAACGTCAAGGCCTTGACTTAAGCACGTACTTTGGTGCCTTGTTCGATGTGGATGGGATTTCTCACGTTTACAGCTAGGCATGTCTCGAGTGCTTTGCTGACTCTGGGCCGTAATGCCGCTGGGAAGATTTGCCTTTCCCCTAGTCCACACAACAGGTATAGTACTAGAGGTGGCAGCAGTGCGAGATTCCTCCACGGGGTTCCACGGATGTGCTGCCCCCTCACCATGCAGAGCCCAGACCTCACGTGGGAAGAGCAACCTACATACCTTCCCCAGGGGTTCACCTCCAGAATGAGACTGGCATCAAGGATGCCCATTAGCCAGAGCAGCGGCAACTCACTGTGATGTGGACAGCAGTCAATGAACCCATTCCACATAGGGCATCAAACACCTTTCTTATGGTAACGAGTCCTGGCCTGGCCTCAAGCGGGTGACCTAGAGGTGAAAGACCACATAGACCATTAACAATCCCCTGAGCCATCCAGAACCCCAAATTGCCTTTCAAATGGGCTTCGGTATAACCGATGCTTGAAGCCTGTGGCACTCCTACCGGCGCTAACAGGTGTTACCCGGGTGCACTGAGAAGTGAACATACCCCGCAGGGACTGGATTATTTACTTTGCGTAAAGCACTCACGCCTCAAGGGGGCTGAGTAGCTGCAGCTCCCGGACTCCTGGGTACACTGTGGCTACACGGGGGGGAAGGATAGCTCAGTGGTTTGAGCATTGGCCTGCTAAACCCAGGGTTGTGAGTTCAATCCTTGAGGGGGCCACTTGGGGATCTGGGACAAAATCAGTACTTGTTCCTGCTAGTGAAGGCAGGGGGCTGGACTCGATGACCTTTCAAGGTCCCTTCCAGTTCTAGGAGATGGGATATCTCCATTAATTTTTTTTTTTATTCAGCACCAGTCAGGCTAGGGCCCATATCGAATACACTACAGAGAGGCGAAGGTAATCTGACATTATTATTTGTATTGCAGTAGCCCTGAAGGGCCCCAGGCAGGGATCGGGGCCCCATTTCTAGAAACACGCCTTGAAAGAGCCAGAGATTATGGCCCCAATTCAGAAAGCCATCTGAGTGCAGACTTAATTCCTTTCCTATTCAGGACAGCCCCCAAAACCAGGCTCAGGGTCCAATGGCTTCAATGAGGGACACCGCTCCTAAATTTCAAGTTGACCTCAGTGGAACGTAAACGTGCACTTAAAGACAAGCATGTTCTCAAGCGCTGCCCTGAATCGGGGCCGAAACGCTGATCTCATCCGCTCAAACGGAACTTGTGAACAGCACAGAGGTGGGTGTACTCGCGTGTGCGGCGGCGGGGGGCTTTTCCAGGGACTGAACACTGGAAGGCTTGTTCTCGAAGTCACATGTCAATTTAAAGGCAGTTACAGATAAGATCTCTCAAGACAGCAAATAGAAGTCAGGTAATAAAGTTTGAGTGCGACACCAGAAAAGCCATTTGAAATTCAGCCCTGCGTACGCTGGCGGGTTAATGGAAAATTCAGTCTGTTCTTTGGAGTGCCTCTGGCGATCTTTTGTATTCACATTACAGCTTTCACCTGCCTTCCTTTTACTGGGGGTTATTTCCTTCTGGGTTGTATTGTTTTATGTACTGGCCTGCAGAGAGCTAGATTATGCACCCGTGGGTGGGCTCTTACTCATGTGAGCAGGCCACCTGACAGCAAGGAGCTTACTCACTTTGGGAAGCACTCCCTTGCTTGGGTAAAGGTTACACAATCCACCCCACAAGACCCTGCATAACGCAACACTAACCTGCACCAGCACACTCAGCCCCTTTGGACATTTTGGTGGCTTGCAAACCAGCCACCCGTCTGTAACGTTACCGTGCATCCATTTGGTCCCCTTCTTTCTGGTGGGTGCTGATGAAGGTTCTGAAATGCTCAGGCCAAGGGTGGATCCCCGAATCTGAAGTCCACTGACTCTCAGGCTGACAGTTTAAGCTTTACCCTTCCGTCGTCCACCTCCTCCAGCAGACGGGAAGCCAGTGCTGCCGGCTAGCTGGCCTTGGGAGGGGAAAGAGAAGGGACTCAGGTTCCCAGACCTGTGCAGGCAAGAGGCTTGTTAGACGTCCGACCATAAGCGGCGGTGGAAAATGCTCTTTGCAGGGGGGCTGAGTAAAACTGACAGGCCCCGCTTTCCGGTGTGCGTGTGGGGTCACTGTCTCTACCCTGGGCCAGTGCAGAGGGCAGGCCTCAGGTGAGGAGTGGAGCACAAGCCTGCCCCACACTCAGCCCACAATGGTGGCTTCTGTCCCGCAGGGTCCCACTCCGGCCCTTTGGCTCTCCCCGCTCACCGATTTGCTGTGGCAGGTTCCCCTGCGGGGGGGAGGGTGTCTAGCCATCTGATCACCCCAAGACGACAATGAGAGGAGGGAAAACATCACCAGCCCCGTGTAACACTCCAGGGCTGATGCCAGGGCTAAAGGAGTGAGGGGCCCTATAGGGGGTTCCTGGGCAAGCTATATGGGGTGGAGCAATTGAAGAAGGAAGGGGGGATTGGTGCGGCCAGGAGTTGGGGACATTTGTGCTGATCTATTCAGACAGAATGGACTTGGATGCTGGGGACAGCAGAAGGGTCCTGAGGGGAATAAGGGGTGCAGCGGTGGGGGGAGGGGACCATGCTGAGGCAGAAGGTTGGAGGGAGGGAAGTGGTTTGGGGCCAGTGAGGGATGGGGGAGCTTTTAAGAGGTGGGTTACTGGAGAATGGGGAACAGGGGCAGGGGAAGGTTTTGGGTGGGGATGTGGGGCTTTGGGGAGTGGAGGGAGGGTTTGGGAAGGGGGTGTTTCATGGGGGCGTTTTGTGGGGGGAGTGTCACAAGGGGGGAGTTTATTTGAGGAAATGGGGTTGGTATGGTGGAGGAAGGGGATGGGCAGGGGGCCATGGCAGTAGGAGGGTTTGAGTGGATTGGCAGGTGGGTGGGGGGTTTAAGCAGGGTCTGTGAGGGGGCAGGTTGGAGGCTGTGGCAGAGGGTTATTAGGCAGTTTATGGCAGGGGGTGGGTGGGAGGCTGGGAGGGGGTGATTTGAGGATCTATTGGGGGGATTTGGGTAGGGATCTGGGGGGAGGGCATAGGGGAGTTCAGGGAGCTGTGCGGCAGTGCCAGTAGCTGCAGCTAGCTCCCTGCTCTGCACCCCTATCCCCGCTCCTCCCTCTCACGCTGGCACCAGCCCCAGCTCCCCTCACAGGCACCGGGGAGGGATGGACTCAGCCTGCACACCAGGGACAGGGCTAGCTCACGGGGGCAGACTGCCTGCAGCACCATGCCAGGGCCTTTGTGGACACAGTCTCACCCCACGCCCTGGGCTCCAGGGTCTCTGCCTGCTTGTCCTGCCGCCGAGCACCTCAGCACCAGGTCCGGGCACCGTCTGAGGTGGGGCTATGCCTGCTGAGCTGGGCTGTGCTCTGGCACTGGGGTGGCTCAGATTTGAGGGGGGGCTAATCCCCCTCCCGCCCTAGCTATCTGCTGCCTGGGTGTCTGACCATCCGCACGTATTATCCCCGTGTGACACCCACAGCTAGAACCGCTGGGCACGGTCAGAGGCTGTTCTGGTTCACCGGGGAGAAGTTAGCTCACGGAGCAAGGGGGAGGCAGCCCATGAGGCAGGGAAGCGCCTGAGCATGGTAAGCGCGTAAGGACGGCAGTCAGAGGGGAGGCCCTGAGGAGAAAGGGTCCCTCCAGCAGGCTGGGGAGAAGCTGCCTGCCCAGCCACTGCTCCCAAGAGGGAGGAGCAGCGCATGCGGCTGGGGAAGCCTTCGGAGGAGGAGCGGCAGGAGGTCACTCAGGCTAGGTACCGTTCCAAACAAGGACCCTGAGTTGGAACCCAGTGGTGTGGGTGGGCCTGGGTTCCCCTAAACCCCAGCCGAGGCATGTAGAGAGGCTCTAAACCCTCTAGACCGAAGGCTGTCTAATCCCCTAGAACAGCGGTTCTCAACCTATTTACCATTGTGGGCCACATATATGGCCCACAATAGGTTATGTGGGCCGCATCCAATACAACCTGTATGGCCCTGACCATGTCACGTGGGCCATGACTCTGTTCTGATTGGGCGGCAAGCGGCCCACGGGACACAGGTTGAGAACCACGGCCCTACAGCCACACTCCCCCTGTTAGCTTGCAAGGGACAGAGACTACTAAGGACCTGGCCAGAAGGGTGGCTTGTAACAAGGACTTGACAAACAGAACTGGGCGTGGTGGCATACGGAGGATGGAGTCAGGTAGGGCAGCTTCCCCTCTGGCCACAAGGGGGCACTAACAGATAACAGCCCCATCTTGCAGCCACACAGTGTTACACTAATAAAAGGTTTCAGAGTAGCAGTCGTGTTAGTCTGTATCCGCAAAAAGAACAGGAGCACTTGTGGCACCTTAGAGACTAACACATTTATTAGAGCATAAGCTTTCGTGGACTACAGCCCACTTCTTCGGATGCATATAGAATGGAACATATATTGAGGAGATATATAGACACACATACAGAGAGCATAAACAGGTGGGAGTTGTCTTACCAACTCTGAGAGGCCAATTAAGTAAGAGAAAAAACACTAATAAAATAATACCAACAGGACCTTATAAGGTGGGCAAGGCAAAACACCACATTTATTGTAAATACGGCGCGCGAGAGAAATTACCACAATAGTTAGCATATGCTTTTTAGACACAGACACATACACACATAGTCCTGCAGTGATGTTTATAGTTACCAGTCCAGAGTCTGGATCAATCTAGTGGCCAGCCAGATTGGTCACAGAGGGGAGTGGGGCTCTATCGGTCGCGATCCGATGCTCCTGGAGTGTGGCAAACCCAAAGTCCCATGGCCAAGCACCCTGTTCTTATAGGTTTTTTTCTCTGTTGAAGCCTATGGATTTTGCTGTGTCTGTTTGTGACCCGTTACTTCTTAATTGGTGTAAACATTCCAATTCACCTCGAGAGGGTCATCCTGTCCTTTGTTCCGATTTAATCAATTATCCTTAGGGGTGCCAGCCTTCACTTCAGGGTCCTCAATCTGCCCTTCATTACGGATGCACGGTGATGATTCTTTGATGTTCTTTAAGTCTCTTTACTCCTTCCTTGACTCTGGCTATAACAATGGCCTTCACACCTTATCTTTTCCTGATGCATACACTCCTCATTCACACAAACAGATTGAGAATCCAAACAGGAGCATTTTATATCGAGCAAAAAGGCATTGAACCTTGCTAAGTTTTACAATCAATAACCAAGACAATTTACATTGAGACCCAGACTTTCAATGTTCCTCTAATCTACTTAACATAGACACAATAGAGAATCCTGTCTCTTACTAACTAAATCTTAAAAAAGAGTTAAAGAGGGCCCAATTTGTAATGCATATGGGAAAACAGAATCTCATAGTCCCAGAGGGTCATTTCTTTCTGCTATTCAAAAAGGGCAGCTAACAGGATGAAATCAAATCACACATTAAATTCTAATCCAGCTCCTATAACAATTTAGGGCAGCCCACCCTCAAGACAAGGAGGAATAATCAGTTGTCATTAAAAGGGGTGTCGTTAATCAACAGTCAACTACTCCATAGGCCCAACCTGCACCATGTAGAGCACTGCCGACCCACCCCAGCAAGGCACTTAGGCAGGTGGTTAATGTTAAGCTGGTGATTAAATTTAAGCATGTGTTTAAGTGCTGTACAGGATCAGAGCCAGAATACTTGGTACCTTGCCGGATCAAGTGCCAGCGTTGGTAGAGTTCACTTGCATCAGACACTTGGGCATACTTTTGTTCAGCTGTTTCAACTAAAAGAATCTCCCAAATTCTAGCTGGAAGGATGGGGTTTAGTCCAGAACACACCCTAGGGTAAATTCATCTCCTTCTAGGTTAGATTATGTGATCCAATGGTGCTTTGTGGCTTCAAACTGTATAAAACTTCAGGTTTCATGACAGGCCTCGTCCCCTAACCCAGCCGAGAGCCTTTCCCTTTGGGGTGTTGGACAGTGAGATATGGTCTTTAATTCATTTTTTCTGCCCAACACACGCCTTGTGGACTGAGAGGCTGGTTGTACATAAAGGAGACCTCTACTCTGTTTAAGGCCTCAGTTCAACAAAGAACTTTAAGCCAGTGCTTGAGGCATGCCGGAGAGACACTGGGATACTGCTGTAACGGCTGTCAGTACAGCTGGTCAACAGCTTGGTAATGACTTTATGATTTGAATAAAAATGGTTCTTTTTCCAAAAATGAAAAAATGTCACGAATCTTTAGATTTTTCTCAATTTTTTCAGTGTTTGTCCAATTAAGGGGACTTCTTTGTGCTGGGAGCAGTACATACATATGGTAAGAGAGAGTTCCTGCCCCAATGCGCTCTCACTAGACAAACCAAAAGGAGCACTATCCCCAGTTTTCTGATTAAATGACTTGCCCAAGGTCACCCAGACAGCTTGTGGCAGAGCTGGTAAACTGAAGCCAGATTGCCTGAGGTCCAGTCCAATGCAGTAACCACAAGTCCGTCTTGTCAGTGCAGATCTGGATCTAGGCTTCCTGGATTGGGTCTGTCTCCAATAAATACAAAATAACCGCAACTCTCCAGTACTAAACAAAGATAAGGAAGGAAACTGTCTGGGGCTTGGGGGCCTTTCCAGTGTCTAACCTGCAAATCTCTCAGCAAGCATTACACGTAAGACACACGGCAATCAGAGGGAAGTTAAAGCAGACAAAACCCTTTCCAGGTAAAACACTGCATCATGTGAACGTGTCTTCAGGGTAGCTGTCCAGTTACAACAGGCAGAGAGACCCACAATCTGTAAGGGAGGAAAGGAACAGTTTCCGAGGGAGGGAGGAAGGCAATGACAGGGGAAACCGAGGCAGTGTGTAATAGCATTCAAAATGATACAGCATGACAAAGGGCAGAAAAATCTGCATAAAATGAGATGATTAGCAACAGAAATTATGCATCTGGAGCGGGAAACTGATGCCTCAGGGGGCTGACAATAGATGGAGCAGGTTCCTGAGACGAATCATAGCCAGGATCTGCAATGACCCACATTTGAATAGCAGTTTGTATTCCAGCAGCACCTAGAGTACCCAACCAAGATGAGGACTGTCTTGTGTTAGGTGCAGTACGTTCACATAGTGAGAGACACTCCCTGCCCCAAGGAGCTTGCAATCTGAGCAGCGAAGGGGAGGAGTATTATTGTCAGTGTTTTACGTCCGGGTAACTGAGGCACTGAGAGATTGTGACTTGCCTGTGGTTTGTAGCAGAGGTGGGAATTCACCACAGGCTGCAGACCACACCCTTCCCACAAAGCACCAGCCCTGTTCGCTACATGGTGCGCCTCTGGTATGGAGAACGTTCTACTTCATCCAGAAGTGCTTAACCAGGACACCTCGCTGAGGAGAGATTTAAACCCAGTGATATGTCTTCATGGGCACCTTACTCTCTTGCTGGTTCTGTCTGCTTGCTCCTCGGCAGCTCGGGCTCCCACCTACATATGAAATATAGATTCATAGATTCTAGAGCTGGAAGGGACCTCGAGAGGTCATCGAGTCCAGTCCCCGGCCCTCATGGCAGGACCAAATACTGTCTAGACCATCCCTGATAGACATATGCCGAAAGAGTAGAAGCTGCCAGTACCTGGCTGTTTGCCCCTTCCCATGCCAATTCACATGTGCTACCATCCAGGGACCTTGCACTGGGCAGGCATTAGACTTAGTCCTTGGCTGAGCACAGCGTCACCTCCCTGGGCCTGTTCAGAAGCCCCATGACCATCTAGCTACCCCAACAGCAGCATTATTACGGAAATAGTAACTAACAGGGGCGAAGGGCCATCCAGCTAATGGCTAATCACTCTAAATTACTCCAAGGCCACAGTCCATACGGCTGACGCTCGTCCTGGCACCAAACGCATTCCTGGAAGATGCTCAGATGCCAGGGGGATGGGCATGGGATAGGAACCAAATCGATATTTTGCTGCCCAGGACGCACAGGCTGCATAAACTGTACATCCCCGAGTAGTCTCAGTGTGGTGTATTCTGGCTTGCTTGTGTCAAGACTTGTAATAACCACTCAGTCACTTCAAATTGTAACTTTTCTTTTTTTAGATCAGTGTAACAAAGCAGGTCCATCAACATAAATATTTTAGACACCCCTATGTTGAGTTCTTATTTCAAATGAAATAAATGTACTTGGTACCACTGGAAAATCCGGCTTTATAGTGAGATTGTAAACCCATGGGGGCAGGGATTCTGTGTGCTCTGGGTTTGTACAGCACGGTCCTAGCACAACGGGCTCCTGGTCTGTGATGAGAGCTCCCAGGGCTACGATCATGAAAACTGAATAATCATTTAAACTTTACATTGATGGTACACGTGTATGATTTCTTCTTAAGATCACTCCGGCAATTCCTTCGCTAGGGGTTTCTGTGATGAATGCTAAGCCTGCCCGAGAGTAAACTTATGTGAACGCCGAACGTTGATCTCAAGCTATGCACCAGTTTGGTTCTGGATTCTGCCATCTCTAGCTGTGTATGATCGCTGGTCCCAGCTGTTGGTTGGTAAGGGTGGAGGCCTGGCTTGACATGGGTGAGGCCTCATTTCTTGGGAGACAGGAATGGGAGCTAAATGGATCAGCGGGCTAAAAACAGAACGTCTACACTAGCTAAGATAAAGGTGAACATCCAGGGAAGGAACCATTTACAATGGAGAAGATATGCCTGGAACGTAAGGTGAGGTAAAGAGTAAGTAGTCAGGGCCACCCAGAGGATTCAAGGGGCCTGGGGCAAAGCAATTTCGGGGGCCCCTTCCATAAAAAAAAGTTGCAATACTATAGAATACTATATTATCGGGGGGGCCCCTGTGGGGCCTGGGGCAAATTGCCCCACTTGCCCGCCCCTCTGGGCGGCCCTGTAAGTAGTGCACGGCCAGAACATGTTGTACAGGGACTAGTTCCTACAGAGACCAACCAATCCCAAAGCATGTGAGGCAATGTCCAGTGAGTGTAAATATAGATATAGGAAGAAGTTTGCTGTGTAACTTGGGATCTGTGGTTCACCCTATACCCAACCCCTATTCTTGAGTCTGCTCAACTCAGCATGGCTTTACTGTATGCCAAATAGAGGAACTGGAGTGATGAACCTGGAATCAAACTGAGTCCTTGGGGACCCTAGTGGAAGAGGTCTTGGGGGAACCCCACAGAGGGATGCTCACTTCTCTTTGCCATCGGCTTGGAAGAGACCAGCCTCTGAGAGAGACAAATCCCCCCAGGAGCTGAGCGCTGGGGATTTAGCACTGGGAACCTAGGCCCTATGGAAGAAAGGCAGTGACTTACTCAACGTCCTGACCCTTTCCAGGGCACATGACCCAGAGCTAACAAGGGCTTCTTCCCTGAGCTGCAGAATGATTCATCAGAAGGCAGCCTTTGAATCTGAGACACTGTCCTTTGCTGCCCTGTGAGGTTCCAGCCCCATGCTTTGTGCCTACCCAGCAGTGCTTATCAGAGCATCAGTCTCAGTACAGTTATTTCCCACGGTCTTTCTTCTGACAACTGGCTAATAAAATCCCCTTTTAATTACGCTACTGGGAAGTGGCTGTGGACACTTAACACTGGGGCACGACTGCTGCAAAGGTGCCTCCTCCAGGGACCCACACAAATCAGTGTCTTCAGGGGAGCGGACACAGAGGGTAGAGGAACAGTTCCACCACCCTGCCATGCATAGCAGAGGTGGCAATCTCTCCCCATGAACAACGCTGGCCCAGGCACGAGGAGCACCAGGCTTTCCTACAGTTCCCCATCAGAAAATGTTATGCAGCCAAACCCCTTAGAACATTACTCTCCTGGAGCAGATGACTGGATCAGACCCAATATCTTCTGTGCAGTGGACAATACGACTTAAGATGATTAAGTGACTCAAAAAACAACAGTAGAATTCCATTCAGCAGCTCCTTGAGGACCAACCCGTGGACTTTATTGGGCTGCGACCTAGGGAACAGAATCAGGGCAATGCATTTCAGTGACTCCAGTCGAGGGATCAATGCTACACCTAGTTCATTTAAGCAGCGTGTCCAGTAGAACAAGCCTCTATTCACAGAGCTAAGAGATGCCAAGAAACCTCTGCTCCAGGCTTTTGTTCACTTCATGCTGCTTCCTTTGGTCCAAGGCAAAATGCCTTTCTGACGCAGGAGGCAACCGACAGCTTGAAACAGAAGCAGGACTATCCCCTCTTGGCACCACCAAGTACTAATACTAAGGTGCATAAAAGGATCGGTTTTTAAAAGAACTGGAGCCCTCCAATGAAAAGACAGCCTCAGGGCTCACAAATGGAATGAAAAGCTTTCCTTAAAACTGTACCTGACTAAACTGCATTGGGAGTCATCAGGATCAGCACAGATCACTCAGCTCTACTCTCCCGTAACTCACCCAAAACTTCAGAATTTCACTCCCGCAACTTCATCAACTTCCTTTCAAAAGAGCTCCGGCTTAGGAAATCACACACACCTTGTGGGGCAGGGCTTTATTTTACAACGTATTTAAATAACAGGCATCAGCTTTTTCCAAGGACACGTGAGTTGTACATTGAAGTTGGATCCAAGCGGCGTAGAAACAAAACATTCGCAGCAACGGTGGAGGGAAGCAGAAGACTCCCGGCGCTAGTTGCGTAGCGAAGTTGAGTGGTATGATGCAACCCTGGTGTAGTGAAATAGCCGGATAGTAGGATGAGCTTGTTGTCGGCCTGATTCACAACACCAGCTGCAGCAACAATACCTGACGCCATCCTGTGACTCCAGGACTCTTCTCCACTTCTGCAAACAGCTTCTCAGTTTGGTGGAGCAGAACAGCACTAAAGCACACTGCAGAAACCTTTCAATAAACCCTGCTCCGGTCACAGCTTACTCGTGCCATCCCCCCCCAGCTATTGTATCCCTTTGCCTTGAGCTGGCATCTCACCACTCAGCACCTCCTGCTGTGGGGTCATTTCTTACAATAGCAAAGCAGTTCTGGAGCTAGCCTTTGTTGTAGAAGGGGAAAACATTTGCACTGGCCCAGCCAAAGCCTTTCTAAATGCTGGCTTCTACTCCACATCGCAGCAACCCAGTGGCATCAAACCGACAAAACACAACAGTAGAATTCCATGCAGCAGCTCACCGACGAGCAACCCACCCACTTAATTGGGCTGCGTGCCAGGGAACGGAGTCAAGGCAATCCATCTCAGTGACTCTAATCAAGGTATAAATGCTACACCTAGTTCATTCAAGCAGCGTGTCCAGCTGAACAAGCCTCTATTCACAGAGCTAAGAGATGCCAACAAACTTCTGCTCTGGGGGCCTTTGTTCGCTTCATGCTGCTTCCTTTCGTCCATTCTGGCTGTTAAACAAGACAAATGAACCTTAATCTAGTTTAAAAAGAGAAATGTTTCGGTGCTTTATCTACAGCTTCTTTTTAATGTTCTGCCTGCAGAGTTTATTCCTCTGAGCTGTTAACAATCTGGACAAGGTTTTAATTGACATGTTTCCATCTCCTCTGGCGCACGCCGAGGAAGAAGAAATCTACTGCGCTGGAACGGAGAGGCATTGCATTACAATAACATGTGAGCAGGGCCTTAGCATTGAAAAGACACAGTGTAGAATGGAACTGGGTGTCTGAAACTGCAGGGAAGTCTGAAAAGGGAAAATACAGGGGTTGTTCGGCCAGTTTCTGAGTATCTTACAGGGCAAGCAAAAGCAGCCCCAACTTCCACACCCACCCAGGGCCCATTCAGACAGCAGAGGGATGAGGGTCTGAACAGAATTAGATGGCAACTCGCATTCCAGCAGGAGCTGAGCACCCCTCCCCCCACGTATTTAAAAACAGATCTAACAACCACCACCACCACCTCTTTTTCTTCCTTCCCAGCCTGTGGAGAAATAGCTTGATTAGTTGGAAGGTGTTGGGGTTCCTTTTTTTTGAGGGGTGGGGTTGACATGAGGGGAGTGTACAGCATATTGAGGGAAAGCTTAATGACAGAAATGTAAATTTTGCATTTCGTTCTGAAAGCAGAGAGCCCAGCGGTCTCTCTTATCTCGGGCAAGGGACAAACCCATAGCATGGGTCCCACTCGTGTGCTTGCAGGTGTCACACTAGGGGCTGAGATTTTCATTGTGCCAGTGGAACAAAGCTGTCGTGGGAGGTCAGCATTGTGGTGGACGGAGAGGCAGCCTCTCACCTCGCTCGTTAATCCCGTACAGATTGAAAGTGCTCAAGAGGAGGACAAAGACCTTGAACTGGAATCTGTACTCAACAGGGAGCCAGGCATTAAACCCAGAAGCTACACAGGCTATTGTCAGCCACTTTATACCAATGGGTAAGAGCTCTCCCGGCAGTAAAATAAAACCACCTCAACGAGCAGCAGTAGCTTTGTTGGCGTGAGAAGATCTCCTGCCAACAGCACTGTGCACGCTATCGCTTATGCCGGCAAAATCTGTGTTGTTCGGGGTGTGGGGGTTTTTCACACCCCCGAGCGACAAATTTTGCCGACATAAGTGGTAGTGTAGATGTGGCCAGATGGACAGACTGAGAATTAATCAGCATAGCAACTCACTCAGAAGCCAATCAACATTTATATTTTAAATACGTGGTTCTCCTTTGGTGGCTGGTAAGCGAGTTACAGATTGTCCTTCAGGGCCCTTCACTGGCTTTGTGGTGCGTATAAACTGGATTCTCATCTCACTTACACTGGCACAGAGGCAGCGTAACACCACTGACACCCGATGTACATTGTAAGTGTTACCAGAATCAGTGTGCCTGATTGGCTCCCCTAGGTCTGCCGTATATACGTGTATCGGACAGCGTGGAGAGCACTGAGCAAACAGATCTGGCAGGATCGATTTACCAACATCTCCAGTCCCAGGCAGGAAAGGAGCCTACACCCATTTCCTCTCAGCAGCCAGGATTGTGGTGAAAGAGAAGAACTAAAGGAGGTGAAAACGTTATCAATCTGCAATGCAATCTTATCCCCTACTGCTGCAACATCAGGACATAGCCCCACAGTTCTCTTGTGGCTCCATCAGACGGCGAAGTAGCTGTAAGGGACACTCCTATAACAGAATAGAAGATAAGATAGCTATTGATGTCTTTAAAAAGGACACAGGTATTTTTAAAAACATAATGGAACGGATTATCCAAACTAAGTTTTCTTGTTCTGCATTCCTGCCAGCAGGTGCGTTTGTAGTGCCGGGCTGCTCACAAAGCAGAAACAGCATCAAAACCCAGATTCAGCAGAGCACATAAGCATTGAAATCAATGGACAAATCATGTTTAAATGCTTTGTTGAATTGGAGCCTATATTATGCCACGTAGAGCCTGAACCAATGGGGAACATATTGACACCAGTGGGCTGCGGACTGGGCCTTTAATTGAGAAGTGCTAAGTAGTCCTAATGGCCCCGACCTCAGTAGTATTCGAGCATAATATATGTGATGCAAAGCACCAGGATCCCACCTGGGAACACTTTTAATCAAATACCCACTATGAGGTCGACGTCTGCATCGTTATTTAAAAAAAAAAAAAAAAATCAGATAAAGAAACTGATCTGCAAACCTCATGGGAGACCACAGGAAGATGTCCAGGAAATGTGTTTAAGCAGACTTTCTCCTCACTGGCACAAGGGAAAGAGTTCTCACAAAGCACAGCTGTCCGGTTCAACTCCAGCTCATGCAAAGGTTTCTACTTACAGCCCGAGGCGAATCTCAGTGCAGTTCCCGGAGAGACATCTGAAAGGCAAGGATGGCCGGCAGGTTAGCCACAAACGGCATGCAGCAGGCCAGAGATCTCGACAGCCAGAAGTAACTGGTGGTTTAGCTTACGTAGCAACAGCAAACACTCCTTACCTAGTTCAAACAAATGCTGTGGGGGGGGAGGAGGGGGACCTGAAAAAAGGCTATTTACATTTTTAACTGTTCCTTTACTGGGCAAGCAACACATGCTAGAATTATACAGTGATGATTTTTAGCTTTGCTGCTAAAAAATGTTCCCTCTATGTAAACCCAGCCTTCCCCTGCAAAAAATATAGTTTAAAATGTCCTTAAACACACTGTCCACTCAGAGGTAGCAGTCTATCCACTGTATACCCATTTGTCAATTAACTAAGTCCATGAAGCTAGACGACCTGTTGTACCGAAGTCAAGATACTGACAGATGTTTCATTAAAGGAATGTTACGACCAGAAATGTGACATGTACAATGGCACTTTCCTACTCAACAACTCTGCTCCCTGTTTGTCGTCAGTCAGAGCTACTTACTTCAATAGCAAGGTGTCCTTTTTTTTTTTTACCCCGTCACCACTGCAGCTCTAACACAGCTAAGAGAACGAGCGACATGCTATTGAATATTGAGGACCCTCCTTGGAACGGTTAACTTAAGGTCCAACTGGAGAATCTTTATGGCTGGGGATGAGGCACAGAGCCAGGAAGAACCTCATGGGATTGTCAGATTCCAGCTTTCGTTTGCAGTGTTGACAGTTGAACAAAACCCCAAACCTCGTTCTTTCACTTACACCCTGAGCAAACGTTACCGGGGATCGCTGGGGCAAACGCTCTTCTCCAAGACAAATGAGCAGAGCTTCATTGACTCCAGTGGCGTTTCGCCAATTTACAGCAGCAGAAAACTTGGCTCATTCATGGAAAAAAAATGACACCTCACAGTCACTTTCTGGAGAGTAACTGTACTTTAGTTCAATGGGAGGATCTGGCAATAGTTTCAGAGAAATACTTTGGCCAATGGAAGTTTGTACCCTTTAGACTAAGGCCCTTCATGCAATACAGTTTCCTAGAAAGGTGATTTCACGACCTCCCTTGAAAGCCTATTCCAGTATTCTCATATCCTTATTGTTGCCTAATATCTAACCTAAATCTCCATTTCTCCTTCTATCTTCAGTGGACATGGAGGGCAACTGATCACCATCCACTCTATAACAGCCCTTAACATAGTTCAACACTTACCAGGTCCCCCCTTCACTCTTCGTTTCTCAAGACTAAACATGCCCAGGTTTTATTTTTTTTAGATATTCCTGCTCTCTCCGTTGCTGAATGAGACTTGCTTGTCACCACCCCACCCGAGACACCTGTGTTAGGATGCTGGGTTACAAGGACCATTGAAAAAGATCAGTCTAACTCAGTTGGTAGGACCAGGTCTTTGGTTGGCATTGCCCCAAACATCATGGGCCTGAAGTTTACCAGAATGGTGGAGAACTAGAGCATCATAATAATACCTTGAACAATGGCTGGTTTACTCGTTAAGGGAGAACTGGTATTGTGCCTTTGAAAGACACCAGTTAGCATCAGAACAGAGATTGAAAAGGGTTATTCGATCAATCCAGACCATCTCTGTGCCAGCACAGGATTGTTCCCTACAGGATACGTATAGAATCACAGAAGTTAGAAGAGTGCCAGGCCCAATACGTGGCTCCAATCCCCACCCTGTGATGAATAATCTCATGTTCTCCCAGATGAGCCCAGACCTCACCTAGAGCACTGATTACCGTATCTCGGAAAAGGAGAGGACTATCTTTGAGAAGATGCTGCACAGAGCAACTAGACGGGAAGAGTAAAAAAACCCCAACCAACCAAACAGCAAACAAACAAAACGCATGGGAGGGAAAAGAGCTTCGGCAGTGACAGTATTTCTGGGCAGGTCACAAAAAAAAGCTCTGAAGGGAATTAATATTACAAACAAACAAACCTTGCCTCCTGGCTAACGACTCAAAAACTAGAGAGTAAATTAAACACCTTAAGAAACCTAGGAGCAATGGAACAGAGGCAAACACATTCCATGCCATGGGCAGCTGAACACAGCTGTAACAAATAGAAACCAGGACAAGGGGCAGAGAGAAATGCAATAAAATGTGTGTATTTGGAGCTTCTTAAGAAAAAACTGAAAATAGGCCAGCTGAATAAAGCAGAAAGAAGTTCTTTTCTACATGGCAGAATCCCAAGGGAGCACAAATTGAAAGCTTCCCACTTCTCTAAGAATAAACTTGTAACCATGAGACTTGTTTAATCTCAAATGTTCACAGCAGAGTAACAGATGGAGAACCACTAGGGCCCTGATTCAGCAAAGCAGCTAAAGCCCCGCCCTATGCAGCAATGCACTTATTTGTGGCAGAGCAGAGATGGATTTACTAGGTACAGAATACGGCACAGTGGACAAGGCACAGAGTCTGCTGTCCTGGGAACATAAAGGAGATTTCTTGTACAGGAATTAGCACCACCTGCACTGGGCACAGATGGGAGAAGAGACCGGGAGGTGCTTTTCCCTTCCTTGAGAACTACCGGGCCCGTGGAAAGCAAAGGGAATGGAAAACAAAAGCCCTCCACTTAGGTCTATGCCGCCCTCCCATCAATGATATCAATCCCTGACTGAAGGAAGGTGGGCTCTGGAAACGTGGGCAAAACCACCCTTGGTATGGACACCCGTGATCATCTGCTAGCCTCCTGCAAGAGCAGATTTACAGAAAGAGCAACATGCAGGGTGTCCCAAATTGCCTATGCCCTGCAACCAACTAGGACTCTGCTAGTGTTGAGTGCTAGGATGGAGCTTTCCAGGGTTAGCACCATGTTTTCTTAGCCAAGGGTCTTCATCTATGGGATCCATTTCCCTGTCAGTTCCCTAGAGACAGGGCTTGTGGGCTATTAGAGCACAGCGCAAGGCATCCCTGTTTCAGGCCAGCTTTTGCTTAAGAGGCCACAGAAGCAGGAGTTACAGCCACTGTCATGGAAGGAGCAGTTTAAAATGAGGTTTGCTTCAATGGGTCTGTTTTTTTGGTAATTATTTCGTGTTCAGGCTGTGAGATCATAGCCATGTAGAGCTGGAAGGGATCTTGAAAAGTCATCAAGTCCAGCCTCCTTCACTGAGGCAAGACCAAGGAAACCTAGACCATCCCTGTTTGTCCAACTTGTTCTTAAAAAAACTTCCACAACCTCCCTTGGAAGCCTGTCCCAGAGCTTAACTATCCTGAGAGTTAGAGAGTTTTTCCTAATATCTAACCTGAGTCCCGCTTGCTGCAGATCAATCCCATTACTTGTCCTACCTTCAGGGGACAAGGAGAACAATTGATCACCATCCTCTTTATAACATATTTGAAGACTTATCAGATCCTCATCTCAGTCTTTTCTCAAGACTAAACATACCCAGTTTTTTAACCTTTTCTCCCAGGTCAGGTTTTCTAAAGCTTTGATCATTTTTGTTGCTCTCCTCTGGACTCTCTCCAAATTGTCCACATCTTTCCTAAAGTGCGGCATCCAGAATTGAGTACAGTACTCCAGCCGAGGCCTCACCAGTGCTGAGTTGAGTGGGACAATATAGGACACTCTTGTTAATACACCCCAGAATCAAATTAGCTTTTTAGCAACTGCATCACATTGTTGACTCATTTTCAATTTGTGATCCACTCTAATCCCCAAATCCCTTTCAGCAGGACTACCATCTAGCCAGTTATTTCCCATTTTGTAACTGCATCAGGTTTTTCCTTCCTAAAAATGCATTTGTCTTTATTGAATTTCAGACCAATTTTTCTAACATGTCAAGATCATTTTGAATTCTATTCCTGGCCTCTAGAGTGCTTGCAACCCCTCCCAGCTGGTGTCATCCGCAGATTTTCTAAGCATACTCTGCATTCCATTATCCATTAATGAAAATATTGAATAGTACCAGAACTGATCCCTCTGGGACCCCCAGTTTGACAGCAAACCATTGATAACTACTCTTTGACTAAGGTCTTTCAGCCAGTTGTGCACCCACTTTATAGTAATTTCATCTAGACCACATTTCCCTACTTTGCTTAGGAGACTGTCACGTGGCATTGTGTCAAAATCCTCACTAAAATCAAAATATATCACATCTACCACTTCCCCCATATCTATGGGATGCCTCTGCAACAGCATCCTAATAGACCAGGTTTGAAAAAACAATCATCAGCTGTGCAAAGGACCAAGAGTCCTTTAATCATCCAAATTCAAGAACAAAATTACACCAATAAAATAACATGGCTTACTAGCTAACCAGAGTGGGAACAGGTAACACACAAGCCACCAAGATAAACATGCATTGGAAACTACAGTAATAAAAACAAGCATCGGGAAGTCTTCCATCCCACTGTAAAGATGCACCAATGCAAATAACCGAGGGGGTGGAATTATAAACAAGCAGGCCCTTCAGGAAAAAGGCCTGGTCCTCTCAAGGTGATCTCTTTGGAGAGGGAGCAGTTCCAGTGCTGCCTCAGGACAAGGCATGGTTCCTTGGGTCCTATATTACATAGGGCATTAGAAGGTAACGTCTAAGGACGTCCTGTCAGTGCACTTGCTGACGCACAGACAGGTGGAGAATTGGGGAAGGAAGAGAGAGGGGACTGGACTTCACCTGAAAAAACACAAGTGAAATAATTCGGTCAATGATTATTAAAACAGCCGGCTTTAGAAAAGACGCTCCACTCTCTTGTGTCGTTTTCAGCCCTGTGCTCTTTAGCAGATCAGACTAAGTGGTGAAGTGGGTCATATCAGGAAATGCCCAAACATATCAGAAATATTAAAGACTGGAGATTTTCATGTTGAATTAGCTATGATTTTTTTCATTATGAAATCATGATGCAGGCAGTTAGCTGGTACATAGGATCACTCCAATACATCCTCCAGGCCTTGTCATCACTATGTGTGAAAGTCGATCTAAGCTACGCAATTTGAGTTACATTAGTAGCGTGACTCAAATCGACATAGCTTAGATCTATGTACCGCGGGATCCACACTATGCTATGTCGACAGGAAATGCTCTCCCGTCGACTCCCCTCACTCTTCTCGTTCCGGTGGAATACAGGAGTCGACGGGAGAGCAATCTGTGGTCGATTTAGCGGGTCTTCACTAGCCCCGCTAAATCTACCATCGATGTATCGATTGCCACATGTCAATCCCCCGGGAAGTATAGACAAGCCCCCAATAACATTTAGGTATCTCAACATCCCCTCCCTTACCTGTGCTCTCATCTTATGCCTCCTCATGTCCTGTCTTACACTTTACACTCTTCAGGCCAGAGAATGTGTCATATTTTGTAGAGCGCCACATTCTGGTATTGATCATTTGTATAGCACTACAAATGTAACAGTCATCTTTCTAACAGGTTAGTGCCACAGTCTAGAATTCCCCAGGACGAAGTCTCCCCCTGCGTGCTGTCTTGTGGTTTCTTGTCAAGCGAAGAAAAGTTGACAAAATTAGGCATAACAAAGACTTAGTAAAAGGTGGTTAGAAAAATCTGACCCAACAGTTTGTAAATCATTCAGAACAGCAACTAGCAGTGTGTTTATATATCCCTCTACATGCGTTACAAATCACAGTGATGCAAAATGGGAAACCAGTTCTTCCCATCCTGGGCATTGAGATGGGAAAGCTGGTACTATTCTGTGTATTAACCTCTTGGCTGTTGGATCATCTCTTTGACACACACCTCCTGTGCTTCTAACCATATATGTCCTGACATTTCCATGATCCGAAAAGCTACACAGCAGGTGCTATGGAGGACCAGGAGCAAAAAGGCTAAGAGCTAGTATCCGTCCCATTCCATTTTTAAGACGGATAGGCAGCTATATACAAGTGTATTTTAGACAGAGAGTTTTCATACAATCCAATCCCTGGACCTTCCTGATGACACACTTCAGTCAACATTTCCAAACTTGGGTGCCTAAGTTTAGTCACCTAAAATCCACACTGAGACACTGATTTTCAAAGGTGTTAAGCACCCAGAACTCTCAGTGATGACAGTGGGAATTGTGGGTACTTGCTACACTGGAACTGTACCCTGCATCAGACACCCACATTTGAACATTTTGGTCTTCCTCTTTCAGATCTCTAGCATTCCATCCTGGGGGTAAATTGTACACTGTGTCATGGCAACCTGAAGTCTTGACTGGCTAGAAAGTGACTGGTATTTAGTGAGACTCTTCTGTTCCAATCTTCTTCTGAAATATCGTCCTTTTGAATCAGTTACAATAGTTTCTATTTTTCTTTGGAAACCTCACTGATTCCTGCAAAGACTTCAGTGCAGTTAGATTGGATCTCCACCAGCGTAGCTCAGAATCTGGCCTCATATTTTAAACCTCCTCTGAAGGGTCAATTTATGCTACCTATCCTTAGGCTTGGAAGGATTCGATTTTTATCAGTAAAATGTCGGTAAACATCAATTTCACCATACACAGTAACCCATGAAAAAAATATTTCCATTGATAATCTAAATTTACAGATAGGCAAAGTAAGGAAAATGCTGCTTGAGAACTTATTATAGTTTGATTTAAGGATATTTACTTTGTACATTTTGAAGGGATGTTGACAATTTGTGTTAGAAAGCTTTGATTTTTTAAAATCGAGGTATCTGAGGTCATTAAATAATTATTGTCTGACCTCCCACGCCCCCAATTTCCTGCAACTGTGAAAATTCAAAATAGGTAGAAATTGAAAAATGTGCTTAAAACTCAATGTCCTGCAACTGTGAAAATTTAAATCGATAAAAATTAAAAATACAAAAAATAAACATTGATATTATTAATCAAAACGATAAAAAATAAAAATCTAGTTCAGCCAAGCCTACCTGTTCTATGTAAACTGCAAACTGAACTGCAGCATATAAAGTTATTCACGAGAGAACAACGTATGCTATGTACAGCATCTCTTATGTAATGCAAAGTACATACACATATTTTCAACTTTTAAATTACCTTCATTTTTCAAAGAAACCCCAAAAGGTTAAGATTTCCAAGCTGTGTGGTTATTAAATGCTCATTCAGAGAAAACTGCATAGCCATTAAAAGCTTCCTCTGTCACTTCCTGATTGTACTATACAGTAGTTTATTGACCTCTCTAAAAATAAAAGCTACCACATCTCTCTCCGTATGGCCCATTTACTTAAAGCATGTTTTTCTATAAAGCAATTTAAATAAAAAAAATGAATAAAAAATACAAATCAGTGAAAATAAAAAGATGTCAAAAACAAATATAAACCAAAGAAATTTATTTTCATCGACAAAAATACAGGATACAAAATGATATTGGGCCCATCCTTTTAAAGAACTAATGACAGGAAGGGGATGATGCTACAGTTCTAACTGAAAGCATCTGTGCTAATTCATAAGGACCTCCATCTGCACCAGTCTTGCATTCGTGTCTCCTGACGTTCTGTAGGGGATCATTCCAGCAAACGTTATCAGTGCACGAGCTTGGGACCGGAGTTGCTAAGAAATAAAAAAATAAAGTACCAGTTACTTTAAATTAGGTCCATCGAAACACCACTCAGCTCTGAACAGTGGTTCATTTACAGATTCATTTCTGAAACACTCCCAAATCAAACAGGCACAGATAATCTGTCTTTCACACTGTTACTCTTCTGACAATGCTTCTCCACAGTTAGCAAGGAAATCCAATTATTTTCATTTGTGAATGTCAAAAGTATGTTGAGTCACCCATTCGTTTAAAAATCCTATTGATGTAAAATTTCCCTCAAAAAGGCTTTTTCAGCAACAGAGTATTACCCTGCTGCAAGAACAATCTCACTGATTTCCATCACTGTATCAAAATTCTTCTCTATTTTAAAATAAGACTAAGAAATGCAAATTAAAAATAAATAAATAAATAAATCACATCAATGCAATGTGACAATTGACACTTTAAAGCACAAATGAGAGGAAATACAAACGTATTGATCCAGGAAATCAGCCACATTACACAAACATTTAGGTCTTCATTCTCGATTACACTAAGGCCCTTACACCACACTGGCAGAGTGAGTTATACCCCTTTTAAGATGCCTTTACTCTGCCACAGCAGTGAATGTAACTGAGAATCAGGCCTAGAAAGGTATTAATGTTAACACCCTATACTGCAACAGAAAATACGACATGTGCACGAAGGTGGCCATGTTGCAGCTGCAGAATCTAAAACTATTTTTTTTACATTTCCTGAATTGAAAAGTTAAATACATAAAACCCAACTCGGATACCTTGAGAATGTTTCCAGGTTACATGGTTAGGTTAGCCACATTCTGTGCATAATAAATTAGAGGCTGAAAACTGAGGCTTTTGTTAGCCTGCAGTAAGGTTTTCCTCCTAAACATGAAGTATCCTTAAATTGTTATACTGAAAAGTCTGTGTTTAGAGACATAATGGGACTCAAGATCATTCTTCAGTCTGCTGGATGAATTGGGAAGTTGAAGCAACCATGATTGTTGTGGGCATATCAATGGTTAATCAAAGGCAGGATGAATCAGGGTACAGGGGATTTACAAACCGCAGTTATTGAACCCTATTGTAGCTGGAGTCCGTAACAACGGCACCCCTGCACCCGGTCTGGACAAGACCATCCCTTTTCAGTACAATATTAAACAGGTTATTTGGCCAATGGAAACAGAACATGGTTGTATGTAATTTAATAAGGGCATCCACATTTGGCTAATGCATAAATCTAGTGTCTCAAATTTAAGAAAAATTGGATTAATAATATAGGAAAATACTAAACAATTTTCATTTAATACTGAGCTCAAACGTCATTTTATTCCACTTGTGATATATCAATAGCACGTGTATCAACCCCTTCAGCTGTTTTCTAAAGGGCTGGCACTACACAAAACCAGACGGCACAGCTGTAATACAGCACCACATTTTGATCCGGTGCTGCAATCCTGTTGGTCATCCCCCACGAGTTCAGCAAGGTTGGGCTGGATAAGGATTTGGACGAGAGACCTCCAAGAACACCTACGTGCTGCCAGCGGTGCTGCTGGCGATTCAGCAGGGGGCACTCTTCCCTCTGAGTCAGTGCAGCAGCAATACACGGCTGGAGGCGACCTCTCAAGGGAGATGCAAGGCCAAGGTTCTGACGATCGGCAGTCACTCAGATCCCATTGCAATCGATGAGGCAGTAGGTTATTTAATATATTTCATAGAGTTTAAGGCCAGAAGGGACCATCAGATCATCTAGCCTGACCTCCTGTATATTAGAGGCCATTAAATTTCACCCAGTTAGTCCTGTGTTGGGTCCAATAACCTGGGTCTCACTGAGGGTATGTCTACATTGAAATGTAAGCCCATGCTGGAGCCCAGGCTCAAGCCTAACTCCCCTTGTGTCTACACAGGGCTCGGACCCAGGTCCCAAGACTCTAGAGGGCTGGAGGGTCCAAGCTCGAGTTAAGCCGGGACCCAGGGTCTGAGCTCTATTACTTTGCAGCATAGACACAGCCCCACTTGACTCAGGTCCCAGGAGTGAGCCGGAAGTATCCCACAATTCCATGGGACAACTTTCTTAGCCCGCTCTATCCCAACAACCTGCAATGCACTCTGCTGAAAATGGAAGCCACAACAGCAGCTCAGGTCAGCGTTAACCCATTGTGTTCCGATCACCGATTTGCAAGCACGCGATCAGAAAGCTTCCTGGGTTTGCAACGGAGAACGAACCCATCAAGCCTGTTGCAAAGCCAGCTGCTTCCGGATAACGTGCAGCACAGTCCGAGGGCTAGACCAACCATACTTTGGGGGGCAGAGGGAGCACTAGAGACTGTGGGACAGAGTTACTTTGACTCGGGTCTATGCACTGCATTGTGGACACCAGAGCCCTAGGTTCAAGCATGGGTCAGAAAATTCTTAACACAGGGTTAAAATACAATGTAGATGCTCAAGCCCAGGGTTCCCTAATGTGGGTCAGCTGACTCGAAACCACGATTTGAGGACTTCAATAACTCAAACATAGGTTAGGGGTTTGTTACAGGAGTGGGTGGGTGAGATTCGGTGGCCTGCGTTGTGCAGGAGGTCAGACTAGATGATCATAATGGTCTCTTCTGACCTTAAAGTCTATGAGTCACACTAACCCTGGGTTTACATTGCAGGGCAGACATACCCTAAGGCATTTCAGTCCTCAGGCAGAGAACAGGAGGGAGCAAGTTGCTACCAATGCCTGAGGCCCCTGCAATGGCAGGAAAATTATAAAGTGAGCTATGGGATATTAATCCTAGTAACCTAGCCAAAACCCAAATCCGGGGACAACTTTCTGTACACAGATTCTGAGTCACCCCTGCACTTTCTCCCACCACCACCATTTTCCGCTTACGCTCTCCCTAAGCTGTTGTGTACAGTGGGTGTGCAGTCACATTTTGCCCCACAGGTGGGCTGCATTTCAGTGGTGGGCGAAGTGACCGCCGAGTAGAACTGAATCGGTTACGTCTGTAAATCACACGTTTGCGGTGGGATTCTTTGAGATGAAAGCGCTTTACAAAAAGGCAAGAAATGATGATGATGATGATGAACACTAAGGCTGAGGAGCAGGGAATAAACAGTGACCTCTTTAAAGTCAGTGCATTTACTGTCCCCCTTATCTTTTCACTGGTGATGATACGGGAGCCAACATAGTTTTAAAAAGCCATTCTGATCCCCAGCAGTAAGGGGTGGCGGTTTTCAGAGAAGGTTAAAAGAAGCCTAGAGATGTTGGTGTTCCATTGGTTGTAATTACTTAATGATCATTCAGGAAGAAATCAACGAAACACAACTTTCACTTGTGCTTTGAAATAAAACTGCAAATAAAAAGAGCCCTGTGGCTTTTTCACTTCATATTTCCTCTGCCAGGAGAATGCCCTTCAGCTGTCCCAAGGAGTTAATAGCAAATCACTGGGCGAGTGTATTACATGGCAGTGACGTGTTAATTAGGTTTTAGCTGCCGCTGCCATTAAAACCATGTTTTCCCAGATCGTAATTTGGCTTGCTGTAATCTGTATTGGACTGAAACTTGGTAAATAGACCAGGTCTGGCTGGATAGGATTTTGTTTCTTAATCCATGTCGCCAATTAATTTCATCATTAAATAAATTCCTAAAAATTGCTCTACTTAAAAACCCGGCTATTTAAAAAATATTTTAAGAGGTAGCTTGGCTTTCAACTGGCACTGGGAAAGCTAGAGATGATGATTATTATTTTAATGGAAGCAGGAATATTGAAAAAGCAAAACAGCGCATGTGTACCACCACTGGTGATATTCTTATACACCCCATTGCTGTGTGCTCTATATGGATCATATACAACTCCCCCTGATTTCACTGGAATATGGCTCAAGATGGTCACCCTAGTGGCACCACTGGGCACATTTAAGTGGCGATTAAGAGAATTATGTTCTTCTAACTCAGGGTCCCATTCTCCCCTGAGAAGGAATAACCTGCATGTGGACTGGAAACTGCAAGAAGTGCTACTTGTGACATTTCCTCTTAGTTCTCCTGAAGAGAGGAGGGGTCCCCTACCACCGAAGAAGCTAAAAGGCTCCAGGAGACAGTTGCAGGTCTCTAGAGATCTGATGAAGGTAATGGACATCTCTGTGAATAACCTTTGACTCGACACTGCTGCCCAGCCTCTCCTCACCTTGCCGAGTCCCCTGGACAATGCTGACAAGAGCCATGCTGTCAGGAGCTTCCGCTAGAATCTCTCCCCGGGTGTGTGTTTGTATTTGTATTTTCCAAATGTGCAGAGGAGGAAGTGCTCTATAGGAACTCATGTTGGCTTCCCCTGCTGACTTGGATGGGGGAGATTTTGCTGGAGCAAGGCCCCTTCCTTCTCTCATTCCCCCCCCCCCCCAATAAGCACCCCAACAGCTAAACTGGAATGCCACAGAGCCATCCGAGGGGGTTCGGCATGGTAAGGAGAAAGGGAAGCAAGCTAGCTACCTCTCCTTCTATGCCCCAAGGGTCAGATCTGTGGGTCTGAGCTCTTCTTTGCAGAAGTAAGGGGAGGATGGTGGCCACAGTTTTGTGGGGTTTTTTACATCCCCCCAGTAACTAATTCCACAGGAGGGAGATGTCTTCATTCCTGTGGAGTTATGATCAGCACTACTGTCCTCTTCTCCCACAAGTGACTCCACTGAACAGGGCACAGCAGCCACACCGCCCACTGCAATGTCTAAGAGTCGGCTCCTGTTGCACAGAAATGGGATGGTACTGAAATAGAAATCCAGCTGTGCCTTTGATCACCATCAAATATCTAAGATGCCATAACGAGGCTAGAAAGCCAGGTAACAAGCTTTCCTGCCTGAAATATAGAAGTTAAAAGGATTTTTAAACAAGGAAAATAATCAGCAGCTATCCACAACTGCAACAGCGAAGGAATGCACAGGCTGCTCACTAGACACCTTCACAGCAAAGGCGCTGACATTATAAATGGCTCCGGAAAACATACTGGTTTCCTTCTATGCAAAGTCCTGCTAGCTAGCAGCTAATCCTGTGAATGATCAGCTTTATTATCCCTGGAGAACCATGCACACTGCAATGGGACTTGCTGGAGTTATACCTCAGTGGAGATGGCAGAAAACAGAACCTACACAATATGGCACAACACTGTGAAACATGAACACCACACACACAGTCGAAGGAGAGGGCTTCACTTAAAAGCAAGGGACTTTGGAGCTAAGGCTGCCACTCCTCCACCCTTATGGCAGTTCTGGGAGCACATATCATAGGTATTATCTTCCATTATTCTGAGATGGCTTCACATAAGAGTAAGTTAAAAGTGAGGTGACAGCCCAACTGCTAAAAGTCCTTCTTTGCTTCTGCCAGTCTAGACTACAACTGTTATTGCAAGGCAGGGTTTTGTAGTTAAATAACCTATACAAGTATAGGCTGTACATCAAAGCAAAAAGGTACTTTATCACCTTGATTTTTAAAAAATGTAAACTTCACTCTCTTTTAAATGTATCTATTGTGGAAGAGGTTCTCTCTAATACTGAAATGTGCAAGTTATAGTATTTGCCTAGTATGTGATAAATGCATGAAATAAAGCTGGCTATGACCTGAGTTATTAACTCTAAAAGGGGAATTTATTTTCCCCCCAATCAGTTAAATTAAAGGCCGAGTTCCTGTACTCCTTACTCAGGCCTATCCATGGGAGATTTACTTGAGTAAAGACTTCAGGTTTGGTCCCAGTCACAACCAGTAATACTGAAAACTCTCTAGTTCGGTTTAAAGTCTGTTCCTGCAGTGACACATACTGGAGGTTTATTTCGCTGCCCTTGAATAATTTCTAAATGTTCCTAATGTCCTTCCATTTTTCCTTGGTGTGGAAGTTGTGGATTGTGGGGCCCCGAAAATCCCACCCGCTCACCCCACCCCACTCAGGTGAAAATGGAAACAAGATCTAGAAATCTGTTTTGCAACATCAGAGACAAAGCACTAACCTAAATGACAGGAGGAGAGGGAGTCCTGTTCTTAACAGTGAACAGTGTAACAGTCAAATCTACTGCATCAATCACTGGGATTCAGTGCATTAGTTATGGGACAATAGCTAATAAAGATCCCATCAATAGGCAAATTTATCACACTTTTTTCTTGATAAGAGGAGGGTACGGGATGTAACTACCTTTTTAAAATCAGCGCAGTGTGATTTACAATGACATTCTTTCCCAACATTAAAGGGTTGAGCCCCCATAAATCTTTGTCCTTACCCTTTTTTAAAAGCCTGCATCCTCACTACAAAGTGGGCGAGCTCAAGCCTTAGTCAACACAGTGCTTGGGCTCTAACTCACGTCCCCAGCCAGGTCAGGTAGCCGAGGCTTAAAGCGCCTCCAAACCCGGGTCAGAGGTTTTTGTGCGTGGGTCACAGACTAAAACCCGGCTAAGAGCCCAGGTTAACTGCAGTGTAGACATGCCCTAAGCAAGCTGTCTTGTAAATGAATAACAAGTCAGTCTAAGATAGTGACCATCTGAGGTTTTTTGTTACATACATTTGAGACCCAAAATCTTGAAGAAGAAAAGCATTCAGCAAACACCACTGACCGACGAGAAGGACTATAACCTTACCGAATCTCTATCCTCCATTACACGCTGGGGTCTCGCAGGAGTGGCAGGGCTTGTACCTTTCATCCTCTTGTATTGCGTGAACAAAATATTCATGGTCGCAAGAAGGACCTCAGATAAATTGTGTCTGATCTATTCAAAGAAAAAAAAACAACAAGGGAATGAAGAGCAGGTCAACCCGGAGTCATTACTGTTAGTAGAAGAGGTCAGAAAGCGGAGCGCTATCTGTTGTTTATACAGGAGGATGTGTTGAGAAATGCCACCTCACAATTAACTTGATTTGAAGATGACTGGGTCATAATGAAGAGAGGATTGTGACTTCAGAGAATATGGACTCTGAAGAAATAAAATATGCTGATTTATGGCAAATATCCAAAGAAATGAAACCGGAGGGAAGAAAAAAGTTGATGACCTCAGCAGAACTGCTTCTAAACAGGACAGATTTCCAAGTTTTCCATGAAGACACCACAGATTTGATTTACAAATCTAGGACATGAAGAGTGAAACTGAAATCAGTACCTTTTTCATTCTTAGTACTGTATGATTCACTGCTCCAAACAGAGTCAAGAGATGACAGCAATGCTGTCATGTCAGCATGGGCACAGTCCCTCAGCATTAGGCTGTTATTCAGTCAGTCAGTCTCCTACTCCTGTATTCATTTCCAAGCTGACAACATCAAGCAAGACATCTTCTTAAAATGTTGGTGTGAGATCAGCTGAACTAGACTTAAAAGGCCAACAAAGGCAACCACTATTCATAGACTATCAGGGTTTGAAGGGACTGTGGGAGGTAGTCTAGTCCAATCCCCTGCTCAAAGCAGGATGAATCCCCAGACAGATTTTTACCCCAGATCCCTAAATGGCCCCCTCAAGGATTGAACTCACAACCCTGGGTTTAGCAGGCCAATGCTCAAACCACTGAGCTATCCATTCCCCCCAGTATTAGAAACTAGGTATTACACTGAAGAGATTGCTTTCAAATGGTTCCAGACACTCTTCTCTTTTAAATACCCTTTGGTCAAAAGGCTGTGGTTCTTCATTAGTAACGGGTAGGCAGGGAGGATGCTTTACGGATAGGCCATGCACATGCTATGGAATGTTAGAAAATTCCCACTGCTGCTACCATCAATTATGCTGTAGCAGTAAGGGTTTTTTTTTTTCTAAAATTCCGTAGTGTTAGCTATGGGCATGGTGGTCATCTGGATACTAATTTTTGTGCTAAGATGATAGAAAGCACAGTAAAGGTTGCTCAAGACGCTTCATCCTACCGCTAACCATCATGATAGGGGGAAAAAAAATGGTAGGAAAATCCTTCTTTTACCACCTCAGCTAGTACTTTGAAGGTGGATGAATTTACAAGCAAAGAGTCAAGACCCACAATGTTAAACTCTTCGGTTGTATTTGCACCTGTTAGAATCTAAGGCAGTTTGACCACAGGGAAGTGACTTTAGGGCAACATCTAGCATATGTATGAGTCAGGACGGAATCAATAAATTCTAAGGCTTGAAGGGAAATGTCATTCATTCATTCACAAGCCTTTCATCTACAAGTTCACTTAGCAGCAAAAAACGATTATGCTATTAAAAATCCTCTTTAATATATTTTAAGATTACATCTAACATTTGATATAAGGTTCAAAAGTAAGTGCTAGGGAGGCTTTGCCCCTGGCATGTCAATTTCAATGGACAATTTCCCAGGGTAATTGCTGCAGCCTGCAAACTAGTTATAATTTCCTTTAGTTTGGAAGGAAAGAAACCCACGCTCCCTCACACGCTGAGTGGCTGTTGAAAGCATTGAGGGCCCAATTCAATACAAATGTTGAAACTTTTCAAATACATTTTCTGAACTCGGTGTTAGAACTCACAAAACATGGTCTGGAAGATTCCAGACAGATCCTGTTCCACAAAATGGATACCAAGTTCTGAGCTTTCTAGTGCCTGATCCTAATGCTGCAAGGAGGAGCCCTAGTGGTGTAATGGAAAACATCGTGCTCAAAGACTAGAATATAGAATTAATCTGGACCTGATCAATAATATTTCCAATTACAAACTATAAAACGGCAAAACTACAGGGCTCTACCACTTCTCTGGCAAGACAGAAATAGCAAAAGGTTGAAGGCATATGGCGTTGCTTACTTCATCGCTGAAATTTCTGAAGGCAGCCACCCTCTCTTCCACACAGTCTTGGCTCAGGGGCACAAGCTTTAGATGTTCAATAATCTACAAAAAGGAGGAGAGCAGGAATAAGAGTAAGCTAAGTAACAGGTTTGTAATTTTGAAATGTTTGCAAAGAACTCGATTAAGTAACTGAATTGTACCCGATTACTCTATTAGACAGCATTTTACCGCTTACCCATTCATTGATGTAGCATGAACATTTTGTTCCGGGGCTACAAACTGTCTCCAGAAAAAAATCTTCCTGATGATCAGATTACAGGAAAGAAATACACTTTTTAAATTCCTGTATCATCACTGCACCTTTTAACTCATTCAATGTAAGATCCCATGACACTTTTGTATTGTTTTAAGTGGTGTTACATGAAATGCTTTGGGTTTACAAGGGCATCGGTAAGTCTGTGCTTCAAATGGAACTTACATCAAAGGCCCTGTCAATGTGACCGGCATGATATTCATCAAAAAATGTGATCAAGTCTAACAGAAGGTAGAATGTGGAGTCAATGGATTTCTTTGTACTTATCCCTTGAGCTTTATACCTGGGGGGAAAAAAAAAAAAAAAAAAGTGTTTACAATTGTACTGTGCAAAACGGCATCCACTTATAGACATGAGTCCCTAACTTGCAATTCCTTGGAAGTTCAGGCTTGAAGCAAAAAGACAACAGCATCTACCAACAAAAAGACAGCTTTCATTTCTCTTAACCAGAACAGAGTTTCTGGCGGCTTTCTCTTTGGCTCACTTTAATTATTTCTCTCACTCCTAATTCTTACTCACAAATAAAATGTGTATTTACATCTACATTGCTAATGTTTCCATATGCAAGTGACAGCTGGCCATGGAAACTGGAATCCTATTTATCTGAAGGGCAGGTGTTGTATAAGCATCTTTAAAATACTGTTTATACAGCATAGTTACCTGTGAAACTTGCTGCCTTGGGATATTCAGGCACATACCTTAGTAAGACTTTAAAAAGGGCTAGACACTTATGAATATTATTTCTAGCTATACTACCTAGAACAGAAATACAAAGGCTACCAATCCTCATTCTTTACATTCTAAACAGATTGCCAACAGGGTCTGGCTCTCTTCCCCACTCCAGTAGTACAGTGCAGTTGGTCAAGTGCATTATATAGACTTTGAACCATCCGTCCTCTGATGCATCTTGCATTAGCCATTCTTTGGGACAGAATACCAAACTAGATGGACATTTGGTCTATTCTGTATATGGCATGTCCTCTGTTCCCGTGAAATGATGCAAGAACGTGATCACTGGCCCAGGTGCTGCTTGTGTCACTAAAACATTGTCCACAATACATAAGCTGAAGAAAAGCCCTATACAATAATTAAATGGGAAACCGAAATCCATGGCCTAGTCAATTGTCCTGAACATTAGGAAGCACAAGGTGGGGAGAAAAAGCAGAAGTGGCTGATCTAACCAATGATGGTGTGGCTATAAAGCAGTACTATAGAAAAAGTCATGTTTAAAAATCTCCCTCAGACACTGAAACTGGCTATTAAAGTGATACTGTAGACTGTTAGATCATAAATTCTAACCATAGGCTTCATTTTCCTTGACGGCTGCCGAGTGATATATCGTATTAAGTCAATATAGTTCTAATTTTCACTCTTGTTTTAACCCTCACTCTCAGGAGATAGGATAGATTGAAATAGTGACCTGAAAATGTCACTTTTCAGTAAAGAAAGTCAAAGGTATCAGGCTAAAACGCAACACATCATTTATATGTTTTCTCATTTTAAAAGACAGAAATGCTTGGAAATTTGCTTAGTTTATTTTATTTATTTTTTGCACATCAGAAGGTACTATGGTAAGAATTAAGAAGTTTTCTAAAAGTACCAGGATTTTCCTTTATTGAAACACAGGAATTCCAATACTTCATCAGAAGCATGACGTATAATATCCTGTTTCTGACAACAGCCCCTATCAGATGTTTCAAAGGAAGATGTAAAAATGGGACTATTTTGCAACAACATGCCCATGAGAGCAGTTTACTCCGAACCCCAGAAAGTTGGTGGCGCATGAAGGCTGAAGTCCCTTATAAATGTTTATCCCAATTAGTGTATTGTAACAGCAAATGACAATCTTACTGTTCATATAAACATCTTTCTTTTCTGATTCCTATAATGCTCTTTATCTCAATAACATCTCGTGGCAGCAAGCCCCACTGGTTCACTTCATCTTCTGTAATACATTCTTATCCGTTTTGAGTTTAAATCTGTTGCCTTTTTAGTCCAAATGCTATTTTATGAAAACAGCAATGAAACAAACCTGGTTCTTGGAAAACAAAGTTTTCAGGATGCTAACCTCCAACACTTCCCTCTGGTCTCCAATTCTCTCAGAACAGCCCCAGTCATTAAAGCTTATTCTTAATTCAACTTTAAGTTAGTGGGTTGCACTACCGCTAACAAACAATCACTACTAACTAATTTGCCTAGGGAAATTTCATTAAAAATTCTCTTTCTAAAATGTACAACTAATTATATTTATTGCTGTCTAGATTATATCTCTCTCCCCACCACCCTCCTTCGTTTCCAGTAATATTGCAGGTCTCCTTTTCTGATTTGACCAAGGGTAATAGATCTTGCTTCTGTCAAATTCATCTGACCAGGAACACGAGATTACATTTTCTACGTGTGTAATATACAGTAATTAAAAGCAGGGCAGGGCAAGTTCTGCCCCTTCTCCGTTGAAAACATCAATAAGGACACTGCGCAAGCCAGCATGACAAGGTCAAGAAAACCCTCAGTGTACTGACTGTCAGAGGTGTAGGAACCTGAACTGGAATGGTCAGGTACACTCTAGTCACTTCACAGTCTCAGAGATCCAACTTCCAGTCTTACCTCTCTGCAATGGAATGTGCCATATTCTTCAGCCTCTCTTTGTTAGACTGGGGGGTGCTGATCTGTGGAACCACGGGACTGAGTAATTTATTCATCAGTTCTAATACCTTATCTGGATTCTGTTGAATAATAAAAATACATGAAAGAAAAAGCAATGTTACAGAGCCTGGCTATTGCACCTGATCCTGGGGGTGCTGAGTGTCTCCCCATTGAGAGCAGAGATAGGTAATAATTGAGTGCCCAGTTAGCTAGCCATCTGTTAGATCAGAAAATTGGAAAATCACATGGCATTCCATTCCCTATTAAACAGCTGGCTACCACACCATTCTCTTTGACTTCGGATATATTTCAATAGCAAAATAAGTGTACCTACAGCAATAAAGACCCTATTGTTTTAGCCTTGCTTCCAAATGCTATTTCAATTAAATATGAAGAACTGGGTAAATTGCTTTGTTGGCCAGAACAATCTTACTCTTGGAAACAATTATTTGAAATGTGGATTGTATATTGATCAGGAACTTAGACTGCTTAAGGACCATATAGCTAAATCCCAGTATGGGTTGGATGTTAAGATCCAAGTCCTCTTTGCTTTACTCATCAGTCACCTCAGTAAAGCCAATGGAACAGCTATAGAATGAGATGAGCAAGATTTGGGCTTAATATTGTCAAGACAGTTCACGTTCTGAGATTAAAATAACCTTCAAATCAACGTTGATGTATTTTAAAATAAGATGAAATAGGTAGATATGGATGGCAGCTATGAGAACACATTTACCTTTGCAAGGTCGTAAAGTTTTGCAGCTTCTTCAAATAATCCTTTATTTTCTGCCGCTGAAGCAACTTTGTTAATAATAGGCTTTGTGTCACTAGTAAACTTGTCTATCACTCCTGGCTGATGAGACAAGACAAATGGGGAGGAAGAGGGGGGAAAGCATTTGAAATCAGATAGTATTTAAATTCCTGGAATATTCTGTCAAGGCAATGTCAGATTGTGGTTAGAATGGACTGCACAATTCCATGGGAACAAATAAGAAGGCCACATTAAAAATAGAAAGAGCTCTTGTAAAAGAAGAGCTCTCCAACTGGGGGGTGAGCACTGAGATATCAGCTGTTTCTAATTTATTCAAAATGACCCAGATATGAAGTGAATGAGTATATATAGTCCACATTAACAACGGGAAAAAAAAAATTCACAGGCCATTTATGGGCGCAGCCTCTTGTTTATTATGTAAGCCTTCTTTAACCCAAAACCTAAATCCAATGCCAAAATCTTGGCTGTTGATTATAGAACAGATGAAATCCTGGCCTCACTGAAGTCAGTTGAGAATTTTGCCATCGAATTCAAGAGAGCCAGAATTTCACCCTATGCCTTGTCTCTTTAGATATGTACTTTAACTATATCCTCTTTTCATTCTAGACCCCTTGTAATTTGCCTTCCTCCTTGCCAACCATCACCCCTTCACATTTATGCAGCTCACTGATCATTTTGCAAAATGACTTTGTGCTTGCAGCAATAGTCTGCATGCAACTACGGTATTAGATTAGCTGTGAAAAAAAATGCAGGAAAGCCAGAAATAGGCTCGAGAATAACTGGAAAATCATCTTGTGTGCACGCGCACACCCCCACCCATACCCAGAGAATGAGATACATATTGTATCGTATCTATACAAAACGCTATCAACTCACCTTCCTACTGCCATCATTCTCCAGCTTCCCCAGAATCATATCGAACTACAGGCACACACAAAAAATAAGAAAGAAAGGAAATTAACTGCATACCTACTGCAACACACTTGGTAGTAGCCTAAAGTTTCAGTCCTGAGTATACCACAAACAGAGCACTCAGTGAAGCCAAGATTTTTATTTAAAATACATAAAAATGCAAACAACTCTGGTGCTGTATTAAACTAACACCAAACATATGGTCATACAGCCTTTCTGATATATGGATCTGTTCTCCATTGATGCACGCATGTAATGGGAGAGAAACAGACCATGAGAGAAAATAGCTGTCTCACGCCCATTTGGCGTAAGTAGTGCACAAGGCCTTGACTTGGCCTTCTATAAAGGGGTAAATTTCACTTTAAGTGAGGAAGGGAGAAAACGGTTACCCAAACATACCTCTCTGCTCTCGATTACTAGCTCACTAACACAACGCAAGAACATGTTCTCTCCTTGGCTATCCTTCTCATTCCTGCAAAATACAAACAAAACAAAAGGAAAAAAAAAATCTGTGTGTTTCATAGACCTTCTATGGTTATTACTGAAGTAATATAACTATGCTGCTGAACTTTAGATGCAGGGTCCTACCTGAGAAAGTAAAAATACTGCAGTGCTTCCCTTGGGTCCGTTGACTCAAATTTACGGGTGTAGAGCATCAAAAGGCGAACGAAATTAAGGCGCCTCATGCCGGGAGGGTCGCCGGCTTCATGACTTACTGGGATATTGGAAATAACATGGACCAAAACAAGATTTCTTAGCATCAGACATTTTGGCACCGTCATACATTAACCTAAAGATCAAAGCAGTGTTTCATCCAAGACATTCACTCACTTGCTAAATATCTAAACAGACCCCCACAGTTAACCCTTAGGGAATGCTGGCATGCTTCACTGCTGGTTCAAATAATGGCTTAGGATGGATATGTCCACCTGCAGTCTCTCCAGCGTTAAAGGCCAGGGCTTAATGGTAGCGGGAAGCATGCAGGACTTACACAGCTGTGCGCTCTGCCCAGAAGATTTCAGGAGCAGCTTTAACTCAAAGAGGACCAAAGCAATGTGAACAGCATGACAACGCAAGCGCTCCATCCGGAAGAGAAAAGCAATTGCAGCTTCAAACTGTGCTGTCAAGAACAATACTTGGAAGTAGAGAAGAGGCTGCTGATTCACTGCAAAATGTGATTCGCCTGAGGAAAGAAACATACCCGTGTGAGTGAAGAGGATTTTGCAACTGGGATCTGTGACAGTAGGTGCTTCCTGTCACAGTACATCACCATTGTTTACTCACTCCACGTGGAAATAAACACAAAAGACAAAACAGAATATCTAATCATACATCTCTGGCTTATCTGTAATTGCCCCATTGCACGTATATCATGAAAGGTTGCAGCAGAACGATGTGTTCGGCAGAAGGGAATGCAGTTACTCATCCTGAAAGGAGTCCCTCTTCTCCCTCCTGACAAAGATGCCTCGATGGGGACAGATTCTCCACTGTCCTGAACCTTGTGTCAACATTCACCCCTGTGCAAAGCAAGTGAAAAACACCATCAAATCAGAATTCTCCACCCACTTGCAGCACTGGTAGTAGTTTACACTCTCTCTGCACTCCCTGTACAAGGGTGTAATGACACATGTGCAGGGCAGTGGAGAATCAAGCCCTATATTTTTTCAGCAGTCAGAATGACCAGATGAATTTTGAATACAGGCATCTGGGGGAGGAACTCTCACCTCATCGCTCGCCCACTCCCAAAACCTTCCAAAGTGGAAATGGCCACGATTTATACAGCCAAGCTCCTGCCATATTCACTAGTTTGAGGCGTCAGTGAGTAACTTGGTATGGTAACCTACGGGCAATAACTCAGGGGTTCAAGTGTTCAGACAGATGTTGGAAAGAAAGACATTCCTGCGACCGAGAGAGACTCCATTTTCTTCCTTTGATTCCAGCAACTGGCAGCTCTACTACAAGAGTTTAGCAGATCCAGGAAGAGAGAAAATGATCTGTAATTAGGAACGACACAACACAAGGGACTCCAGATCTGGACAGCGTATGGGTGTTAATTACCTGGACTGTTGAAAAGGCATATGAACCATTCAGCAGTTCTTATGAAATCTGCTCTTCTTCTCAGGGAGTAGCTGTATCTGAGGGCTCTCAGAGACTCAGAAGTAAGCTGAAGTGTCTAACTGGATTTTAGAGTTTACATAAGAAGTAGAAAGTGCTTTAAGCAGAGGCTGAACCCCAGCAGAAGAGTCAGTCCCACAAAAGCTCCCTTACCATAGTCTTCAAGCAGTTGTTTCTGGAACTGCGATAACGTTAACCTGTCCTGGGGGGAGCTGGTACCATCATCATCAAAACACACCTGGTTCAGCTAAACACAAAAAAGGAGAAACAGGGACCTTTAAGTAACTTTCTCCTGCATGATGGAGGCAATTGAGAAGTGCTCTTCCGGGAGCTGACCAATGGTCAGAAACCTAAGTTAAATCAATTGCTGGAGCATGAAGATATGAGAAAGAAGAATAGCAGAATTCCATCTCAACACACCTTAGGATTTCTTCACAGTTGTGCATGCAATCAAATGAAATCCATGGGGCACAAGCCACCGATAACAATGACAATCTTTTGCATTTACACGGCAAACTCTTTATTCTAATTCCTTGGCTTCCATATAGGAGGAGAAAATACCCAAATGACCAGTATTTACCCATATTCCCTCCATGGAACCCCCAACACTGTAGAGAGATATTCACATTTTCTTCTTCTCTCAACTCCCAGGCCAACATTTCAGCCAAGATCCATCCAGGAAGGATGAACTGTAAAGGACCTCTTTGCAACAAGTTAGTTATGCTCCTTAATCAGCTGAAGGGAATAGCTGTTGAGTGAGGAGAACCACTCTCTTCCCACAGAGGACAAGTAAGCTGCCTTCACACTAATGTCAGCTCTGGTGGCACAGGAAATGACAGACTGGAGTTGGGACAGGTTTCTGCCACCATTTTGCCACCACAACGGCCCTAAACCATGTCATTTTAATGCAGCAGAAAGACCTAAGATTGGAATGTACTGGGAGGTAGAATAACTCTGTGTAACAATGGAGGAAGAGCCACCCTTCCTCACCTTCTAACAGCTGTAAGTACATGGAGGTCAGATCCTCATCTAGTGAACCTCAGTGAAGATTGCTGAAGTCAATGGGCCAATGCTGATTTACACCAGCTGAGGATGTGGCCTATTGAATCCTAGTACTGAAATCACACTTACCTTTAGCCAAAGATAATCTTCTGTTTTGTCAGCAACTTCACTCTGGTTATCAGCAATGTCACACCGGCCTATGATACAATAAACAGCTCTTTTGTACGGGTCTGTATTGTTCCTCAGAGCTCGTCTGTAATGGAGGCGAAGCTTGTTTTCAGTGGTAGGGGACAATCTAAAATATAAAATAAAAGAAGCCGATTATACAAGAAGCCTCAGAACACCTACAAATTCCAACCTTTTCCCTGTTAGAACGCTTCGAAACAGATAAACACATGCAGGGTACAGGTTCACAGGGACGAGTGAAATGCATGTAAATGTCTGATTGGGAAACACACATTGCAAGGCAATCCTTGCTCTTACCACTTATGATTGCAAATAGATAGATAGATAGATAGATAGATAGATAGATAGATAGATAGATAGATAGATAGATANATAGATAGATAGATAGATAGATAGATAGATAGATAGATAGATAGATAGATAGATAGATAAAGCATTAGAGCTGCAGATTTGTCGTGGTGAAAAATCATGGAGTGGTCAGGGTAACTTTAGTAAAAGTCACGGGTTTAGTGACTGCTCTGTGAGTTTTGATAAAAAATGCCCTGACAAACGAAATTCAACTATACCTCTTCAAAATCCTAGCACTTCAGTATTGCCCTCCTCCACCATGGCCACTGCCGCCTCCTCGCCACGCCGAGGGGACACTGACCACCCGCAGCAGCACCCTTCACCTTGACTCTGAAGCCCTAATCCTGGCCTGCTAAGGGCCCAAGAAGGGGAGGGGGGGCACTGGAGAGTTAGCCCTCCCTCACAGTCATCTTGGGCTGTGCCTGGCTTCCCATTCCGGGTGTTGTGACCTGGCGCACAAGGATACAACGCTGCTCAGGTTTGCCCCAGCCACCCTTCCATCATGATGGAGGGGCGGCCAGGCCAAATTTGAGGGAGTGCGCCAGGCCGCAGTGCCACTCACTCAGATTTAGCCCCGGCGCCTTCCACCTCTCCCAGCAGTTGTGACAGAGGGGTGGGCAGGGCCAAACCTGAGCGGCGCTGTGACCCCATACACCAACTTGCAACACTCAGAGTGGGGAGGTAGGCCCAACGGGACACAGGAGCCGATTCTGTGGTGTGAGTGCGGGGTGAGCTCCATCTTCGACACCCCTCCACACAGGGCCAGTGGGACGACCCCACACAGAGTATTCCCATGCAGAAGTTATGGTCAAACAGAGACATCACAGTATTTGTGACTTTTTTCACCACCATGGCAAACCTGAAGCCCTAGTAATGCTAATGTCATTTGCATAACATGAAAAAAGCACTTTTCTCCCCCTCAAATTAGCTAAGACACACACACACACACACACATATATATTTTAGATGAATGGAAAGACTTTTGAAAAAACACCAAAATGGAAAATTAGAGCGAGCAGTTTTAAGAATGCGTTTATACCGTGTTACGTGGGTATCAGCTATTTGGACCTGAGGCTACATCACCTCTCCCACTTAATTATCAGTCACACAGGTCAATGGGAATACTCGGGTGAGTAAACATTACTCAAGCAAGTAAGGATTTGTTGTATCAAGCTCTTTATGAGGGGCACTGTTTCATCTTTATTGTTAAATATTACCACAATGTGTTCTATGACGTGTTTTCCTTAGAGAAAAACCTAGAGTCAAACCAATAAAAATGAAATGCGCTCTCTTGTTTGTCAAGTCTGTAGCCAGAGCACATTTTTATAGCTGTAATAAAGTCAGACAAAATCAATTATAACATATAGTATTAAAATGTTTGTAATAGAAACAATGATAGATTCTTCGCCAAGGTTTCTGGAACAGTAATGCTATAATGTGCACTGTTTCAGATTTTATGAGAGTCAGACTAGTCTATGAATCCATCTACATTAGGCAAGAAACAGATATAAAACTTGACTAATGGCATTTGTAGCATTTTTCATATTTATTCTTTTAGGATAAAAGAACGTAGGCACTTGAGTAATTTTACACACACAACTAGTCCCACTGGGCTCAATGCATTTGCAGGATTGGAGCCTCAATTTGTCGTAATAATTCTGTCACAAGGGGGAGTGAGACACAGAGAGTATGTCTACACTGCAGTAAGAGACCCACGGCAGGATTGGGTCAGCTAACTTGGGCTCATGGGGCTCGGGCTGTGGGGCTATAAAACTGTGGTGTAGATGTTCGGGCTCCAGCCCAACCCCGGAAGTCTACACTGCAATGAAACAGCCCTGCAGCCCGAGCCCCGTGAGCTCAAGTCGGCTGGCATGGGCTAGCTGCGGGTGTCCAGCTGCAGTGTCGACATACCCTAAGGGGCTCAAGTGCCAGCGGTGATGCTGACCTGTGCCTGGTTTCCCAGTGCCCTCAGCTCCCCAGGTCCTGTACAGGATACCAACACAGGGTCAACTCTTACCAGCTCGTCTCTGCTCTCAGAGACCAGCTTACGTCTCACAAATTCCAGCAGGACTGGCTCTAAGTCACCTGCACTCTGTGAAGTGATGGGGAAGGGGGGTATATGAGAGGGAGAACAGGCACAGGTCAGATCTGAGGCTTGAATCCCTTTACAAGGCCCGGTTCATCCTGTAAAAAAACACCAGTTTCCTTTGCTGCATGGCTAATCATGTGAAAACAGTCACAGCAAAGAGTAAAATATAGGGGTTATGATAGATCAGATCTTTGAACTATCAAGTCCCATATCCTACCCTGATCTAAAAAATGCATCATATATTAAAAAATTGAAGGTATAGCTAGTAAATTAGTTTTGAAGTGTAAATTCCTGCATCTTTTCAAACTCTCTCTCTCTGTGGAGGTTTCTAGACTTCAAAGCCATGAACTAAAAATGTTAAAACTTCTTATGTGTACATTAAATAGGCAACGCACACATTAGCCAGCCATTTTCACAAGACGAGACCTCAGGGTTTCATTTTCTTCCCAAAGCATTAACCTTACTCCACAGCGATTTTTCACCGCACATAGATTTTTCCCAGCTGACAATACCTTTTATCTTTACTGTGCATATACTCCTGGAACCAGGTTTTAAATTCCCCCAGCTGGTGCTGTGCCCGATTCACCACGTGCAAAGCGGCGATTAAATCTCCACAGCGCATGCAATAGTAAATCAACGCCCAAACAGGATGGCCTTCCACCTCCCCATCCTGGAAATAAAGGAAGACTTTTACAATAGAACAACAGCATGCACAATACTTTGATTTATTTTTTTTTATACGTGCCAACCACTTAGTTCATTTTGTTTCAGCAAAATACTCAAGTTCTCCCTTGACTTCAGGCAGAATTCCGTTTGTGTAACAAAAATGCAGGATCAGGCCCACTTGATTTAAGTTCTGGGGAAGCTGTGTGTGTCTGTGGATATTAAAAAATATCCTGCTTTTAGTTCCCTCTCTCCTGCATTTTCCCCTCTGGGTGAGAACTCTCCAATCATACTAGTAGCATCTATACATTTTTTTTTTCCCGGGGACTTGCACTGACCACTTCACTTTGCTGGGAAAAAGCATAAACCAGCCAGGTCTGTGGCACCCAATCGCAAAAGTAGTGACATGCTTAGTTCCAATGGGACGAGCAGAAGAGGACGACTGGGCAGTCCGCTGTTAGCGCATGCCTGTGTGCACTCTCCAGGGCTGTGAAGGAAGTGACTCTTTATGCTTTCCAGCTGCATGATGTCACAGTGACAGAGGGAATCAATGGGACGGGAACAGAGTCGGTAACTGTTCTGGATACACATCTACTCTCTTTGCTCACTATTTATTTTGGCACTTCTAGGCCTGGAACTGGCCAGGCCTCATCTATCTTCCAATAGGAAACAGAATTATTAGAGCTGTGTCAGTCCCAGGATATTAGAAAGACAAGGTGGGTGAGGTAATGTCTTATTGGACCAAGCTTGTCTCTCTGACCAACAGAAGTTGGTCCAACAAAAGCTATTACCTCAGACACCGTCTCTCTCTCACAGGAAAGAGAGGTATTCGGAATCTTTCCACTGCACAATAGCTAGCCAGTAGGTACAAAACAGCAGGTTCAAATGCTCCATTGAACTGCTTTTTTGTACCTTTCTACAGAAGCACTCCACAGCTAAGATCACCACATCCTTGAGCCCACGCTCAAGGTTAAGAGAACAGGCACAAAAGCTCCGAAGGGCTTGGTGATGGAAAGAATAAATATTTTTATTGACTATCATAAGTGATGTGCTAAGCTATTTGCTCATCCATATACCTATACATGATTTCATGCTGCTGGCAGCCATCGCGAGTCTCTATCTGAGCTCCTACGAATCACCCACTAGCCACATTCTTTACTTCTACTGGATTATTTGGAGCGCTGAGGTTCATTCTCCTCGCTCAGCAGGGGACCTGGCTGGGGAGAAGATACACCCAACTACGGACAGGGACAAAACAAAAACCCTAAAATGAATTCCAACTTCAAGCAGATACAAAGCTTTAGCGTACGGAAGCCGCAAATATAAGAAAGGGTTCACTTCGGACTAGTACTTCAATAGGAGATAATTCTGTAAAGAGAGCCCCCTTTCCAATTATTGTCAGTTATTCGGGATTTTATTTTAAAGGTGATCTCAGAAACTTGCCAGCTGCAGAAAACAAAGTTTCAGCTGCAAAAATTGAGGCTATTCTCTAGCAGAATAGGGAATTACATTTCCTGCTCTCCATTCAGGGGCTGATCCAAAGCCCAATTAAGTCAATAGAAGTTGTTACAAAGGGCTTTGGATTAGGCCATAAAGTATTAGTGATGCTGTTACTGGTGGGGAAAAAACATTCAACGTGGGTCTCAGCAGGTCAGTGAAGAATGAGCTGAATTTCAACTATTTTGTTTCCAATTGTCTGTATTTGCAAATCTTTCATCTGATTTTTGACAGGGTCTCAACCCAGCCTCCCTAGTTGCACCTACAATTTTGCGGTTCACGTAACTGTTGGCACAACTTTGCACTTACAGTTATGGGTGGGTGGAGTGGTTTGGGTTAGATTGCTGAATACTTGATTTCTGCCTGTACTTCAGGTTCAGTAGTTAGACATCTCAATAGCAGCAACTGTGCCAGCACAGCATTATGGGTGCAAAGTCGTGCCCAAAATTACTTGCACCTGCAATCTGCAGCAGCAAAAAGAAAACTGCTTTTTATATGTTTAAATTTAGCCCTTTAAAACTACAGCTGTATGATTTTTCTATCTTAAACAGTTGGATATATTTGAATGCTCTTTTAAGAGAAAATTCTAACATGCATAATTCTAAGGCTTAAATATAGAAAATCACCATTTTGTAACTGTTTCTAAAGCAAGTCAAGTGATTTCCATCTACTATACTCCATTTTACCAATGAACTTACTGTTATTCAGGAGGGGGGGGGGGGGGAAGAGAGCACTGCCTAATGCAATCTAAATAAAATAAAATCATCAGGGGGTTGCATTGGCATCTTGCCTACACTAGTGTGAAGAAGTGTGCAATAGCACTTTGGCTGTATCAGTAACAGTACTGCACATACCTGGAGACCGGGGACAGGTGCTGGGAGTTTGATATTAAGGAAACTGCAGACTAGTTGGTAGGTCCCAGGTACTCCACCCAATTGAGCCTGGTGTAAGTTTCCAAAGACTGTCACCAAAGTATAATTCTTGTAACTGTAAGAAAGCATTTTAATAAAGTAAAATATAAGCCCTGCAAAAAGCCCATAACTTTTCCTGTTCAACAGAGCCATCTATCTTTGAGTGAATTACTATGAAGTGCAAACACTATCGTGGGGGCAACACGATCCATGGAGTTATGTTCCTTAATGTAGATGTTTGTATGTGGAAATCATTTGAGAAATTGTGTGTTTTGAAGTTCCCAGTGCACTACAGCTCAACTCTCATGCTAGCAAAAAATCAACATTTCCATCTAACGATGCTAACTAGCACAAAATAACATTTAAAATGCCATATACATGCTCTCGCCATCTCTGTGATGGAGAAATGATAAATAAGACCCTACTTGAATTACGGGATGCTCGTCAAATAATTGTGAGCTGCGGACAAGAGGTGAAAAATTGTGGAAAAGTAATAATGGACCTTTGGAAATAATTTGGAAAAGCCAGAGAAAACCTATTTGTTTAAGAGATATTTGCTGGAACTACCATACGTCCGGATTTTCCCGAACATGTCCGGCTTTTTGGGCCTCAAATCCCCGTCCGGGAGGAAATCCCAAAAAGCCGGACGTGCCTGGGAAAATAGGGAGGGAGGGGTCGTGGTGCTCGGCCGGGGTCCAGAGCCGCTGGGGCCGGCGGCCGGAGCTGCTGGGGCCGGCAGTGCTCGGCCCCGGGGGCCGGGGCCGCTGGGGCCAGCGGTGCTCGGCCGGGGGCCGGGGTCAGCGGTGCTCTGCTAATTTTTTTTGATAAGCAGACATTTTGCTGCAACTATATTACAGTCGCTAATGCGTGGAACTGACAGCCGGAGCCTGCCATTGTCAGCTCAGATAAATGGGGTTCTAGTGGACTAATGGACAAAAAAAGAGTGTGTTGCAAACCGCAAAATATATGCAAAATTGTGGAGTGTGCAAAGCAAGCTAATTAAAATCAAAACTGCGATGGAAGCCTAACATTGTGGGATCTGCAATTTCCACAATACTGCGAATTAAATAGGGCCTTAATGATAAACTTCAGAGACATTGACTTACCATAAGGGAACCACAGGGGAAAAAGAGAATTTAGATGCAAAGTCTCTACACACAGAAAGTGGATTTGAGAACACCTTCTACAGGAAGCAGTGAAAGTAATTCACTGAGGCAAGCTAATAAAAAACTCTCCATGTACTAAAACTACAGGGAACGGGCCGGAATAGGAGTTAAAAAACTGTAGCAACACTGTATGGATGGCTGGGACAGACAAGCTCCTGCTTTTTTCCTTCAGCCAATAGTGAACTAATGAAATTCAACAGCCTTCTAGCTAGTGTGCAAGCTACAGAAAACCAGGCTAGAAGACGAATACGTGAGACTGAAATGCATGTGTGAAAAGCTATGCTAAATTTAGTAAAGTATCAGAGTGGCACCTCGTAGGAACTCTAGAGTTATGGTTGAGTTAAGTATGTGTTCCTCAGGGTTTAAGACCACAGATGTCTGCTGTAAATGACCTGACACAAGGCCAGCTGTGAGTGACTTCAATTTACCGAAGGCATACCTGAAGGGGTGGTGGGGCATGATGACTCCAGCAGGGAAAGTTCACTCTCATAAGGGTCTGCTTTGCCAGTAGGCTAATTCATGGCAAATAAAAATTAATGCTGCAAAGCATGTTAGTTGGGCTTTAAAAATAGTAAGCCTGAAGGGCCTCATTTCGAAAACCGTGCGAGAAAAAAAATGTGTATGCAACTGCATGCCTGCTTTATGCTTGCAGTTAATGTGGCTGTGATCATTTACCAAGCTGGATACTCAGCGAATTGGGTTAAGACCCGAATTGGCCTGTTGTGCATTGCTAATGCTGAAGAATTTGCAGCAGAGGATTCTTCTGATGTGTCCATTCATCTGGAAACAGATGGGCATGCTGCCACGAAGCCCATGAGTGATAATGAGCGACAGCGTACTGATGAGGCCTGGCAACCAACTGTTCGTGGTCAGAAGGAGGCTATGATGGGAGGGGAAAACACCTCATCCCAACGTACTGTATCAGGCCCCAGTGCCTCAGCAACCCCGACACAAAACTGGAGTAGGTTATATCTATTGTTTGCTCTCTACGATCATACTTTCCAGCTAATGTCATGATGGCAGCTGTTGGAAGGAAGGACACTCTCATAGTCAGCTCTGTGATTAAACATGCAATGAACAGTTCAGCTTTTGTAATGCTCAACACACAGTCAGTGGAATCTTGCATTGCATCCTAACTTTGCGGGCACTCTACCTGTTGCTGCAGTTGTTCTATGCACGTAACTGTGCACACACCTTGTTCAAGCTCTGACAGTTTGTGCTATTTGCTGGGACTGATGATCTGTGTCTGGCCTAAATTCCATCAGACTCTCTATGGCCCTCTTCCCTACAAGCAAACTGACAAAACGCTGGCTATTGATTTACCGGTGTTTTCACGCCATAACTTAAATTTTGCAGGTCTTCTACTGCAAACACACACACACACACACACACACACACGCACACACACACACGAAAACAGGTCACGTCTAGCTCCTTTTGCAGTCTCACAAGCACGGAGTTATGAAAGCATTCCCTCCCTCGCCCCTTTCCATATGTTTCAGCTGCAGTGTCCTGCAATTTCACACCAAAAAAAGAAAAAAAGGTTCAGGGTCACTGCATGAAAAGGAAGGAGAATTGCATTTACACAACTTTTCAGCAAAGCATGCTCACCACTTTCACCCAGCTCTAGTTTCTAGTATCTCCATGTCATTAGCATCCCGAAGGGAATGAAGAAGAGGGAGACTTTTTTTTTTTAGGCGGGGATAATTTATCTATTTCAATTAGTTGTATTATGTCCAGCGCATGTTTGCCACTGTGACAAGTACATAAAGAGTGACAGGAAAGGAATAATAAAGAGTGGTTATGTCTTCAAAACAGTCTCCCAATGGGCTCAAGAATTTTTTCAAAACTGGAATCGTTCTCTAGCCCAGTGGCTGCTCTCAGTCCTACAGAGCAGCAGCATGATGGGGAACAGGCATTTCTGAAGACAGAATTAGGTTGTTCTGTCTTATTCACTAACCTTCAGTGTGTGCATGTATCTATTTAGAGAATACCAGTGGAGTCACAGGAAAGTTGTTGCTGTATGTAATTACTTAGGAACTCTCAAGGATGCTTTTCTGCATTATGTTTGCCTTACCTTTGTTCAAGGTAACGCAGAGCCTGCCTTACAAACTCCATGCGCACCTCCATGTTGGTCCGGACTTTCAACGCATCGCTTGCAGGAACCAGCAATACCTCTGTCATTAGTTTAACCATGGCCCACATATCAGAGATATTCTAGAAATGAACCCGTTCATACAACAGTGATTATTACAGCCATTAGAGAGTTACCTAGTCTGAGCAGTATGAGTGTTTACATAAAAAAGGATAAGTTACAGCTAGTCAAGACTTATAACAAAGACATTAGAAGCACACATCGGGGTAAGCCATCTGTCTGCCTGACAGAATGAGTCCAGGTGACAGGATGCATGCTAGAATTAGGCTGATAACGATGTTCCCAACCTCCTCTGCATCACCCCCCTTTAAAGGAGCATTTGCCTGCAAAGATTTTGCCTGACTGTGGTCCACAGATGACTGACTATGGCTTTCAGAGAGCTGGTTGGGGACTTGGTGATGGTTCTGCTTCCTTGTTTCCAGTCATTATATCACTCTAAAACAAATACTTTCCTAGCCTTAGTTTCCGGATAAACACTTGCTGTAGTTGCCCTGTGAAGTTATGGAATCACAAACAGGAGGGGATGTATCCACAAGACTCTCTCTGTTCAGATGTGGTCCACATTATGAAAAATGCGGAGACCCTGAGGCCTAGCTCTACATGCTCGTGTGGATTAAGTTATCAATACGCACAGGTAAAATAGTAAGACACATGGGATGAAATCCTGACCATACTGAAATCAATGGGAGTTTTGCCATCGACTCCAATGAGGTTGGAATTTCACCCACGATACTTCAATGTGACAAGAGCACTGAAACTCATTGAGTTGTCTCTGTTAAAATGAATACAGAATTGCTCAAAGCCCTCAGCGTCTGTTAGATCTCAATTACAGGTGTACATTCAAAGTCATTTAGGTTTGTTAGATGGCCAAGAAATTTTGGACACCTGGTTTGGCAACCTCCAAACTGGCTTTACTTTCCAGTATTAGTCATTTCCCTGTCCTCTTCCCACAGCTCTCCATAGTCTGTGCGTTTGTTTTGGAGGAAAGCGGGGGAGTGTTATAAGTACAGTAGACACTATCACTTGTACTGATCTAGAACTTCCTTTCTTCCCCCAAGCGTGAGTCATATACGCATTCAATCTCTCTCCTTACAACCCTTCTGCATTAAGCTTACACCCACCTCATCGAGAACAGTTGTGTGAAGGACACTGATGTACGGATAACAACATTAAAAAAGTCTTTTCACCTTTTTTTACCCTTCTTGATAAAAGCCCCTCCCTGTTGTTCTTTCATCTGAAAGCTCTCCGAGCGAGACTCTGCTTTTCCATTGCAATAGAGTCATTCTTGACTTACACCAATGTAATTGAGAGCAGAATCAGGCTCTTTCATCACCTGCAAGATGTCTATCCAACTGGTAATTTCTTCAAGGATTTTTTTTAAAAAGGATAACTTACATGAAAATAAAATAATCCACAAGTACAGAAAAAGAATACAAAAGCGCTGCAATACTCAGTAAAAGGTTAGCACTACTAAATTATACAATGAAGATCTCTGGCTCAGGTACTATGTCCAGCTGTGCATTTGGAACGTGCCTAGCACAATGTATCCCTGGTGCTTATGGGAACTCTGAGGTGTTACTGTAAAATGAAATATTGTGGGGGGAAAAGAAGAAAAGCAAAAACAGCAGCAAGTCCAAAAGCCGTGTTATTTTGCAATAGCACCTTTAGAGACTGCCACGGGCCAGCAAGAAGGTGAAGGGGTTTCCCAGATAGGTGGCACAATCTGGAACAAAGCTGAGACTTGATGAATTAAAGTTCACAGCACAATATATTTCAAGGAGTCTGCTATCCTAGCAATCCAGCTGAAGGAGTGAAATAGGAAAAGGAGATTTAATGTTGATTTAAAGCCACTGCGAGGCTATTTAGTTGGTGCTTGGGTTTAAACACGAGCCAGAATTATTATTGGGGACCAACCTACATTTTCCATAATCCAGATCTGAAGCTTAGTCCTTTCATTCAGAAACACTTTGAAAGCACATGTGGATATCAGGGGGTCCTGTTTTTAAAGCAAGACACAACAGGATCCATTTAAAGTGAAATACTTGTTTCTAAGGATCACAATGCAATGAAACAGGGCAATTTTTTCTACCTCGCTGGAAATAGAATGTCAGTCCCTGAGTTTACCACATGGGCCCGGCTGAAAGAAGATTGCATTCCTGGCTCGTTATTTTCTGTAAAGCAATGCAATTTTTTCTTGTGATATCAGTACATTTTTGTAATTATCAGCAGGCTGCTAACCACAGCTGAAAGCAGATTAAGTACATCTCCCTATGTTAACTTATTGGCATTACCTTATCATCCTGTTCAGCAACAGCAACACAAAAGTCTACCAGGTTAGGCTGCAGATGTCCGTTCACTATCTTCTCATTATAAATATAAATCTGAAATGTATCAAAAGTGAGCAATTTTCACAATGCACATGATTCTTTCCTCCACCCTGCTACAGCAGCAGAATTTGAAACAGGCTTCAAGACTGGATGGCCTTCAGGACCTCTAGCCAGTTTTCTTCCCACATCATCTGCCTTCTATCCGGGACAGAAAGGGAGGGATGGGCAGCAACATGAAATGCACCTCCACAAAACTACCACAGCCCCAGAGCTGCCTGAATGTCAGGAACGATACAGTTATTCAGTTGTTCTGCATGGCAGAGCTTTGCACTGGTTGCTATGTTAGACTAATTGCAACGTAGGAGGGAAAAGTGCTGGCAGATATATGACTGCCAGAGTGACATTTCACTGTATACCACTCTCATTTCTTTTGAAGAGACAGGAACAGAATTCTGGAAACCATAATATTAAGTCCCTTAGTGGTAGCAGTGTTTATAAAACCCTGACCCAGAGCAACCGTTACAGCAGAAAACTTGTTAAATAAAGCTGTGTTGCAAGAGAAAAAGTATTCCTTTCATAACCATCCTAGAGCCTTAAAATTCCTCCAGTCCTGCAAGAGATTATCTGCCCTGCAGAGTGAATCCACTGAACATTGACCAAGCTGCTCTAACATTGCCCTCTCTTCGAGGAATTTTTAAGGATTGAGGACTGTAATTGACGTATAGAGAAATATATGCATTGAACAGATCAATTTTCCATTACAGTTCAGTTATTTGTGTATTAGAAGTTAGGTGAAGATTTTCAAAAATTGCTCCTAAACCCTCATTTGGGCACATCCATTTTCAGAGGTGACTTGAGCCCACTTTTTCAGGTGCCTGAATAAGGATTTAGGAGCCTAATGCCCATTTTTAAAAAATCTTGATCTTATTTTAGCTACTACTTTGCAATATTTTCCTTCATTCCCAGCCCAGAAACCTTCCCTTCCAGGTAAAAGGGCTCCCTCTGAAAACCTTCTAGGCAGTTACCTGGAAGGGAGTGTTGGAGACTGACAAAAGGCTCCCCCCTACTCTCCAGCAGCTGGATAGACTATTGTCTCCTCCCCGTTCCTAGCATAGATGAAAGAAACTGCCCTCATGATGGTAATGCATTCCTCTACCACTACAGCAGTGGGCTAGGCCTCTGAACTATTCCATTACCAGGCAGCCAATCAAACTGGACTTCACTGTGCTCCTGTGAATGGTTCTGGGCTGCTGCATGGAACAATTATTTTATCCCGTATTAAAAAGAACTTCACTGTAGTTTTATTAAATAGCTACTGACACCATATGGAGACAGTTTGTAACAATAATCTGATTTTTAGAGGTGCCGAGCACCCTAAACTTCCATTGAAATCCAAAGCAGCTGAAGGTGCTAGTACCTTTAAAATTCAGGTCCTCGGTTTCTGCAGTAGGGGATCTGATTGATTCTTATTTACTGAATTTAGAAGTATTCCTATATTCATGAGCTATTAGAGTAAACCAAGTCTATTCCAAAAAAATGAGGAATGATCTTCCTGTAACCTAAAAACATGGCTCGAACCATATTGTATGGGGGCTTTAGCACCATAGTTCTACAGCGTAGATGGGAACCAACTAATTAATTATGGATTAACAACAAATAGAACAGAATCAGAACTGATGCTAAGTGAACAGAGGTATTTTGGCCCCAATCTTAAAAAACACGTTTATCAATGTGTAACTAATTCTGTACACAGTTACCATGAGTGCATACAGAAATGAAAAACAGATGTGTAACTAGCCATCTGTCTGCACAAATACCTGATTTATGCATGTAAACCTGGTAATTCAGTGCAAGGAACTGGGCGCACAGTTTTGCGTATGCAATTCTGAAAATCAAGTATCTGTCTTTTATTTTTCTTCCAACATTACTGGTAATCAGAACCTTAGTCTTTGACTAAAAAAGGAAATTAATTGCTTATGATTATGAATAGATTTAATATCTTCTCCTGAAATCTTTCAAATCAATTCCAATGTGGCCTTCTAATTCAGCCCTGGTGTTCTGCAGTTCCTCATAAGTGACCAGTTAAAACTGGATATAACTTGACAAGCGCCATAATTAATATTTGAATCTCTTTCCCCAACGCCACACCCCCAATCACAAAGGGTGCCTTTGAAATCTGAAAAACTACAAGAATGTAGAGTGCTGGTTTGAATACTTTTACATTTTAAAATGAGTTTGGAAAGTCGCTCATAAAAAGGATAAAAAAGTTTCCATTTACTATATAACCAAGAATGATCTGGATAATTACACATGGTATCAGCATCACCTTTAGATGCAGAATTGTGCAGTAGAGAGAGAAGCACATTTCTGAGGAAAAAGTCAGGCTAAGTTTCTTGTCTTTTCTTGACTGCATTTTAATCCCAGCCAGGTGCTGTCATCCCTGTCCTGATGTATCTCTTTTCACTCACTAAGGGCTTCTCCCATTTTGTTCTCCCATGTCTGTCGTGGCTAAGACACATTGGCAATGATTTGTTATCCCCTTTCAGCATACTCACTTGTCGGGCATAGGCCATCTCCACGCTATCCAAAGAGCTGCGACCTGGAGGACCCAACTCACTGATGCAACTGGGCTGTTGAACAAGAAACAGTAGTGATTAAGGAGTCTGTTGTTCAAATATAGCAGCTCCTTAGCATGCATATTTAGTTCAGCCTCTTTGTGATGCACCACACCAAACAGGTCAAACCACTCCAATGTGTTTGATTCTACCTCTTACCTATTCACAAGACAGCAAATGCGAAACTGCTTGTGGCCAGACATGCTCAAGAGGCAAAACATAGCAACCTATTGCTGAACTCTTCACATGTAGAAATCCACACTCAATGTCACTGAACTACTCTATTGTAAGCTTAGTACCATGTAAACTTGATGCTAAATGTATAAAAGAGCAGAAGCCTTCCTGACCCAGCACACAAACCAACCATTCACTTTTACGGATTAGGAAGGAGGCATTTTATAATTATTTCTCTGCCTATGATTACTGAAATATTGTTTATTACAATGCTGCATACCTTCCTGTGAAGCATTTGATATTGGCTTCGGTCAGAGACAAGACATTGAACTTGAAGGACCACTGGCTCCATCCTATGTGGCAATTCTTATGTTCCTATTTGCCCCACTGAAATGTATTGAGACTCACAAAGGAATAAGAACATTACACTACCTACCAAAGTTGGCCCTCCATTGCTGGCAACCTTAGCAGAAAGAGGTCAGTGAGTGATTGGACCTGGAGAATAAACCATTTTCTCATCCAGAAAGGTGACCCAGGCTTGACACATATTGGCTTGATACTGGGGGATAGCTCACCACAACTTCTCTCTGTTAAGATTCTGTTCTTCTCTTAAAGGTGGAATAAACTAAATCCATGCTACTGTAGTGCGATAAGGCTGCATTGTCAAATGGCCATCACAAATTGCGGGCCCATTTGTCTGTACAGCCATGGCTAAATGTGAATGCTCAATGCTATTGGAAAGAGGCTATTTCCAATGGAACATACTTGATCAAGACAGAGCAGGTGTTTGGATTTTACCAACCAAAATACAATTCCCTCCAATTCAAGCTATGTTTGTTAACATCTCCTCCTGTGTTTTGGTAGGAGGAGTCATTTTTTTAATGCCAGTTATCCTTTGCACAGTATTCCCTTACAGATAATTATATTAAGTTATGTATTTATAAAGCAAAACACATGTCCACCTATATGGCCTCTAAATTGGAATTAGTTACTTATTCTGATAAAGAGCATGTGGGGTTGGATAGTTTTTAAAATAAGCATTTTAATGTTAAAGCCAGTTATGGCTGGCTGGACCCCAGCCATTATCTATTGGGCTTCACTTTATCAATATTGTCAAAGGTCTTATTTTTCCTATTTGTAACCTATCCAGAGTGTTAATACTCTTGTGTGTAGATCAGATCACCTAAAGACACTGCTTAATGACATGTCATATCCATTATTGGAAAGGCTCAGTTTGCCATGCCTGCCTGTCTCAGCAAGTCTTAATCTTTAAACAGTCTTTGTTTGAACAGTCAGCTCCAGGATGGGTTTTCTTTTCACTTCTCGTTTAGTCCAGTCAAGCTATCTTCAGATCTGTTGAAATTCGTTGTGCTTTGGCAGCACTTACTGCGATTAATTGCAATAGAATATCCACCTTCCATTAAATAACACTTTTATTCAGCATCTGAAACTCGAGAGTGTCTCATTTTTGCTGCGTTCACAAGGGGTCTCTATTTAACTCTCACCTTATAAATTGGACATTGTTATATTTTGTTACTGTATTTCCTACATTTGTTTAAAATCAATATTTCACACCAAAAAATCATAAGACTTAAAAAGACAGTATTAAAATCACACTGCCAAGTTTATTACCTGCTACTATTAAAGTAGTGCCAAGCAGATACTTGAAAATATTTTTTTAAAACCTTTCCCTCCCAATTTTGTCCCTTTGTATTTGACAAAATACTGATTTCCCACTCTGATTTTAACAAGGATTTATGTTACCATGGCTTTTTTGGTTTACTTCCCAGTGTGGTTGTGCTGGAATCATTTATTATGTCAGCAGCGACTTGGAAATGAGGTTTAGCTGATTGACTGATTGGTTTTGATTTCTCTGGCACCTAGCCAAAACTCTAGGCACTGCTTTTCACCTATGGGCAGGATATTCCATAATTACCACTTAAGGTTTTCTTGCATCTTCCTCTGAAGCATCTGGTATAGCCACTGGTATTGCCACATTGGATTAGACGAATTCTGCCATGGTCCAGTATGGCAGTACCTATGTCCTTAAATGGCCTGGGTTCTGCACCTCAGAGACTCTCTCTGTGTGTGTGTTAATGCCACGGCTGCTGTCAGTGGAGATTTTTAAACTGGACGCCTCTGGGTATAGCCGAGAGGGAACGGTTGGCAAGATGTTCTTTACACGGGCTCCTTGTGTCCCCAACTTTAATCTAAAATGGCCCAAATCTATTGACCTTCCAGGCACACGGCAATGGCTATTTGCAGGAGCCTTGTGGAACGACTGGGGTATATTTTTCTGGGGTATATTTTATATATATTGACTGGAGGGCTGGTTAAGTTGATATAATTTTTGTTGAGTTCCGGCTCTGTAACATTGCTGGGTATATTGTCCTGCATGGATTATGACCATAAATTGGGAAGAGTTTAAGAGCTTTGGACAGGTGCATCCTTGCACTTAAATCAGAATAACTAAATACAAGTATAGCAAAGGGAGAGAAGCTGTCTCTTAGCTAATAGGGTCCCAGAACCAGGAATTCCACCCAGAAACTTATCAGAAGCTCAGAACATTGGTGTTTTGCAACCCCTTGGCTCAAACAAAATTGAGCCAAATTTGGACCATCATTTTTAGCTGCATTATGCAGAATAGTAGATATGGATTTATTTGCTGTTTTCATTTCTTGGCAACAGTGCAGTGAAGAACTATTTAAAATATGGAGATATTTGAAAAATATGAAAATATGAAAAACATGCCCATGAGATTATAAATAATTAAAGACTGGTGAATTTAAGTACTAAGATTAATAATTTCCCCAAACTAAAAAAACAGGTTTAAAAAACACATTGTATACCAATAAACTCACATTTTAAAAATCTTTAAGAGTCATTCCTAGTGGATCCCGATATTTAGAAGTGTTTCTATGCTTCTTTCAGTGCCAAATCAGCTGATACATATTCCTCTAAACCCACCTAAATAACGACAAAAGCTTTGTTCTGAAGAACAAAGAAGCTGTTAAAGCAGGTTTCCTGGGAAACAGAGGTGAAGGCAGAAATGGTGCTTTGCAGTCTCTCCCTCTGCTGTGCCAGATAAATTGCAGAACTATTTAAAGAAATGCTAAATTATGGACTCCATCATTATTCACTGATGAGATCTCAACTGCTAACACAAGCTGGGGGTGGGTGGATTCGTTGTGACTTAATGTCACTTTTCAGTCAATGCCTGAATGCCACAAATATAAAGATTGAGGCTTTCATCTCTGAATCTGATTTCTTTCTCCTCCACTATCATTTTGCAGCACTGAACATGTATGTGGCTGCTACTTTACAAGGCTGTATGACTGACAGGCTGAAATGCACAAGTTAACATCTGAATTTAAAATACACGTCAAACTAGCAAACAACTGTTAGAGATTTCATTTTAAAACGTGTCTAATTTTCTTTCCTCCAGTTTTAATTTCATCATAACCTTTATGGTTTTGAAAATCATTTTTATTAACCATCTGCCAGAGATGAGAACTGCTAGAGCGACAGTACGTTCTTTAAATATCCATTGTCTCCACCTTTCAGCAACACACAAAAAGAATTCCAGGAGTTTACAAAATTGTTGTTTCCCTTCCTTTTGCATTCCCACATCCCACCTTTCACTTCTTATTAGAAGAGCTTCAGGAGCAGGTTTAGTTTCCTGTTTTGCCACTTTAGATTTGAATTCCAGCTAGGCCTCTGGATTCTTTTTAAATCAGGTTGTTCCATGGAATTTTTCTGGCTGAGTCAATGTGACGAAAAAAACGATGACCTACGTTTCGTAACTATTGTTCTTCGAGATGTGTTGCTTATGTCCATTCCAAGTAGGTGTGTGCACGTCGCTTGCAGTCATCAGAAGGTTTGTCCCCTAGCGGTACCTGTTGGGTCAGCTGTGGAGGCCCCTGGAGTCACACCTTCACCGCAGTGTATATAGGTCCCTGCCAAACCGCCACCTCCTCAGTTCCCTCTTGCTGGAGTACTCCAACAGAGGGATAGGCGGGCAGGTTTGGAATGGACATGAGCAGCACATCTCAAAGAACAACAGTTACGAGAGGTAAGTAACCGTTTTGTTTTTTTTCTTCGAGTGCTTGCTCATGTCAATTCCAAATAGGTGACTCCCAAGCAGTTCCCAGGAGGAGGAGGGGTCAGAATTCACCAAGTTGCAGACTGCAGCACCACTCTGCCAAATGCTGCATCGTCTCTAGCCTGCTGAGTAATGGCATAGTGCGACATAAAGGTGTGGATTGATGATCACCTTGCTGCCCTGCAGATGTCCTGAATGGGGACCTGCACCAGGAACGCTGCTGAGGAAGCCTGCCCCCTTGTGGAGTGCGCTGTCAATGCTGGGGCAGGTATCTTTGGTTGTAGCATGCTCTGATACAAGCCGTGATCCATAACAAGATCCTTTGGGACGACACTGGAAGCCCCCTCAGCAATTGCAACAAAGAGCTGTGTCGACTTTCAAAATGGCTTCATCCTGTCTATGTAAAAAGGAAACGCTCATCTGGCATCCAGGGAGTGGAGCATCCGTTCCCAGTTACTAGCATGTGGCTTAGGGAAGAACACTCAAAGAAAAATGTCCTGACTAGCGCGGAATTGCGAAACTACCTTTGTGGGGGAAGGCTGGATGCGGCTGCAACTGTACCTTGTCCTTAAAAATAAATAAATAAAGAGTATAAGGGGACTCGGACGTTAAGGCCTTAAGCTCAGACACCCTCCTGGCAGAAGTTATGGCCACTAAGAATATTTTTCCTGGAAAGTGGCAGAGGAGAGAGCAAGTTGCTAGGGGCTCAGAAGGAGGGCCTACCTAACAGCCTTGAGAGCACCAGGTTGACATCCCATGGGGGGATCGGCTATCTAGTCCTTTGAGGAAGCGGCCAACCATGGGGTTAGTGAATACTGACCGGGACGGCAAGCCGAGATGGCAGCCAGGTGCACCTTAATTGACGACACTGCCAAGCCCTGCTGTTTCAGATGTAGTAAATAGTCCAAGATAATGGGAATCAATGACTGTAATGACAGAGTGTCTTTTTGCAGAAATCAGACTGAGAATCTCTTCCACTTAGCCAGATAAGTGGCTCGAGTGGATGGTTTTCTGCTGCCAACGAGAACTTCCCTAACGGAGTCTGAGCATGCGAGCTCCAAGAGGTTTAGCCACAGCAATTCCATGCTGTGAGGTGGAGAGACTCTAGATTGGGATGCTGGAGGTGGCCGTGGTCCTGAGTGATCAAGTCCGGGACCAGGGGCTGTGTTATAGGTGTGTCCACTAACAGGTCTAGAAGCGTGGCGAATCTGTGTTGACATGGCCATGCTGGCGCTATAAAGATCGTTGATGCTCCCTCTCTTCTGACCTTCAGCAGGAGCTTGTGCATGAGCGGGAAGGGCGGGAATGCGTACAGCAGGTGCCCCTTCCAAGGGAAGAAAAAGGTGTCCGCGAGCGAACCAGGGCTGTGATTCAGGAAGGAACAGAACTGCTGACGCTTCCTGTTGAACCATGTTGCGAACAACTCTAGCTGGAGAAATCCCCACCTCTGGAGGATGTTGATTATGACATCCAGGCGTAGGGACCACTCGTGGTTGTGAAAGGACCTGTTGAGATGATCGGCCAGTTCATTCTGAGAGCCCAGAAGGTGCAATGCCTCCAGATGTATGGCGTGGGCAATGCAGAAGTCCCACAGCTTGAGGGCTTCCTGACACAGGGGAGAGGAGTGAGCACCACCCTGTTTGTTTATATAGAACATTGCTGTTGTAACGTTGGTCAATTCTGATAACCCATCTGCAGGGTAGATGGGTTTGAAATATCTGGCAAGCAGGGCAAACCGCACATAGCTCCTGACGCTGATGTGAAGCAAAAGTTCAGCTTCAGACCAGAGACCTCGAGTCCTGATTCTTCCTAAGTGCACCCCCCCCAACCCATTGCTGACACGTCCGTTACTAGAGACAGCGAGGGTTGGGGCCCAGAGAAGGACACTCCCGCACATACTGCTTGCGGGTCGAGACACCACCTGAGGGACTCAATAACTGGAGGAGTGAGTGAGACCAACTTGTCTAGGAGGTCTCGGTTCGGCCTGTACACCAAGGCTAGCCAAGCCTGAAGGGGGCGGAGCTGCAGCCTGGTGTGCTGTACTACATACATACAGGCAGTCATATAGCCGAGCAGCTTCAGGCAATTTCGCGCTGTAGCGGTGTGGTATCGCCCGAGCTTGTCTACGATGGCGCCCATGGTGAGAAAGCGAGTTTCCGAAAGGAATGCCCTGGCTTGACTGGAGTCCAGGAGAGCGCCGATGAACTCTATCTCCGAGTAGGGATTAGGGTCGACTTTGCCGCATTCAGTATCAGGCCGAGCCTGTGGAACATTGTCCGAACTAGGCTCGCATGGGCCTCCACTTGGTCCCTGGAGCGGCCTTTGATTATCCAGTCGTCGAGGTATGGGAATACTTGCACCTGCTGTTTCTGCAGGAAGGCTGCCATGACCGACATGCATCTGGTGAACACCCCAGGGGCTGCCAAGAGGCCAAAGAGGAGAACTGTAAACTGACAGTGACCACAAAGCGGAAGAACCATCTGTGGGACAGGACTATGGACACGTGAAAGTAAGTGTCCTTCAAGTCGAGGGCGGCGTACCAGTCCCCCGGATCCAGGGAGGCGATAATGGAAGCCAGGGAGACCATGCGGAACTTTATCTTTTTCATGAATCTGTTGAGGTTTTGCAGGTCTAAAATAGGTATGAATCCACCCTTGGCCTTCGGGATTCGGAAATATCGGGAATAGAACCCCCTGCCCCTGAACTCTAGAGGGACTTCCTCTACCGCCTTGAGTAGTAGGAGCGTTTGCATCTCCTGCATGAGGAGCTGCTTGTGAGAAGGGTCCCTGAAGAGCGACGGGGAAGGAGGGAGGGAACAGAATTACAGAGAATATCCCAATTCTACCGTGATCAAGACCCATTGGTCTGAGGTGATCTGTGCCCAGGCATGGTAGAAATGGGATAGACGATTCAGAAAAGAAGGGGAAGGATCCAGGATCTGAACTGGTGTGTCGCCCCCATGCTCACCTTCAAAAGTTTGGCTTGGAGGCTGAGGGCTGCTTTGCTGAACCCTGGCCCTGGTTAGAGGAGGACTGAGAGGGTCTCCATCTATTACTCCTGCCCCGCTTCCTGCTATAGTCCTGTCTAGGGGGAGCAGGGTAGAAGCCAAGGGCAGGCTGTGGCTTAAATTACTTCCTCTGGGGGACTGGCATATGAAGCCCCACGGATTTCAGAGTGGCCGTGAGTCTTTCAGGCTGCGGAGCTTAGAGTCGGTTTGCTCTGAGAAAAGCCCTAAACAGTGGAATGGCAATTCTTGAATTGTCTGCTGGACTTCGTGCGGGACCCCCGACACCTGAAGCCACAAGCTCCTTCTTATGGCTACGGTTGTCGACACAGTCCGGGTTGCCGAGTCCGCTGATTCTACGGAAGCCTGCAAGGAGATCCTCGCGACTACCTTGCCTTCCTTGAGGACAGCAGAAAACTCCGAGCGGGAGTCCGCCGGCAGTAGCTCCTTGCATTTGGACATGTTCCAAGAGTTAAAACTATAGCGGCTAATGACTGCCTGCTGGTTGGCAATGTGAAGCTGGAGCCCCCTGGTAGAATAAACCTTCCTACTGAAGAAATCCAGCTTCTTCGCCTCCTTGGACTTAGGAGATGGTCCCGGTTGTCCTTGCCTTTCCTTTCGGTTGGCAGCCTCCACCACGAGTGTGTCCGGCTGAGGGTGACTGAACAGGTACTCATACCCTTTTGAAGGCACAAAATATTTCCTCTCCACCCCTTTGGCCGTGGGGGGGAGGGGGAAGAGAGACGGGCATGTGCCACAATGCTTTAGCAGTGTTATGGATGGGGCAAAGCCACCCTCGAGAGACCTTCAGGCACGAGAATGTCAACCATGGGGTCAGTCTCCTCCAACACCTCCTCTGCCTGCATGCCCAAATTCTGAGCCACTCTTCTGAGCAACTCTTTGTGGGTTCTGTTGTCCATGGCCGGAAGCTGGTGGATATCCCTGCCACTGCTTCATCAGGAGAGGATGAGGAAGATGCCCGGAGGCAGCATCAGGTCTTTCTAACCTTCTGGCTCGCAGGGATCCCCTGCACTGCAACGACCTGCGTGGTGCTGGGAGCAGTGCTGGTTTCCAGGCCCATGATTGTCTCGGTATTGGCCCCGGTGCCAGGTCCCACTGCGGTCTTGGTGCCAGCCTGCATGCCCATCTCTTGGCCTCACAGAGGTTCCCGGGCTAAAGATGACGATGAGGGAGGGGTCCGTGTCTCTGAAACCACCTACAAGGATCTGGACCCTGGCCCTGGGGGTTGGTGGTAGGCCCATGGGGTCCAGAAGGGCCATTGAGCTGGTGCCATGGCATCATAGGCAATGGCTGTCCTTCCTCTTGTCTGGAGTGGTACCGGCTTTGCCTAGAAGTGTACGAATCCGCCTCCGAGTCTGATGAGGCCTCCAACCTCAGCAACCAAGGCAGCATGGAGTGAGACTGTGCCGGGGAGCGGTGCCGCATCATCGCTGCCTTGCCCTTAGACGGCACTGTGCCCCTGCAGTGCCAGTGCAAGCACTGTGCCCCATCACCGCTATGAGGTCCCTCGCTGCCTCAAAGGTGTCCGGCGTGGAGGGAAAGTTTCTGTCTTCCCCCGAAACTCCCTCCATTGGGGATTTCACTAGAACTGGACTCGATGGACCTTCCTGTGAGGCCAGAATTGACGATGCCAGCTGAGTCCGAGCCAGAGTAGGGTGTCCCGGAGTGGAACGCACCACGCTGGTGCCTCCTTGCTCCACTGCTCGAGTGGGAGAGAGACTTCCGTCGGTCTTCTTTCTTTTGTGCAGGATCGGCAAATGGGAGCAGTGCCAGGCACTCGCATTGGAGGTGATCTTTGGCGCTAGGGAATAGCAGTGCCGAGGGTCCCTGTAAGTCCTTTCTCAGTGCCGCAACCTCTCGTACCAAAGCCGGTGCGTGCTATACCAAAGAGCTGGGTTTGGGGTCAGACGCTGCCTGTGCCGGCTGGGGATGAAGGGCAGACTCCATGAGGAGCAATTTCAGCCTAAATTCCCTCTCCTTCTTAGTCCTTGGGCGGAGGCCTCTGCAGATTTTGCACTTCTCAGTCTAACAGGCGTCCCCCAAACACTTTAAGCAGGAGTCGTGTGGGTCTCCCCTTGTTATAGGCTTCAGACAGGACCCACACGGTTTGAACTCCTAAGACCGAGGCATGTCCCAGACCCCGGGAGGGGAAACGTGGTGGAGGGGAAAACCCCCAACTAAAACTTACCTAAACTAACTATGGACTACTGGAATTAACTAATACTAAGTTTTCAACTATTTACAAGTACAAGAAAAGTCCACTAGGGGATGGCTTGCCGTAGCAAGAGAAGAGCTGCTCCAACGACCGTCACAGGTGGTAGGAAGCAACCTCAGTGCGAGAGGATAACCTTCCAGATGATGTTGGGTATCTCTCGCACTGAGGTTGCCTCTCCAGGGGAGGGAACTCCAGTTGCTAGGAAAAGGCAGGTGTTAGTAATGGGAGATTTGATCATTAGAAACATAGATAGCTGGGTTTGTGATGACCGGGAAAACCGCATGGTGACTTGCCTGCCTGCTGCGAAGGTTGCGGATCTCTCGAGGCATCTAGATAGACTTGTGTGTAGTGCTGGGGAGAAGCCGGTGGTCATGGTACATGTAGGTACCAATGACATAGGGAAGGGTAGGAGAGATGTCCCGGAGGCCAAATTTAGGCTGCTAGGGAAGAGACTGAAATCCAGGACCTCTATGGTGGCATTCTCAGAAATGATCCCAGTTCCACGCGCAGGGCCAGGTAGGCAGGCAGAGCTTCAGAGTCTCCATGCGTGGATGAGACAATGGTGTAGAGAGGAGGGGTTTACTTTCATTAGGAACTGGGTAAACTTTTGGGATGTGGGGAGCCTATACAGGAGAGATGGGCTCCACCTAAACCAAAGTGGAACCAGACTACTGGCACTAAACATTAAAAAGGTTGTAGAGCAGTTTTTAAACTAGGAGATGGGGGAAAGCCGATTGCTGCAGAGGAGCATGTGGCTCGGACAGAGACTTCTCTTAGGGGAGAGTCTAATGATAGAGAATCTCCAGGTTATAGTCAGGAGCAGAGGATGGAGGAGGATAATGTAAGGGCCAGATCAGACGAGAAACATTCACATAAAAAATAATCTGACACATCAGAAAAGGGCAGACAAATAAAGAAAGAGTGACGAGTTTTTAAAGTGCTTGTAGACAAATGGTAGAAGTCTAAATAATAAGATGGGTGAACTAGAGTGCCTCGTGTTAAAGGAGGATATTGATATAATAGGCATCACAGAAACCTGGTGGTGTGAGGACAATCAATGGAACACAATTGTTCTGGGGTACAAAATATATTGGAATGACAGAACAGGTCGTGCGGGGGTGGGGTGGGAGAGTGGCACTATATGTGAAAGAAAGTGTAGAATCAAATGAAGTATAAATCTTAAATGAATCCACATGTTCCATAGAATCTCTATGGATAGTAATTCCATACTTTAAAAAGAATAAAACAGTAGGGATCTATTATCGACCACCTGACCAGGACAGTGATAGTGACGATGAAATGCTAAGAGACATTAGAGAGGCTATCAAAATAAATAACTCAATAATAGTGGGGGATTTCAATTATCCCCATATTGACTGGGTGCACGTCACCTCAAGACGAAATGCAGAGACAAAATTTCTCGATATTTTAGATGACTGCTTCTTGGAGCAGCTGGTACAGGAACTCACAAGGGGAGAGGCAATTCTCGATTTAGTCCTGAGTGGAGCGCAGGAGCTGGTCCATGAGGTAACTCTGACAGGACCGCTTGGAAATAGTGACCATAATATAATAACATTTAACATTCCTGTGGTGGGAACACCTCAACAGCCCAACACTGGCATTTAATTTCAGAAAGGGGAACTATGCAAAAATGAGAAGGTTAGTTAAACAGAAGTTAAAAAGTACAGTGACTAAAGTGAAATCCCTGCAAGCTGCATGGGCGCTTTTTAAAGACACCATAATAGAGTCCCAACTTCAATGTATACCCCAAATTAAGAAACACAGTAAAAACTAAAGAAGAGCCACCATGGCTTAACAACCATGTAAAAGAAGCAGTCAGAGATAAAAAGACTTCCTTTAAAAAGTGGAAGTCAAATCCTAGTGAGGCAAATAGAAAGGAGCATAAACACTGCCAAATTAAGTGCAAGAATGTATAAGAAAAGCCAAAGAGGAGTTTGAAGAACGGCTAGCCAAAAACTCCAAAGGTAATAACAAAATGTTTTTTAAGTACATCAGAAGCAGGAAGCCTGCTAAACAACCAGTGGGGCCCCTTGATGATCGAGATACAAAAGGAGCACTTAAAGATGATAAAGTCATTGTGGAGAAACTAAATGGATTCTTTGCTTCAGTCTTCACGGCTGAGGATGTTAGGGAGATTCCCAAACCTGAGCCGGCTTTTGTAGGTGACAAATCTGAGGAATTGTCACAGATTGAAGTGTCACTAGAGGAGGTTTTGGAATTAATTGATAAACTTAACAGTAACAAGTCACCGGGACCAGATGGCATTCACCCAAGAGTTCTGAAAGAACTCAAATGTGAAGTTGCAGAACTATTAACTAAGGTTTGTAACCTGTCCTTTAAATCGGCTTCTGTACCCAATGACTGGAAGTTAGCTAATGTAACGCCAATGTTTAAAAAGGGCTCTAGAGGTGATCCCAGCAATTACAGACCGGTAAGTCTAATGTTGGTACCGGGCAAATTGTCAGACACATAGAAAAACAAACTGTTGAGCAATAGTCAACATGGTTTCTGTAAAGGGAAATCGTGTCTTACTAATCTATTAGAGTTCTTTGAAGGGGTCAACAAACATGTGGACAAGGGGGATCCAGTGGACATAGTGTACTTAGATTTCCAGAAAGCCTTTGACAAGGTTCCTCACCAAAGGCTCTTATGTAAATTAAGTTGTCATGGGATAAAAGGGAAGGTCCTTTCATGGATTGAGAACTGTTTAAAAGACTGGGAACAAAGGGTAGGAATTAATGGTAAATTCTCAGAATGGAGAGAGGTAACTAGTGGTGTTCCCCAAGGGTCAGTGCTCAGACCAATCCTATTCAACTTATTTATAAATTATCTGGAGAAAGGGGTAAACAGTGAGGTGGCAAAGTTTGCAGATGATACTAAACTGCTCAAGATAGTTAAGACCAAAACAGACTGTGAAGAACTTCAAAAAGATCTCACAAAACTAAGTGATTAGGCAACAAAATGGCAAATGAAATTTAATGTGGGTAAATGTAAAGTAATACACATTGGAAAAAATAACCCCAACTATACATACAATATGATGGAGGCTAATTTAGCTACAACAAGGCAGGAAAAAGATCTTGGGAGTCATCATGGATAGTTCTCTGAAGATGTCCGCGCAGTGTGCAGTGGCAGTCAAAAAAGCAAACAGGATGTTAGGGATCATTAAAAAGGGGATAGAGAATAAGACTGAGAATATATTATTGCCCTTCTATAAATCGATGGTACGCCCACATCTCGAATACTGCGTACAGATGTGGTCTCCTCATCTAAAAAAAAAAGATATACTGGCACTAGAAAAGGTTCAGAAAAGGGCAACTAAAATGATTAGGGGTTTGGAACGGGTTCCATATGAGGAGAGATTAAAGAGGCTAGGACTTTTCAGCTTGGAAAAGAGGAGACTAAGGGGGGATATGATAGAAGTATATGAAATATTGAGTGATGTGGAGAAAGTGGATAAGGAAAAGTTATTTACTTATTCCCATAATACAAGAACTAGGGGTCACCAAATGAAATTAATAGGCAGCAGGTTTAAAACAAATACAAGGAAGTTCTTCTTAAGGCAGCGCACAGTCAACTTGTGGAACTCCTTACCTGAGGAGGTTGTGAAGGCTAGGACTATAACAGCATTTAAAAGAGAACTGGATAAATTCATGGTGGTTAAGTCCATTAATGGCTATTAGCCAGGATGGGTAAGGAATGGTGTCCCTAGCCTCTGTTTGTCAGAGGATGGAGATGGATGGCAGGCGAGAGATCACTTGATCATTGCCTGTTGGTCCACTCCCTCTGGGGTACCTGGCATTGGCCACTGTCGGTAGACAGGATACTAGGCTAGATGGACCTTTGGTCTGACCCAGTACGGCCGTTCTTATGTTATGTTCTTAACTGAGGAAGCAGCGGGTCAGCAGGGACCTATATACACCACAATGAAAGCGTGACTCCAGGGGGCTCCACAGCCGATCCGATGGTTACCACTAGGGGAAAAACCTTCCGACGACCGTGCTCGCGGTGCGTACACACCTACTTGGAATCGACATGAGCAAGCACTCGAAGAAGAATGGCAGCATTACCTCTTGTAACTGAATTGGAAATTGAAGACAGCACTTTTAGGCTCATTTTAAGAAGTGGACACTAAAGTCAACAAGTTAACGTGGAACATGGCATTTGCCACTCCCTGCCCCAAAATGGAATAACAGAGCACTGTGCAAGCTGTCATTTTATAACCAGCAACCTCAAAGAGCTATTTCTACTGTGAAATGGGGAAAGGGGGCAGAGGTAATCAAATATTTAAAAGGGTGGAGATTATAAAAGAAGAGAGAAACACTAGCAGCTGATAAGGCAACATGTATTATGTTATTATCTTAAATGCAACAGTAGCAGGAAAAGAAACACAGGGAGAAAGTGTGTTGGTTGAATTGGAGAAATATATATATGCACATCCACACCCTTATGTTTATGTAGTGTCCTACGATTTAAATGGTTTGTTCTGCTTTCACGACTCATTTGTTTCTTCCTGTCAAGAATTTAGGTCTTTAAAAAGATTTTTCTAGGACTGCAATATTTATTTTCAAAAGTATCCATTTCCAAAAATTGCCATTAGACAGCACTGTCATCACACTTCTCTTTTAAAATTAATTTTGCTCAACAATGCTGCCTTTTCAAAGGATTCTTCCTTCATTTGTACTCAGCCGAGGATTTATTTTCACTTGTGCAACAAACCGCATGCTTATAAAGATGCATTATTCATCAATCTCATATGCATATGAACATTTGTAAGCAGAAACCTGGGCAGACATTTTGTCACAGCTCCAAATGGCTTGGCCAGTAGACACAGTATATTACTGTGCAGGAGACCAGGATGGGAGAACACCCACCAAAATACTCACATTTTTGTGCAGCGCTGCCTGAAAGCATCATGAAGTCCTAGAATTCAGGGAATGTGAAGGCATGCGATACTGGGCAGAAGGAAGATTTAGAGCAGTAGTACCTCTTCCTCACTGCAGGAACGGGCTGCTTGACAGCAAAGCTTTACAACAGGAGGGGAGGATCCGGGATAGAGCAAAAAGCAGCCGCTCAGAATGACAGGCCAAAAGAAAAGCCTAAAAGCTAATGTGAACTGGCCTGATTACATGTCCAGTTCTGGAACACGCAACCAGGTTTAGACGGGTAACACAAAACCCAAGATCTCCTCCCATTTCCCATGCAACATGTTTTTTGGGAGAAATAGTTGGCGGGGGGAGGGAGGACTCAGAAGCAAGTCCTGTGCTGGCTTCTTTGAATTGCACGCTTTGCCTGTTAATTGGTCTTATTTCCATGAGTAATGTACTGGTATTTCAGTCTGCCCAAATTGGCTTGCCCAAAGCCTGAGAACTGGCTCACTGGCTGGCTTGCCTCCTGCTGTGTTTGGAGCTGTGCCTTTTCAACTGATTCTGCATCTCCAAAGGATATCAATTAAGCCTCTGCTATATTCTACGCACTGGGTCTGTTTGTGTCACACACACACACACAAAACGTATTTGACTGGAACAAGGCTTTAGAAGAACAACCTGCTGTGGGGAGGTTAGATAACCGGCTTTTAACACAGTAGATGCACTTCAAACCTCTCAGACCTTTGACTTCTCAAGGCAAGGACTGGAATATATCAAGGATTTTAAATGCTCTTGAAATGACACACTGATACCACAAGAGCTTTGAAGGGGAGAGTGGAGTATAGAGACTGGATCTGCACTATCATTCTATAAAACTCATTCACAAAAATTATTGGGGGAAATCTCTTTCCCCCCAGGTGTCACTCTGTGTCTTAAGTGCCTTGGATGGGTTAGTGTCCATTTTGATATCAAAGATGTAGGAAGACAAGATTTGCCATAATCAGAGCCGTCCGTTGGGCTACTAATTACAGTATCCAGTTTTTGCCAGCAGCCAATAGCTGATGTTTCAAAGAAAAGCAAAAGAAAACTTCAAATAGATCACACACACACACACACACACACACACACATAATTAAGATGCTGGAAGATACCAGAATAGCTTCTGAGGCTTGCGACGTGGGAGTCTGTAGACAATGGGATGGTCTTGCCTAGTTTTAAATTAGTTTAGCTTGCATTATTTGCCATTCCTAATACAGCAAAGCTGGACAGCCTGCCGGGAAGCCACAGTAAAGCACCAGTAAAATACCTTCCAGGGGGAGGGGGTTTCCATAAAAAGAAATGTATTAACTGGATTAACCTATATTTAAGGGATCAGCAATCAAGGAGGAACATTTCATTAACAACTTTTAATTATTTCCAAATCCCCATACAGACCATAGCCCATTAACACCAGTATTTAAAAAAAAAAATAATAATAACACTCCGCAGTTTGCAGTGCCATCAACTGCTCCAATGAGCAGCAGCTTTACAGAAGAGAGGAGAAAAAAGCAAGGCTAAAAAACGGGACTGTTTTCAGGCTTTTAAGCACAGTAATACACTGCTTCTCCTCTTCAAGGTTATAGTTTTGCATGGAACAGTGGCTGGTGGGCTGGGATATAACTGCACACTCCAGGGACATAGTTTGGCCTGGTGCTCCCAGCACAAAAGAAGTAGCGTTACCATAGCTTTGCGCTCAGCTGTGTGCAGTTCTGCTCACAATGTCGGGTTTTTGAAAAAAAAAGAATATACTGGGTAATTTTTTTTTTTTTTTTAATTTGCACATGAGTATGTATCCAGCTTTCCTTAAATGATTTTGTTACTCTTTTATTCATTTTAATTAATTTGCATTGAACCAACATACAGATGAGGTCTCAGAAGCATAAAACACCAACCTCCGTAGAAAATGGCACCTTCAATAGGAGCCCAAGCTGTGACATTTGCTGTTTGAAGCATGTGAATTAGAGGCGGCTTGCAGTTAAACTGGTCTCAGCACAGAGAAATTTGGAGGATAAAACCCTCCTGACCCAAATCACACTCCCACACTTCTCTGTTCATTTGGTTTCTCCAAGTCAGCCCATGACAAATCAAACAAGTGAATGTAGCTGCCCGCTGTAGGTAGAAGGAATACCATCTATCTAGGCTGGTACAAGATGATATTGGAGAGATACAGGATAAGAGTAAGGTTTAGACACTACCCGCAGTTATACCCAGGCAGCAACAATGACTTCACCAGAGCTGCCTGGGTATTACTGCAGGCAAAGTTCTCCCCAATGGTGTTGATGGGATCAACGTGTCTAACAAGTTCCAACCTGTGTAAGCTGTTGCATAATAAATGGGAACAACAATAAGTGTTCTACTGTATAAATCACTCAGTAAATAAAAATCATTTTAAAACGTCCTGGTCACTTTAGAATTCACGAGAGGTTTTTAACTAAATATCACAACCTCTCTTCTTTCATACCATCGTATCTGTACAATAATCCCTATTGAATTCAGCAACACCGGAATACTAGCTGTGAGTGTACTGTATAGAACCACACACAATGTTTATCAAATTTCAGAAATACCTCATTTTCCTGGGTAAAGTCAAGAGCATCTTCTCCTGAAGCAAGTAGCGTATGAAGGATCCTTTGTTTCACCTGTTCCCATTCGACCAGCATTGATTCTCGGTGGTACTCTTCAGCCATACCAAAGGTCTATTAGCAGAGAAAAATAAAAGCTAAGGAACACACAGAAACACCAAATAATCTTTAAAGGACAACATCAATTATAACCACTAACTAGTTCTGCTGTAAGTAAAGCACAGACAGGAATCAAAAGTAAAGAAAAACATTAACTAGTTTAACGAATGTTGAGAGAGCCCTAGAGCCAATGTCCAGCAGTAAATAATTTAGAAGGTATTATCGTTCAGGTTTTTGATGATTCAAACAAGCAAAGGGCTAGCAAAACAAAGGCATTTTAACACATGTCTAGCTCTGTAAAATGAGTGCCTTGCACAATTGAGCCCTGCTCCTGGTTGAAGCCTCTAGGAACTACTGTAATACAAATAACATTAATAGGTTTGCTTTCAAAGATGTACATTACTGATGCAACACACAGAGCAATCTGAGGTTCATTCCATCTCTACCAGACACACCACAGGGAATTGGTTGAACTCCCAACTTTCATCAGTTGGTGTCAACTGCAGCTTCTGTTGCCAAAAAGTCTGGAGTAGAAATGCAGATGATGCAGTATTTGTCCACAGACCTGCTGTATCAAAAGAGGAAAAGATTTCTTATCATCTTAACTACAGGTTTAATTTTGTATCAGATTGCCCAATTAAATGGAAGTAAGGGAATCATAGTCTGCAACGTCTGCTCCGCTTTTAGGTTTTGAGGAGCATTTGAAATTGCCTTGTGTATTCACTTTCTGCATGGAAGACCACCAGTTAGGAATGGGTTGATAGTTGTTGCTCCGTCAGAGGCAGGTAGCGCCACCCCTCTACACTACAGCCACCTCACATCACTGGTCAAATACTTCCTCGGTATCCAATACTACTAGATAGCTAATAGGAAAACTGGCAATAAACACAACTAGAACTGCCCCCTTTGCATCTCAAAACCTTGTCCAAGGACAAGTAGAAGCTGGCTGCTCCACACCATTAGGGCTGTTAAAAGGTGAGTTCAGTAAGGAGATGAAGGGGATAGAGCTGGGAGTCCCCACCCCCGCCGACTGTGCCCTGCTCCAAACCTACATCTCAACCAGGGTAAGTCCCATTTTGGGCAGTCCATCCATTTGCTGGGTGCCTATCAGTGAGGGAAGAGATGACAAGACACCTCTTTCTGGGGTAACGAACAGCTGCAGGTGACAGACTAGGCAAAAGGGATCTGCTCTGAGGCCATCATGCCATCCCCACACTGCCACCATTACCTGATGTGCCTTTTTACAGGCATATCTGCCACCACGCTGCATTATACCCCAAGCTAGGGAGACTGGGAGGCCGGGTCAGATCTAGGTTCTAATGCTTTTTCAATATGGAAGCAGAGCTATCTGTCACTCAGGGTGTGAGGAGAAGTCAGCCCATTCCAAACCGGGGGTGGGGGGGCCTCCCTCACAGAAACAATAAAGAGTGATGTGCGTGAAATCTGCACCTAGGACTATTTCTTCAGGCAACCTTCCCTGTCCCACATCCTTCTCTGTTCTTGATTTTAGAGTAAACCCAAGGTTTCCAGGTCAAATTTGTTCCACCTACGTTGCAAAGATTAGCCTCTCTATTAGGCAGCTAGTTTTGGTGGGCTCTTGGGCAGTCCAGTTAAAATAAAGGTTTCATTGTATTATTACTTCGCCCCTAAAGAATTTAAAAAGAAAAAACTAGGGAAGAGAGATCAAAATTCAGGATATCTAAGTGGCATACTATGTGTTTGTATAGTGCCTAGAACAATGGGGCCCTGATCCTGACTAGGGCCTCTGTCTTATAAACAACATACAGAATGCAGGGACTGTATTCCATCTGCTTGGGGGGGAAATCACCGCAGATGATAACAGAACAATCACTTGGCCTGCTGAAGACCTAGAAGCTATAAGAAGAGGTACTTTAGGACTTAATTGACTCTTCTTATGGGGTAGGAGGTTGGATTCCGGGACAGAAGTGGCACTGGATTTCAATGAGCTAGGTTTCACAGCAAAAACACTTCCCACTTTCTGTCACCTGCTTGCCAGGCTGGGGAGTGCCATGGCAGCATCCCATTCAGGAGTGGAGCTCACAGACGCTGAAGGCAGCCCATCTTAACCTTGGCCAGGAGAACAGTATGCAACATGGGGCACTGGACTGCAGGCAGGTGTTGTCGGGAGGAGCCACAGAACGTTGTAAGAAACACAAATAGGCCCCGGTGAGGCGTGGAAAGCAACGATTAAGGGTCTGAAAGTGCTAAACACCTACAACTCACATGGAGTTCATGCTCAGCACCTTTCAGGGTCAGTCCCTACGTTGCCCAGTTCTCTCAGCCTTTCCGAAATTCAGGGAAGTAAACGGGACCACCTTATCTTGGAAACAAAGATAGTTTCTCTCTAAAGTGACTAAACTGCTGAGACGCTGAGCCCTTCAGATATGACTTTTAAACTCATGGAAGGAAAAGAGTTTGCTCATTATTCATTCAGCAACAGCATTAGAGAAGAGATGTTGCTTCATTGCAGTCCCATTCATTATTGGTGTGATGGTGACAAGTAGCCACGAACAAATGAGACAGGAAATATCCTAACATGTCCAATAGCTCCAGATAGAGAGGAGATTATCTTAGATCAGGTGTAATCAATTTTTTTTTTGTCAAGGTCTAAATTTCTCGGTCAAGGTATATTCAAGGTCCAGAGAAAATAATATAAAAATAACAACAATAATGATAATAAGTAAATAGAAAGATTTCAGGGTCCGTTCAAAAGCGCCTGGCAGTCCAAATTTGGCCCGCCGTCTGCCTATTGACTACCCCGATCTCACTTCCTTTCCCGCATCCAACTCTCTCTTTCACATACACCCACAATTTTGCACTGTGGTGTGTGACTAAATGTTCTGGTTGGCTGCACTCATTTTTTTCATCGCATTATGGCCCAATGTTAGGATACTGTCCGTTGGAAAAAACACGCATCAGTATATATGACTTCATAAAAGGCCATGGCATTTGACAGCAAACATTTAATTGTGGTGCCTGCACATAAACAGATCATGAGATTTTGGTTTCTTCCCTATTGTATAATATTAAATACTCTTATATAGTCAGGACTGGATCCAGCTAGGCTCCATATTTTCACTGCGGTGTCATTATGGTTAAACAGAAATACCAATTAGGTATTAAAACAAGTGTTTGTGTGTATATAGAAACATAGTGCTGCAATATTTTTGCATACAGCTTCAGCGAATATCATTTTTATACACAAAAAATTTAGCTCTGAACATTTACTCACTAAAAACCAAACCATTTAATAAGGATGCTTTGAATGTTATATACATACACACAATAGTTAAATCTCATAGCACTATTGCTTGCTGGACTCTGAACACAAGTACTCACTGTATGTAGAGATCATCACAACTTGTCATATGCACGTGTAAACTGAGACATACTTACAGTGAACTCACTGCATATCATCCTTTTATGGAAAGTTATCATTTGGGGGGTCTGCTCCCTCCCCAAGACATTTCTTAATAAGTAAGGATCAGAGTGTTTCTCAGTGTCACAAGGAGGATGTTGCCACTTTAATAAAGAGGTTCTAATGTCCAATACTCTGTGTTGTGTGGGTCTCTGATCTATTGTCAAACCCATAACGGCTACCCCACTCATTAACAGAATTACCACATTCTCAGAATCCAACTCATTATACTGCAAGGACTTTCTGAAACTACAGTTTCAAAGGCTATGCTCACGAAAACAAATTTTACTCTATTTATAGAGCAAGGAATAAGTAATACTAGCCATTTATAATTGTTCCATACACTGTGAAAGATTCAAGAGCTTTTAAATTTTGTCTGTTAATCAAATACAGCATTTAATTTATAGAACTGTCCTTCAGGATTTTTTTTTTTTTTTAATACTACTTTCCAACTTACTCTTTTCCTGGACTCTTCAATGGCTGACAGCAAAGCATTATCTTTTTCATTCTTCAGGAATCCCTATGGAAAGGAGAAATACAGTTTCAGTTGAAAATCAGCCTTACATCAGATGCACACTGCACTACTCAGCTCTTCCAACTTTAAGAAGTGCTAGCAGCTTTCTCCCCAATCCACCCCCTGAGGAGTTTAAAGGTCATTTTATTTCACTCAAGGTACAGTAAGATGCCCATAAAGCTCAATGTGAAAATGAAAATACATTAATCCCCTGTTTTAATATGCATTAAATCCTAGTGAAGGGTCCTGCTTCTATTCTCTTTTATCTCTGTGTCCCAGCAACTGCTTCCTCTCGCTCCCCATTTGAGGGAACCCGGGTGAAAGCTTGTTAGAGCGATAAGCTGAGATAAGATTGTTGGACCTTGGTAAGTAAAGAAGGTTTGGACTTCACAGCTTCAGGCAAGGGCAGAGTCTTAGAGGCCAACTGGAAAGCATGAATAAGAGCTTAAGGAAATGAGTTGCAAACAGGTAAAATGACTAACAGTTGAAAAACACTCTGGAAAAGTTTGCAAACAGTCTTTTCCCTCCTCCCCTCAGCACATCAAAAAAAGGGGATTTTTTAAAAATCTATTTAGATTATTTTTTTCTCACGCATGGCTGGTCTAGGTTAGCAAAACATGCAAGCCATTGCAGTTAATACCTTGCCTGCACCTGCATGTTATTTTTGTGTTACTCTTCATCAGCAAGAACATGTTGTATTTCAAAGATTTGCAGTGGATCTCATTCATTACCTTCAGAAGCAAGCACTAAGACCAACCAAGATGCAGAATTATTAGAGCAGAATTCACATCTCTTTATTTTGTAATTTTGCTGCGATGCATCTCCAATTACCAAATCATCCAGGTTTGCTATCCCTGGACTTGGAGTCAACTCATTAGTAAGCCTTAAAAATAAAAAGAACTACCCACCAACTTTCATTTCCCCTAAAAATATCAATTACAATGACTGATAAAATAGGAATAACTTCAAACTGTGTGTGTTAACTAAAGAAAGCTTGCAGATGAAGAGTAGGAGGTCAGCATGTTTTACCTTTGATGTTATATGCACTAATCATAAGAATATATGGTAGTGGCAGCACCTAGTGGTCCCAATCAGGAATCGGAGTCCAATTGTGTTATGCACTGCACACACACAACAAACAGATGGTCCCTGCCCCGCAGATCTTACAGACAATCAGTACCACTCCTCGTTCCCAAATTAGTGCTGAAGGGGTCCTGAGGAGTGCTGAACTTCCTCAACTCTCACTGACTTCCACGGGATACGACAGCACTCAGTTTCAGACACGTTTGAGCCCTTTACGGAGGGTATCTGCCATAGGTCCTACACAAGCGAAGCTGTGCAATGTGACAGAGTGGAGGACAGTTTTATACAATCTCGAGTGTTACATTTTTAATTTGGGGGGGATGACGGTATTTTTTTAATACAAACATGGCACTGACTGGGTGATTAGTCACACACTGGCACTACAGATCCGGAGCTTTGTGCATGTGTGCACACATGTACGTATTACAGTCAGACAATTGCTATATAAGTCATACATACCACAGGTAACCAGAACGTGAAGCCTTGTTTTTCAGTTCCCCCCCAAAATCCAGGCCTGAACCAGTTTAGCAACTAGAGAACTCGTTAGCTAACAACAATAACAGGGCCCTATTCTCTGTGCCCCAGCCATTTGACGGCAACATTACACAGACAGCCCGTGCAGGTGACGTATGTTTTGCCTTTATTGAATGATTTTTTTTTAAAATAAACTTGAGCACCCAGGAAGTATGAATTTCAAATTCTAAAGATAAATCAAGACAGATGATCCTTGTGTGCTGCATTTGAACGGTAGGGTTGGGGACTATCACTACAGCTGTCAGTGACTGCCCTAGTCACCTACGGACTGGGACAGGACTGAATCGTTGATTGGCTCCTCTGCTAACCTCCCCCCACCCTTCCAATATCACTAATCAAGAAGGTTTGCTGGTATCTTCAGGGAGTCATTCCTTGAGTGCTTCTCTCAAATTTAAGTGCCTTCTGAGCAATAATGCTTGTTTCTAACAAGCAGGGCCTCTAGGATATCAAGGCTCTTTGTCCAGCATACCAAGCAGAGGACAAGTTTCCTCTCCTGCCAGGAGGACGCTGAGGTTACAGAGAATGTCACATGCCTCCTGTGCCATATGTCATTGCTGTTCATTTTTCACAGAGAAAACCCTTCCTCCGAGACCCAGAGCTGCAGGTGTCTGGATGGGATGGAAGCTGAAGGTGCTGAGTGTAACCCTGGAGATCCCAGGTCCCTGTGACCCTTGATGAGGTTGCTGTCTATTCAGGGCCAGTGCTACCATTAAGGCAAACTAGGCAGTTGCCTAGGGCGCCAAGATTTGGGGGCACCAAAAAGCGGTGCCCCCAATTTTTTTTTAACAGCATTCCCTACGCCCCCTCCCCAAGCGTGCGGTCGCCACTCCACTTCTCCCACCTCCCAGGCTTGCAGCACCAATCGGCTGTTTGGCTCTGCAAGCCTGGGAGGGGAGGAGAATTAGAGCGGGGGCAGCGTGCTCGGGGAGGAGGCGGAACAGAGGTGAGCTGGGCTGGGGAGCTGCCGCACGGCTCCCCAGGGGAGGGAGCTGCCACGGGGGGGGGCGGGGAGCTGCCGCAGGGGGCGGGCGCCTCAAGGCAGGGGGGAGGCGGGGGGAGCTGCCGCAGGGCTGGGGGGGTGGCACAAGGTGGAAGTTTCACCTAGGGCGCGAAACTTCCTTGCATTGGCCCTGTGTCTATTTCTCCTCTGACGAATGAACTCTCTTCGAGGAGTGGCAGTCAGAGCTGTACCATGATGTAACGGAGAAGAATTATGCACTCCTCACCTCACTGAGTAAAGCTCAACTCTCCTCCTTCCACTGTGAGCTCCGTGAACTCAGATGTCCAGGGCCTGTACTAGAGTCTGTGACTCCCCTGAGAATAGCCAACAGCGCAGAAGGGAGGACATCATTGATTTCACAGGGGAAAGCGTTTACTGTGATATGAGCAGAGCCCAGAATATTGTCCCCAAGGGAGGTGAGGTGAGAGAGGTGATGACTGCTCATGTACCTGGCTAAGAAATAAGGTGCAATATTTTTTTTTTTTTAAACAGTGAGGGTAATTAACCAATGGAACAGTTTACCTGAGGATGCAGTGGATTCTCTGCCATGAAGTTTTAAAACCAAGACTGAAAGCCTTCTAAAAGATATGCTCTAGCTCAACCAGAGGTCATGGGCCTGTTGACGAGTTTATTGGGTGAAATTCTATGGCCTGCGTTATGCAGACTAGATGGCCACAATGATCCTTTCTGGCCTTGGAATATATGGTTCTATTGATTTAAAAACCTGCAATAAACCTCGCAATATCTATCCTAAGAAAACAGATTGATTTAAAATGAAGATGTACCTCATGTTAAACTTAGGTCTGGAACATGACAACCACTTTTTAAGTTAAGCGGAAGCTAATCATTCAACTTCTGAAGGGGGAGCTTCCAGCAGCTGCTATTGGAATTAATCCCAGCTACTTAATTCATGCTTTGTTTTAACAAAAATAAATTCTGGCACTTGTTCCATCTGGGTCTGTAACCAGAACTGGCATACATTAAAAATATTCCTTACATGTTGATTACATTGCCACCTAGTGGCATATGGTTTTTTGTTTTAAGCACAGATTAATATTTGCATATACCTGCTTTGAGGAAAATCCTCTCTCGAACCAGGGAGGGTGGTAGGATTGGGACGCGAGTGGGGCTGGGGGAGAGAGATGCACTCCATAAATGTTAATTCATTTATTTTCACAACACTCCTGTGAGATGAAGGGGTGGCATTATACCAATTTTACAGCTGGAGAACTGAGGCACACAGATTTTAAGATCAAGTTTTCACTAATTTTGTGTGCCAATTTGAGACACCTAGGACCTGACAATTCAGATTACATAGCATTACATAACACTTTAAATGTGCAAAGCACAGCTCCCATTGATGTCAGTCGCAGCTGAGAGTGCTCAGCCTTCTGCAAATCAGACCCCAGCGTACCAAGTCAGTGCCATAGAAAAAGAGGAACACACTAGTGATAACCTGTGAAAAGTTAGGTTTAAGTGACTTGACTAGCATCACACAGGAATGTTGTGGCAGAGGCAGGGGATAGACTCCAGTTCTCGTGGGCAGCATTCAGCTGCCTTAAATATGAGACCATGCTTTGACTTCCTGCAATCCTCTGCCTCATTCACTACACACCTTCCAACTTCTGCAACAAAAAGAGGCAGAGATCCTAAGGACAACGGACGCCTTCACTACACAACCTTGATTCATCCTCCAGGGCATGGCCCCATCCTGTAGGCTGAATCAGACAGCGGTCCTCTGGAAAAAATACCATGTGATCATGTAATTCAAGATTATATCACAATGCATACACACAAAGGGGATGAATTAAGATTGTTTTTGAATGCTTGACTTTGCAACCTTAATAATATTCTTTTAACATAGTTTGTGTGTGAACAGTTTCGTAGAATTTTAAAACAAGCAAAATGGAGAACAGAAATTCCATAATGTGGCAAATTTGACACCCACATGAGTCATCAGCAGGATTGGAACCTTTAGATCTACTGCAGAGGTCTCTGCCACTTGAGCTAATAGCATAACTGATACCAGCAGTAGGTTGTTATCTTCTATGAGAGCCAGCATTTAAGGGGGATGACACGCTCTGCCAATAGGTTTCACAGGTATTTGCGGACAGCAGAGGAATAGTAAAACACTGGAATCTCGGGTTCCATTCCAGACTCTGGAGAAGGGCGCCCTTTAGTGGGTACAGACCCTTTCTGTCCTATCCCCTTCCTCTCTCTCTTCCCCACCCCAGCTCCTCATACCATTTTCCCATTCCCCTCACCTACCAGTCCCAGTCTCCAATACTCATATTTGTCATTTCAATCTCAGCCTTTTCCCCAGCCAGTCCTAGTCTCCCCCCACCCTCCAATACCAGCCCCTCCCCAGGGCCAGCTTTTGTCCCTTCTGCATCTGTATCAGGTAGCTTCCTCCTTCTCCTCACTGTCTGGGTGTGAACATAGGGATCATGACAGCACAAGAAATATAGTCTCCCTGATCTCAGTTCTAATGCCCAGCCCTCAGCAGCCCAGAGCTGCATTTGCAGGGAAAGTCCTGCTCAGTCCCCTGCAGCACCAGGCTGCAGAATACCCAGTGCAGGATGGATGGATTCTTCAGGGAATTTAGCTGTGAAGCTCTAACAAGTCTCTACTGAGCATGTACGAACTGCAATTTTTCTAAGGCTCATAACTTGGCCAGCTCTGGGCAAATTTTCAGGGAGATGGCAGAAGGCACATCCATGACACCAAGGCCACCACCCTGCCAAATTTCAGGTCCCTGAGTTGAGGGCACTAGATCTATTCAAAGAAAAGGTTGCCAGACATTTTTTAATGTGGGCAAACCAATGTATTTTCTCTACTCTCGTTCTCAGAAATGTCTGGACCGTTTTGGCTGACATTTTCAAAGAAAAACAATGAGCCTAAGGCAGACATATGGCACGGAAAAATTCAGCCCAAATTATTAAAGTTCGGCATGCTTATACATTTCTGAAAACAGGGTCTCATAATGGGAAGTGCTGGACTACCTTAATAGTATGCAGTTCTCTCAGCCCTCCCTATAATAATCCAGCCTCACTTTTGTCCACTTTACAGAATAATGTAGCTACAGTCTCTGATCAAAAAGAATCTCTAAGCCTGTGCTAAAAGTTAACTTGTAAATTAAACATGAGAGGTGGATAAGACTTCAGGGTAGAGACGACATGGTCTATTCTAAGGCACGTTGACCACTTTCCTAGGTAAATAAGTCTTCTTATTTTACTGTCAGTTATTATGGTAGGTTTTCTAGAATTTACAAAAAACCCCGAACCTCGGTTTGTAAGGCATTATCTTCTAAGGAAGCGACGGCATAAGAGGTTATTTTACAGCTACACCTAGAACTCCAAGAAGGCATAAAGCTTGACCATCTGTGCCATTTGATTACTCTCTCAAAGGTTGAAATCATTTGATGTCTGTTAGTTTTATTGCCTTCATTGTCTGACAAGAAGGCTGAAATGACTGGAGTCAGCACCTTCCTGCTTACGTTTGAATCCCAGAAAGGAAGCGTTTCCGTAAAAAATTAATTATTACTGAGAAAGGGAATGTGTGTCTCAGTGGTCTCCTTTGGATAAAGGACTGAAAGTCTCTTTCATTTACTGCAATAAATAAGGTTAGTAGATTCTCATCTAGCTGATGGAACGATCTTAATTACTTCCACCAAACAGGCCATACTTTTAATACTTGCTCTCAGTATTCCAGCCCTCCGAGGAAGCAAATGTTGCCAACTCAGTGAACTGGGGCCTTTTATGGGATGGCAAAGTTTCCTTTTTCACTGGCATGGAAAGAAAGGAGAAAATAAACTGAACAGTTTGAGACCTTTTTTTCCCTCCCAACTGGGTTAAACCAGTAGCTTTTGGCCAGTTATAGATTCTTAAAATAACTGGATTTTGAGTACATTGAAATTTCTTTGGGTAAAAAGTGGGAGAGAAAGTTATATAGTGGGCAACAGAGCCACTCTTCAGTGGTGGCCTCTATACATTGGCGATGGAAGCTCCAGATGAAGCATCTTGATTTATTTATAATTATTTCTATTTGCAGTGGTTTACTTTAGCATGCGTCTGACAAAGTGGGTATTCACCCACGAACGCTTATGCTCCAATACATCTGTTAGTCTTAAAGGTGCCACAGGACCCTCTGTTGCTTTTTACAGATCCAGACTAACACGGCTACCCCTCTGATACTTTGGTTAAGAAAGAGTCGGATAACTATTTGAATATACTCCTAGCATTGGTATGCCTTGACATGCTTTACTTTCAAGGATAGCTCAGTCTGGAAACATGCAATATACAGCAAAACTGCCTGGAGGTTACTGAAACAATAAGAGGCCCTACTGTATATAACGGATTGTCTATCAGTATTGGTTACACCTTTGCTGTTTTTATGACAGATGGGCTCCAAGTAACATGATCTGGTGTGGCCATGCCCCTAGTAGTAATTCCGTGCCTCTGTGGAAGATGAAGACTTTCCAGAGTCGCACATGTAGTACTCGGCTTTGCTCAGGCTCTCTCACATTTCTGAGATCGCACATCCTTTGGGAGTTTTTGCAGATCTTTTGAGGGTTTTTGCGTTGTAGCTGATATAACAGCAAAACAAATACAGTAGACACTCAGAGAGTTACCAACACCTCGGGAATGCAGGTCGTAACTCCGAAATCTTTGTAACTCAAAACAAAACATTTCAGTTTTTCTTTCAAAAGTTTACAACTGAACATTGACTTAATACAGCTTTGAAACTTTAATATGCAGAAGAAAAATGCTGCTTTTCACCATCTTAATTTAAATGAAACAAGCACAGAAAGTTTCCTTACCTTGTCAAAATTTTTTTAAACTTTCCCTTTTTTAGTGGTTTACATTTAACACAGTACTGTACAATATTTGCTTTTTATTTTATTTATTTATTTATTTTTTTGTCTCTACTGCTGCTGGATTGCATACTTCCAGTTCCAACTGAGGAGTGTGGTAGACGGGTCAGTTTGTAACTCTGAGGTTCTACTGTAGATTTAACTTGTGCATAGATTTTGGACGCAGGTACAGATTTTGGCATGCATACGAGGTATACGGTTTCTTCCAAAGTATCATGGCAGCTATCCTAAGATCTGCTGCCTGAGACCGAAAAACACAGCAAGCTTTATACAACTGATTTTCCTCTTAGGGAATTTTAGATGGGGCAAAAGTAGATCCCACTGCGAAGGACCCAATCCAGAAGTCCTTACTCACAACAAGCTCCCACTTAAATCTGAAATTAGCGTTAGTGGGCACTAGAAGTCCAATGGAAGTTGTGTGCAAGTAAGGACTGGATGGTCAAGTCCTAAGTTAGAATGCATGGATAAGTGAAGAAGGAAGGTAGAACAGGGGTAGCCACACTGTATAGAGCAATGTCTTGAGTATTAATTGTTCAACAAAAACACACACCTTGCAAATGAGTTGGTCTTTGTGAAGGGAACATGTCCTTGGCTCAATGGCAGAACAGATGGTCTCAATGGAGAACCACAATGAGACCTACCTCTTCTACCCTTAAATTAGACAAGATAAAAGCTAACACTCAATGAGAGGTGAAGTTAGCACTTCAGGGCTTAGCAGAATGGAAAGTTGGCAGAGTTTGAGAAAGGCAGCTGAGCTTGTCAAACTGCAAATAAGCATTAGTTCCCTGTCATTATGTTTATGCTAGGAAATCCTACAGGAATTTCTGAAGTGGGAAGAGATTTCCATTATTGATTGAGCTGAAAAAAGGCAGCCGAGCACACTGGAAATATTCATATTTCCCCATGGTCAGGAATCAGCTACTCGGCATCAGAGGGAGTAAACATGTTGAAGTTTAAGGGGGTAAAATGTAAGTGTCAATCATCGTTACACAGAACGCTGCACTGAGAAATTCAAATAGTTTGCTCAAGGGAGATTTATTGCTCTTTTGGCTGCATTCTTAGAGGTTGGCAACCAGTTCCCCACTACCACCATGTCTAAGAGCACCATGGGATGGTGGGTCATATTTAATTCATTTTAAATTGAAGGTCAGAGAGTAACATACGTTTTGCAGTGGTTAGTATTTCAAACATATTAAGTCATGAAAATGTACCAACTCAGGCACAAACACAACTCAATCATTCTGGTCACAGGGATGGTCCTAAAGATACTTCACTTGCGCTTTTTTTAAAAGCAAAGCAAAACTATGCAACACACTGCTTCAAGCAAGTTGAATTTTGCAAGGCTACTTTCATATATATTTTAATATGTGTTAATCCACTACAGACGAAGAGGACCACAGAAATTACTCCTACAGCAACAAAATGCTGTACAGAGAGCTGACATATAGCCACAGTAACATATTTTAGTATAGCGGCACAATTTCTGGCTGGGTAGTTATGCATAGAACTAACTGTTCAAACTCAGCAGGGGGCATCATATGTTGCAAAACTAAAAAGGGGGTATCTGTCATTTGCCAGGAAGGCTGTTCAAGGATGCTGCATGCTGTTTTGAAGCCGCAGGTTGCAACTTTTGCTTTAAAAGGTGGCATCAGGTGGAGCAGGACCTCTCTGCCCTTCTGTCAGGGTATCATTGATGTAGTGCTCAATTTTAAATGCGGCTTTTAATCTCTGTGTTATCCAGTGAGCCTAGGGCAAATATTTACAAGCAAATTGCTCCATGCTGTAGATTAGTGCCTGCAGTGAGACATCTTTGCTAGGACTGTTTTAACCACTTTAGACAAGCTGATCTGTGCTAGAAACAGAGTTTTCGGATGCAGCTTTGCGGGGTTCTATTGCAGTAATGTCAGTACTGCTTTTAGCTACAGCAGGGAAAGCTCTCGAAACTGCTGAAAGAACAGTTTCTCTTGAAGTTCGCAGATTCGTGGAGCAGATGGTGCATGATCTTTGGCTCTTGATGAAACCATTTGGATCTGGCAAATGGAGATGTGAAATGTTCTCCCCTGACAGACATAATGCCTCTAAGGTAAGGATAAGAGATATGAATTGGCATCATCTTGATAGGAGTGGAGGAGCTATGAGAAAAGGCTCCCTTTATGGTCTATTCTGCTAATAATGATTACTAACTTTGTGCCCTCTATCAATTACAGGTACAAATGACAGAATGCGTCTACTGGCTTTTTAAACACACGCAACATGTGCGCCCACAAATCAGGTAGACCCAACATCTATCTGCAGCCTATCACTGTTCCTGCAGTTGCACCTGCAACACCAGAGAGACTAGTTTTTGAAAATGTGGCCCACAAAGTCTACAGCGGGCATAAGACAGGCTAGGAGATCACCATATGGGGATTGATACAGTGAGGCAGGATTGCTGAAAACACTCTCAAGTTCCATCATCCTGACAGTCAGAGTAAAGCTCCACAAATCACAACTTTGCACACAGGACGGCTCTAGGCATTGTACACACATGCAGGTGTGTTCACTGCTAGCGGCAAGGTGACTGAACAAACAGTCACTCAAAGACTATAAAGAAATGAAAGACCAAGGGAAAAGGGATTACACTTGGACTAACTGTTTCACACAGATATGACAATGGCGAATTACAGTACACTGGATTTAAAAGAGGCAGGCAATGACCACATTTTCAGGGAGGATGGACCAATTCAATCATGCGTCTCATTCTTGGTAACTTTCAAAGGAAGCAGGATGGGAAAAGAAATGTATGTCTATTTGACATGTGGACTAAGTAGACAGGGTTGAGTGACTAAGAGGGCAGCACAAGAACGTTTACAACGGCTGCAAGGCACACGACAACTGAACTCACTAGGTTGAATAATGTCAATTGTCTGTTAGCTAACAGACTAACTATATTTCACACTCTTCTACCACCTTCTATCTCCAGAAGGATCTCAAAGTGACAGATCATCGTTAATCTTTGCATTACCTTTGTGAAGGAGATACGGGTGTATTGGCAGAGCCAGGATTAGAACCCATCGCTCCTAACTCCCAGTCCTGTGCTTTAGCCACCAGACAACCTTTCAGCACAGATACACACTTAATATTCTCTACTGATATTAAATAGCTCCACTGTGCCATATGCGACAAATGTTAGTTCTCCAAAATATATTGGCTGCACACAGCCATCTAGGAGAGTGAAAGGTGTATACAGTGACTATAAATAGCATTTGCCATTTATTCCCTGCTGGTACATAGTGTCAGTCACTCACACTGGAGTCACAAAATAGAACTATATTCCTGCTATGCAGTGTTGCTCGTGCTGATTATTTCTGAGCAGAGATCATCACTATTGGCATAGGAAAATAAGTCTCAGCTTGATTTTGGTTTCTTCTAATTCAATATCATTTTGTTTGGTGTCCTCTTTTGCTCTATTGCAACCTCCTACTCTATTACATTAAATGATAGTTACAATTTGCTTCACTTCCTAACAGCACATGGAAATCCACAGAAATGTTTCAATTCATGTGGTTTTGTAGTCTTGTTTTACCGACATCACAGGAGTTTGTGAGGTTTAATAATCCCACACCTAATTATAAAATTGGACATATTTTTAATCTTAAAAGGGACTCTATCGGGTTAAAAAAATCATATTGTTAACAAAAACATACTCTTACCTGTGTTACTTGTAACACACGCAAACTGAAATTTTTAAAATCAATTTTTTAAAATATTTCTGCTGTTTTTTCCCCCATTTCATGACAATGAAATCGGAATAGCCAGTTTCACTTTTGTGTACCAGCCAATTTTGCTTTCGGGTTCTAAGAGACCTTCCCAACGTTGCCGTGGTTGAAATGCAGACAGCATAGGGGAATGTGGAGTTAAAAGACTGTTTCTATAGTGTTTTTTTTTTTAAGTCACAAACATTTCTATTGGTGTCAGATTTTGTATGATGTTATTTTTACAAAACCTACATGTGGGGCAAATTGCCTGAGACTGTGCCTCTTTAAATGATAGATTGTAGGAAATGCTGCAGAATCCCTCTGTATGCATCAGCTTTTATGACAGTCACGGACATGATACACACAAGTATTATAAGCATTATCCTCCCTTCTCCTATTCCTCCCCTCTCCACTGTTAGATATCCTCATACTCTCACTTTCTGTGTCATGTCTACAATTAAACCATAGTCTCCAATGTCAAAGTGCTTAAGTCTTATTTGTTCTATAAAGCACTCGACAGACTCTGTTCACTGTATAAATAATAAACAAGATGTAACGTTACTAAGAACCCTGATCTATTTAGATATCATGACAAAGAATAGATGCACCATATCTGAGAAGGGAGAAAAGGGCAGAGAAAGAAGGCAGCCACCTTTCCAGATGGAAAAGTCAAAAGCTAAACAAGAGAACCCAGGTGATTGATCTCTTGTACATTGTTTAAGATAGAATGGCCAACTATTACACTGTTCATCCCAAATGTGCTAGCTCAGCTTGCTAACAACACTGGTACAATATACCCGAAAACAAAAATAATAATAATTGCATCCACAGCTCCCATTAGTATTAGTGAAAGCAAACAATTAAAATTTGACATTTTGGTTAAAGGGCAACATTGTATTTATAGCACTACTCACAATACAATTATTTGAAATGGGGGATAGACCCACCCTGATAGATTGGTTCAGCATAAGAGATTGATTCATCCAAAGCAATTTGGCACAAGGTGTTTCACCATTAGCAATGGCATCCGCTCTAGACAGAAGTGAATGAACCATACACACCAGAAGTTGAGGTGGTGACTAATCTTATCAAACTGCAATCCTAGATAATTCTCCCATTTTCTAATTTACTAGTGGAATGTCTTTTTTCTGTTTTCAACAAGATTTTTAAATGCAGAGAATGAGTCTGCTCTGGGATTTTGTTCAGAACCATCAATGGAGCTATTGTATCTCTCCTGTCTTATAAATGCACCCGCGTTAGCATCCTGATAAAAAAAAATGGCAGAAACAATGAAACATTATTGCAAATCTACAAAAGTGTGTATGCACCATAGTACCTAGAATCAAAATAAAACACTGCACTTTGGCTGTTCTTAGGAACCAGCGGTTTTGCTTGAAATAAACAAAATTATCATGTATTTCTCTCTAAAGGCTTTGGGATCCAAAGTGCTATCGTCTATAAACGGCAATAAGGAAGCAATGTAATGTAACACAGAAAGATCATTTCAGATCATCTACTCTGGTAAGCTACTATTCCAGCTTCTTCCAACATCATTCCTTTAAATGGAATACTGGGGTTAAATGAAGATCAAAATGATTCAGGTGTTCTTGCCTGGTCTTAAAAAGTGCCAGTCATAACTAGCACCACAGGGTAACACTTGCCACCGAAGGCATCTCTTCCTGAAACCAAGCCGAGGAACACCCTGAATCAGGCCACCAAAACTAATTTTACTGATGACGCCATTTTATTACTACATCTGCTGCTATTTTAGTTCCGTAGTTACCACACAATTTTCCAGAAAACGAAGCTGTGCGCTCTCTCCTCTAGCATGAAACTATGCTCAAATAATCTAGTGACAAGCCCCATTTGTACTTTTTCCTTTTTAATTGCCGGTAGGGCCGTGTTCTTGCATCTAAAGGGCAGGAAAGCTCAACGCACAGTTACCCCAGAGGACCACACCTCAATTCTCTGCACTGATGGGCTGGATCACGAGCCTTGAGAGATTGTTTGAACTGAGAAACCAGTCACTGGAAATCTGTCAGCACCAAAGGACAGACTTGTAAATGTAGGGGAACAGAGGGAGCGTGCAGCCGCCATGCGGGCAGATTTCTCTCCAGGTTCCATTAAGAATCCTTAGACAAAATGGGCGTGCAAGGAACAGGAAACAAGGCACTGAGGAGATAAGCACTCGGTCTATTAACAATATGTGTGACGGTCTTACTCAGCATTATCAGTAATGTGTCGCCAGACACAAGAACTCTCTGGAACTGCAGATAGAAAACTAGTTTCTTCCGAAAATATAGTTAGAATCCGAGTGCTAACCTGCCAATTTGATTCATAAAAGACTGACCACTCTTAGATTATTACATGTCTCTCCTGGAACACTGTCAAGACAAACAGTGTATTAGACAAATAGTCCGGTAATTAACACTTAACCAATCCCCTCCATGCCATTTCCCACATTTTAATGTAATCTTTCTTTCGTTCTTAGCCCCTGCCACTCACTACCTCTGCTTTAGAGGCTGTATTCTTCTATGATGAGCTGCCTGTTTTATTTTAGCATACGAACCCTACCGCTTCTGTGCAATACATGTATGTCTGCAGCTTTTTAGAAACTGATCACATTACTGATCGGTATTTGCATACATATTCTTCCACAGTTTTAGGGATATATAAAAAAGTTACATCTTAAAATTCAACTAAATATTTTATGTAAAATCTAATGGAAATATCTGTAGTCTCTCCCCCTCTTGCCCCTTTATCTAGCTAGCTTAATGCTTTGAGTTTGACACACTTCCCATTCTCAAACCAAATCACATGCAAGGATTCTAAACATCATGCTCTCAACGTGTTACAGCAATCCACATGTACCTGTTTCCTGCACAATCCTTGTGAGTACTAGTAACCTTTCTTCTTGAATAAAAAAAGGTAGAAGTGAGAGCCTTCCACCATTTATCCATATTTTAAGGGCCCATTGCTTGAGCGCAGCAACGCCCATTGACAGAGGGACAACGCCTGGTTCAGAGAGCCCTTGAAATACTGCCAGCATTGTAAAGATGATAACCAAGTTAAAGCAGGATGCCAATACAGAATCAGAGCACAGACAGGTTTAGTTATTGCAGCACTTTCACAATGCTATTTACTGCAACATTTTTACAGTAATTTGAAACAAAACAACCCCACATGCAAAAGAAAACCTTACAAAAGTAAAATCCACTTTATTTTGCTCGTAAACCGATAAGCTGGATAAAGCTACAAAAAAAAGAGGCGAGGTTATATTTATTTCAGTTTCAAGAACTACAGGCGTTCTATAGCACAATTTATACAAAACTGTGTTTTGAAACAATCAACAGTTCTGAAGTTATGCACTCTTAAATAAGTATTTAGGAAACATTAGCAAAATCATCCAGACAAGTCACAAAATAAACAGGGGCCAGTTCGTCCATTATTCCAAAATATTTTAAATAATCAGAGATACTTGGTTAACACTAAGTAATTCCAACATGGCAGCATTTCCCTTGGAAAATACAGAAATCCTTTCTCCATAGTGGAGACAAAGCTATTTTGAGGAAGGAAATTAAAATATACCACAATATCTTTAAATACTAAATTTAAACATCTCGTAGCCTTTAAAAATGATGTTTTCATACCACATTACCGATACATTAATCATTTAAATTATTTATGAATGATTAAAGTGCTGATCATTACAATAAAAAAATACAGAAGTCAGTAAGAATATGCCTGTTATAATTATACAATTATTATTTGAATGGTTATATATTACAATACATGGTGATAAAAGCATATCTTTAATCATTTCCTACTGCAATCAAGGATACATTTTAATGAAAATGTTATTTATTTGCAAATCTACTTTACCTATGTATGGTATACGCCTGTGATTTAAACTTTTTATACTTAGACCATTACATCAATCTGGTAAGTACACACTGTAGACAAAAGGCTTCCATTTTTCTCCTGATTGTACTCCACCCTTGCTAAGGAACTCTCCTGATGTACAAGCATTATTTGTGTGTTACATTAACAAGGCACATGAGCTTTAGGACTTTAATGCAAACAATATGCCAACTCCGGCTGCTGCCACTAGATTTCAGACAGAGTTCTATTATAACAGAGCTAGTGCTAATTGTTAAAAACGGTGCCTTCGATATTTTCCATACATTAATTTACAAAGCTCAGTTGAACTCTGGCTCCCACCCACTTCAGACAAAGGAAAATAATTTGCAACACTATACCAACTGCAAGGATAATTGAACCATCTCCCACACAGGGTCAGTGGTGATGGCTTCCTCCATCTTTTCACACATGCAAACCACACATTTCATTGTCTTTTATCTAAGGAGTCAATTTCTTGCTCTACTGTTTCTGGGGTGAGACTTCCTTAAAACAGGTCATCTTGCTTAGTCATAGAACTTTTTGGTCAAGCAAGGTCAGTCCTTCAACATTTCTCTTTGCAGAAAGGTTCACACATTTCACACTTAACAATAGAAAGGGTGCAGGACATGTCATGTTATACACCTTGATATTCGGAGATGAATCTGCGAAGTGGGCTAATAATTCTCTATTGCCTTTACTTCATAAGCACAGTTATGGTCCCAACATGGCACATTTGATTAATCCACTTTTCACTGTGAAGGATGACTACAGCCTAAGCAAGGAAAAGCTATACTTTCGTTTCCCATTCTAAAGACAGGCAGACAGACAGAGTTGCTAATTAGCATGCAGTTTGAGAGTCTGTGGATTCTAGTGTAACAATCAGCTGATACTCACCTAACTAATCCAGGCCCCTAAAATATGTATACACATAATATATATAAATTTTTGTTCCCTGAGTGGTTTATATTCCAATGATTTTGGAAGTTTAGCCCTGTTCTCACACACCTTATTACCTGAAGGGGAGGGGTGAATCTAAAATGGAGAGAATCTATGTTAGTTTCTTTATGTTCTTAGTTAAATAACTAGCAAAAAGACAATATTGCCAAGTATATTACTTGGCTACTGAAAATGGGGAATATTTTGCATTCGAGCCTCTTTAAATTATTGTAATTTCTATGCCAGATTTGAAACCCTTCCCCAAAACAAGGTTTAATGTGTCTTCTAAATAAATCACTAGTGCATTTGTAGAAACAGAGGCGACTTAGCAAGTTTTCCATAACTGATGTGTATATATGTATTTTTCTACCACAGTGATAACTTAGAAAGCCATATTATAAACAGTGTCTCTTTTTTTTTTTAAATACTTCGGCAAATGTTTTATATTGTAGGTAAGAAAGACAGGAATAAAACACACGCAAGAAGTTATACTACTATGTTTCTGATTAAATTCAAACAAAAGCTACGTCAAAGAGAATCTTTAAAAAGGCGACAATCAAGATCCAAAAGCCGACACCACATTGCCCCACCCTAGAGCTGTTCTAAAGGATACTATAAGACGAGAAAGGCATAGATCTTAAGGTTTCTCTTTGATTAGAAGGTTATTCCTCTGAAATGATCCACCTGTTCACAATTCCTCACCTACAAAATTTAAACAAACTATGCCAGTATCCACAAGAAAAATTATGATACGAAACCTTAAAAAACAACTGTCAGCCTATTTAACAGTAAGCTTTTACCTTAATTTTTATATATAATTTTAAATATAGACAATCCTACCTGTAGATCACAGAACCGAGGAGTTACAAACCTGTTAACACTGGCTGTGGCTGCAATACTTCAAATGCCTAAAATTTGGGCTTATACAGCTGTCTCTTTCTGTATTAATGCTCAAGTTTTTTCATCTTTAAAAAAAACGAAAACAAACAAAAAAAACCCTGCAAGTCCTGAAATGGCTGAGACAGTGAAGAGTCCAGCAAGACAATGAGAAAGCAGCTGCCTCCACCGCTGTACACCACTGCCCATAAAGCATCTATATAATTTTTCAGTGGTGCTTTATTTAAAATTCTAAGGAAAGCATCAGTCTGAAACCAGTAACTGATGGGAGTAGCAGTTTATAGGTTACAGAAGGATATTTTATTGTTAATGGACTGTACCATGTAAGATTTAAGAAGGGGGAGGGACAATATCCAGGCAAGGGGAAAGATTCTAGTGTTTTTTTTTTTCCCCCAAGCCACTGCAATGACTCTGATGTGAATTTTTGATGACTTCCAACATCTTGCATGGTTAATAATCGTTTCAGCTGTCATGTTTAGTTAATGTGGAAAATGCATTTGCTGCATTGTGATGCAGTGCTGTGGCCACAGATTGTAACACCAGTTGTGAAGCTATTCCCTGAACTGAGCAGTATGAATTTGCACATACCATGAGGCTGAAAAAAGTGGTAGTTAGATTTTATACAGAGAGCTTCTGCCATTTTAGACTTGCAGAATATGCTGAAACAACATATTTTGTTCATTTAATTTAACAGTGTACTAACTGGTGTCATTTTTTTTATTAAAAAGAGTCTTGAGTCTATTGTTTTTATATATTTGGGTTATTTGGTGGTTAAAGATTTAGATACTATTTAAATTAACCTTTGGACTTAATTGTAGCTTTGAGCAGAGGTTATTGCATTGCAGGCATATACAGCCCAACAAAACGGTCAGCGACATGAAAATGCAGACCCTCTATTAACATACGTTTAGCTTAACTACCATTTTTCCACATGATATTTAAACAATATATAATATTGTTATGATGAATCTGAAGGATAAAACATGCTGCTTACAGAAGGTGATTTTTTAAAGTATTACTTTTGCACATACACCGTAAGCATCCAATTAAAAGTAAAAGGTTATGTAAAATATCAATGTGTCTTTCATTGTCACCAATAGAAATTCAATGCTGCAAGCAATCATGCAATTACAGGAAGGGATGTAAAACAGCAGAGATGAAACCATGTTAAGAGCCAGTCACCCGATGATTAAAGTCAGGCCAGTATATTCCAGCAGTCAGGTGATGGTGCCATCATTACAGTGCAGAAAGCCAGAGAAAAATCGAGAAACGAACCACCCCCATCTTAAAGAAAAAAAATTAGAAGCACCAAAGAACTAAGGAATGTATTTGTTGATCTCCAAAACACACCACCATGATGAAGTGCTTTACAATTTGTGAGCGTACCGTTATCAGACGGCTAAATGCACACACTCAAACTGCACATTTAACACATACAACCTGTAATGATTCAGCTCCCTCCATCATTAACAATTTATGGGTGCACAGAACTCTTTGAATTTTAAAGCTTTTCAGCATAACCCTGCTCTAATCACACTCCCCCATGCAGAAATTTTGCCAATCAAATGCAAACTTAATATTTGCTCACAAAAAATCCGAGCATCTCGGGCATCTGAGCTTTATTTTTTTTTTTGAAGTATGAAGAACTAACAAAGCACCATTTTAATGCACGTTAACACCAAGTTCATACGCAGCACCGACATCAACATCAAATCAATTCACTATTTCCATTGTTTTATTAATTAAAAACAACCCTCGTCGAGCAACAGAGTGTTAGCAAAAAAGCAGCACCAGAGATGTACAGTTTATTTCTAGGCAGCGAAGAAAACTGGATCTCTGAATTAACACTGCACTACCTGTTTTGGTGGCTCTGTCACTTAATAGCCGCTATATTTGCAGAATGTGCTTTGTGACTCAGACTTATCAATTTGAGAGGCAACAGTGGGCACCTCTAAGGCCAACTCAGAGGCTTCACAGTACAGGGAACTTCACAAGTGGCTGAGTTGTCTCTTCCAGGCACTGTATTTGTGCTTTGAAATGAGCAAACTTGAGCTTTCTCTCAAATTACTGCGACAAGGGAGGAGTAAGCCAGGGGGAGTTTTTCCTTTAGCAATGCAAAAAGTAAACCCTCCTCGTTTCTGATCAAATAACTACTGTACCGAGAAGCTGGAGCCTTAAACCAGAAGTTGCATGGATGAAAACAGGGTTCAACACACTGATGTTCTTAAAGGGAAATCCCCCAGTCAGTACCATTTAAGGAAAAGCTACTGACAAACTGCCCCCGAGGTTGGGCAGAATCCATTTTGGGAGAGGAAGGGAAAGGAGAAGGAAACTTTTAAAATATTTTCATAGATATAATCTAGTTCATTTATTTCTCCTCTTTATTCCAAGTGACTCAGTAACTGAGGGACTCTTGCTAGTTCTGCACACTTCAGCAGCTCATCCTTTTTCAGGAGTAGGAAAGAAATGTAGTCTAGAGTACTGCAGCTCCCGACCCAGATATATAGTATTTTTGAAAGGCTTGCCACCTGCCTAGCCTACTCTTCACAATGAGATGGTATAGTACCACATGTGTTGGGCACACGGATTGCTTTCACTGTCTAGCCACATGCCTGAAGGAAGAAAAGGTATTATTTAGATTGGAAGCTCTTTGGGGTAGGGGCTGCCTATTATTATGCATCTGTGCAGCGTCTAACACAACAGAGCCATGATCCTGGCTGCAGAGGTTTTCTGTTACTTCTTGGCCACGTAAATGCTGCAGAACTATGCCTTACATCTAAGCTTTTATTTTAAAAATGTTTCATTTCTAGCTCTTATGGTTGCAAAGAAAGCCTGCCTAATGAGGTGTACATTTTTGACAGTGTGGGTACTTGAGCACTGCAACAGTTTACCAAGGATCATGGTGGATTCTCCATTTTTAAATAAGGACTGGGTGTTTTTCCTCAACGACCTGCTCTAGGAATTATTTGGAGGAAATTCTCTGGCCTGTGCAATACAGGAGATCAGACTTGATGGTCACAGTGGTCCCTTCTGGCCTTGGAATCTAGGACTGTAATGTAATGCAATGTAACTCAATGCAGTGTTGCTTTCCCAAGTTTGCAGATATCTGAAAGCAATAGCTCTGAGGGATATGAACTTCATCCCAAAGAAGTGGTAAAATCTGAAGCCTGGTGATCACTTCACTTGTGATCACTTTAGTAGAAACATTCAGTCAGCGTGCCTCTCAATCCTTACTGGACATAGGGGCAGCTACTGTAGGGGCAGGTAGGAAATGACTGTCAAAGGTTGTGGGGCCAGTGGCAAGGGGAGTTATGCAAATCCTAGGATAATGCACCATGTCCCGAACAGAGAGAGAAGCAGAAATAGTACAGAAAAGGGTTATGAACAATTTTAATGATCTAGTCTAAGAATTTGTGAAGTGCACATCACAGTCATTTGGACAATCGGTGTCCACAACTATATTCCAATAGGACAATTAAATGTTAACCTGCCTATCAGAGAGATGGAGTGAGGGAAGAGGTGTGTGTCTAAGGAATTCAACTGACTTCACCCTGTGAGGCAGGAAATCCCATGCAGGTCAAGCAGACTTTTAAATTATGGACATTATATGAACAGCCCACTCTTTGGGTACGTCTATACTTACCGGCTGGTTCGGCAGCAAGCAATCGCTCTTCTGGGATCGATTTATCACGTCTTGTCTAGATGTGATAAATCGATCCCGGAAGTGCTCGCCGTCAACGCTGGTAATCCTGCTCCGTGAGAGGAGTAGGCGGAGTCGACGGGGGAGCCTGTCTACCGCGTGTGGACCCACGGCAAGTACCTTTAAGTTCGAACTAAGGTATGTCGACTTCTGCTACATTATTCACGTAGCTGAAGTTGCGTATCTTAGTTCGAACTGGGGGTTTAGTGTAGACCAGGCCTTTGTGTTACTTTCACTTCCCATCTTCTTTTCTCTTGTGTGCGTGCGTTCTCTCTTCATCAGACCCAACAAAAGACTTCCTACCTCTCAAACACACAGCTACATCTCTGTGGACAAAAGGATAGTTTCTTTCAATACAAACAGAAAAACAGAAGCCGTTGCCACTTCCTGCCTTAAATTCAAGTAACTCCCTTAAAGCAACCTACAATACAATCACTGGGGCTTCATAGTAATCTGCGCTTCATAGCTTTCACTTGAGAGAGTCTTGTGTGGGGAAATGAGCATGAAAAGCTCTCCTGGATCTTTTCTTATATTAGCTCACGTTTGAGCGTCTACATCTACTGTGTCTGCTATTATCAATGAGCATTAGCCAGCGACAATCATGGGCATTGTTGGCAGTCCGTTAAAACAGTGGTAGGTAGCTTCCTTCCTGAAAATCTTTTTCACGGCTAATCCAATGCTAATCCAACTTCACTGTCGCGCTGGTTTTGGTTAAGGAATTCTCTCTCTTCCTCCCTCTGCCAGGCTGGTGGAGACTGATTATCTAGTATTAGTGACGTTCTAGGTCTCTTTAGAAAGAGGGCAGCAGTACCCACCCAATGGACTGCCCACGTTAGCAGATCTGCAGAGAAACACTTGTCATCCTCTTGGTGTGCGGGGATTAATAAGAGGGGCTGTGAGTGCAGGAGCCACATTGAGCAGATTAGAATAAAAGGGCACCTAGGAGAAAGGAATGTCAACACCACGTTAATACCCTGTTTTGCATCCTACACATACGTTCACATGAGAACGGTGCAGAACTAAATTTGAACTACGATAAATGTGTATTACTGTTGAACCTCATTCACTGGAGGGAAGCGAGGGCTTGGCGGTGCTTGATAAAGTTTTTGGACTAATGCAGACAGAAAGTGGCTTGCCTAAGGCCATAGAAAGAGTCAGTGCCAGAGCTAAGATTGCAGCTCAATTTACTGGTTCCCAGACCAATGCGTGAGCCCCTACACCTCTCCCATGAAAAACAGCAAACCCAAGAATCAAACTGCCGTCTGATAAGGTGGCACAAAGGAGTTCTGCATTTAGGTACAAACTCTTTCCTGAAGTCTGTTCCAGACAAGTGTCCAGGGGATAGTGCACATGGCATTAGGAGACCCCCCCACACACCTCCCAACAGCAATCAGTATGTGCTGCTTTTATGATTAGGCAGATGGGGTAAGAATTCTCCTTTGAGTCTGCAGATAGTGACAGCCCCAAGAGGCAGACAGGAGGGGGGAAACCTCCCCTTTCTAGACTAGTAAAAAGGATTAGTACTAACACTAGCCGTGCTGTTCCTGCCATCCATGCCCCACATGCCAATTAGCGGTACAGTTTGTCAGACTGAAGAGAGAACTTGCACCCAGGTCAGCAATTTGACAAAGTATTGCTGAACTACTGCACGTCCATATTTATACAAAAGACGAGAGCAGGAACTGGTTTTAATTAGAGCCTTTTTAACAAAGAACCGAGGATATTACCCATGCTCTCAGCATCCACTGACAATGCAGTCGTAATCGTTTAAACAAAGAGTAACAAGTGTCCATTTACCCAAAGTGATTGTTAAATGTCTACTAGGATATTATTATCAACACTATAATGTGGCATGCATATTCAAACCACTTTCCATCCCCAGCATTAAAGAGAATAATCACCTTAAAAAACAATTAACCCTAAGCCAAACAGCTAGTTTGCTGCAGAATTCTAGGCATGTTTAAAACATGCCTATGCTCATTTAAAAAGAAAGAAGTCCAGTGTTTGGACCATTAAACGCTGTCTGGAAATCCCTCCCTCATGCAGCGCTAGTGCATGGTGTGAGTCTATAATTATGCAGAGGAACATTTTAATTTTTAATTCAGAACACTACCCCCCCCCCCCTTTTTTTTTTTTAAACATACAAGCCCTGAACATCAATCCCGCTTGCAGAGGACTGCAGGTGTTGACATGACCAAACTGGAATCTCTCTCCTAGCAGTGCACTCTCACTGGGAGGTTCACTTTGGAAATCCAAAGAAGTCCATGCTCAAAGAGCTCTTTTATAAAATTGTCACCTCAGCATCATCGTATGCAAAGTCCTCCTAACCCAGAGATACAATTATAATGTTCAAATACAGCTGGGTGGCCACACACACTTTCCCTAATTTCAGTATTTTTTATTTTAGCCACTACAACGGTTAATAGAATTCCATGAGAAGTTATAATCCAGCACCCTTCACTGCTGTACATTCAAACGAGCACAGAACCAACGCAGTTAACCAAGTATCTTCTAGAGACCCAAATCAAGTTAATGACGGTCAAAAAACAAGTCCATCTTTCAACTTTAGCTCCTAGTGATGGCTCTCTGATGTCCCTAATCCACTAAGGGACCTGATTTAAGAGCACCCTTTGACACAGTCCAACAATGAATTATTAACTTCAGTGGAAGTAGCAAAGCATCAGCTACCAGCAATCATGATCTTTCTACTATGATTAGCCAGAATGTAATTATTAATACCCGTTTCTGTCACCTCACACACAGTCCCTGAATTTTCATAGCACAGGGCCCAAAACGCAAACACACACACACACACACACACACACACACACACACACACACAGATAAAGGTTATGCTTCTACCAGCTTCTTCTGCATGATCAGTACCAGCTGAAGATTGAAAATGAAGAACATAGGGCTTGATTCACCACAGATGCACATTTTACAGGCAGGTATGAAGACGACATCTCCAATTTGAAGAGTTTATAATCGAAATGGAAGGCGATGAGCTGCAATAAAAAGCAGTGTGACTGAATGGTGGAGTTTAGCATGTTTCATTAGTTCCCAGATTTGTTTGGAGTTTTTAATTTTTGAGGTGGGGAGAGAGAATCCATTGTATAGTTTACCACTTTATAGCTGAGACGACCAAGGTTTGCGAGCCTTTTGGAAAAAATATTTCTTCTGAAGGGGACTCAAATAAAAATAATAATTTACTGTCATTAGCATTAAAGAAACGTGCGTTTGATCCATCTGCATGTACTAGGATTGAAATCCTGACATCAGAAAGAAGGTGCTTAAGCCGCTCATGGGGTTCAGGCACTTCAAAACACACACACTAGCCTTGTATCAGAGTAGCAGCCGTGTTAGTCTGTATTCGCAAAAAGAACAGGAGTACTTGTGGCACTTTAGAGACTAACAAATTTATTAGAGCATAAGCTTTCGTGGACTACAGCCCACTTCTGCATCTATATGCACTATATGCATCCGAAGAAGTGGGCTGTAGTCCACGAAAGCTTNATCTGCAGGAATTCCCTGCTTAGTTGTTACAGGTATTTGGTATGTATGGTTACCGTCTCTAACTCTCCCTGTGGAGAAGATGTGAGAACAAACCGTACATGATTGTCATGGCGGTTGAATGCACTACTGGAGGGTGCTGCGGTAATGACTGCAGCGTAAGAACCTATATAGATAAGAATTGACTTAAATTAAACCCACCTGCACACCAGCATGGATTTCAAGTAAGCTTTCACATGTAAAATTCAGGTTGGCTCTACAAGGCTAGTGTAAAAAGAACAGGAGTACTTGTGGCACCTTAGAGACTAACAAATTTATTAGAGCATAAGCTTTCGTGGACTACAGCCCACTTCTTCAGATGCAGAAGTGGGCTGTAGTCCACGAAAGCTTATGCTCTAATAAATTTGTTAGTCTCTAAGGTGCCACAAGTACTCCTGTTCTTTTTACACTAGCCTTGTAGAGCCAACCTGAATTTTACATGTGAAAGCTTACTTGAAATCCATGCTGGTGTGCAGGTGGGTTTAATTTAAGTCAATTCTTATCTATATAGGTTCTTACGCTGCAGTCATTACCGCAGCACCCTCCAGTAGTGCATTCAACCGCCATGACAATCATGTACGGTTTGTTCTCACATCTTCTCCACAGGGAGAGTTAGAGACGGTAACCATACATACCAAATACCTGTAACAACTAAGCAGGGAATTCCTGCAGATTTTGGCGGAGACACCTGATTCCTCCTCACACACCACAACGTTGCAATTTCTGATGAGAGAACATCATGAAATTGCTAGCAACACAGTCTGAAAACAACCTATCACTTCTCCTTCAAACACCATTTTTATGCGGGTGTTGTCCCAGAATCAGAAGACCAACATTAAAAAAAAAAAAAAAAAAAAAAATCTGATTGCCACTACAAATTAATTTAGAAATACTAAACAGTGTGGAGGAGATCTTCCTTTCCTCTCCTAGGCCCAGTCCAGTACTGTCTCCTTTGAGTAGGGATAGGATGTCACCTTTCAGAGGGGAAGTAAACATATTTGTCTCTTGGGTTTGAATAGAAAGAAACAACAAAAAAAGGGGACTCAAATAAAGGGGACTCAGGCATGGTGCAGGGTGGCAAAGCTGCACGTCTTATAAGACCAGCGGCTCTGCTGGTGCAGGCACTCTTCTAGAAGCAACAAATGCCAAGGGAAAGGTCGAACCCCAGAAGACACACACCCCCCCAAGCACACAGGTAAGGAAGCAAATATGGAAAATTTGTTATTTCATCCCCCTCACTCACCCTTTGATAAGAGAAGCTCACAGAAAACTGAGCCACAAGCTGTCAGTTTAAAAGAGGAGCAAGAACTCGTTCCAGGCAAATGAGGAGAGTACACAGAGGCTTTCATTTTAGGCAATGTGCATAGCCATACGAAACAGGGATTAGTCTTTCACAAAGAGACAACCTTGTCAAGTGCACAGATAAAGACAAAAACAAGCTCTCTCAAGAAGGAACATGGGCTGCCTCAGAGGAATAGAAAAAGGATAGTATCAGGGGGTAGCCGTGTTAGTCTGTTTCTACAAAAACAACAAGGAGTCTGGTGGCACCCTAAATACTAACAGATTTATTTGGGCATAAGCTTTCGTGGGTAAAAACCTCAAGAAGAAGTGAGGTTTTTACCCACGAAAGCTTATGCCCAAATAAATCTGTTAGTCTTTAGGATGCCACCAGACTCCTTGTTTTTGTAGAAAAAGGATAGAGCATCTTTCAATTGGAAGTCACCAGCTCAAACACAAACTAGATCAGTAGTGACCAAAAGTATTAATATCTAAAGGCCCGTCAGTGGTTTCTGCAAAAAGCGTTACTGATCTTGCTTCAGCTCCTGGTGAACAAGTGTCTATGCTAAAACCACCAGAGAAATTGACACTAACTGGCATTTCTGTTGGCTCCAAGAAGAAGGACCAAGGACTGAATGGGCATGATGAGTGGTCAGGATTGGGGAGCAATGGCAGAGAGGGAAAGGCTGCATAGCTCCATTTGCGCGGTACTTGGTCTGTGGATAAATTGAGGACTTCATTCTTCACGGCTGTCAAGCCAGTATCTTCATCAATTGCAACTATTGCCACAAAGAGCAAGGCATACACAATGGCTTATTGCTTAATGTCTATAACAACCAGAGTGTTACACTACCAAAGTGTTGCACTTAGAAAGAGATCCATTTAACATCTACAAGGGGGTAGCATAAAGATCCAATCACAACTGCACTGCTCACATCTCAATATATTTTCAGGCAAAACTGACTTATTTTGATAATCCATTAACTTTATATAATTTACATGTCATGCAAAATAACCCCCCTAAATATAATTTATTTCCCCCCCAAAGACTAGAAGAGACTCCAGCTACCATTCAGGGCCTTGCTACACTGCAGGCTCAGAGCACAGTGCAAATGGGGAGTATGTTGCAACAAGTCCATCAAAAAGGAATCCAACAGAAAGGATCTTATACAAATATCCCTTTACTGATTAAAGTTATGTTTAAGGCCCAGATAGATCAACTAATGGCAGGTAACCTAATAAGGATATTGGCCAGCCACTGGCCCTCTACCCGAGCCACCCAGACTTCTTAAATCCTGACCACACATCTACAATTTGAACATCTGGATCTTATCTTGAATAGTGAAGTATATCAGGCTTGGAAAGTAAAAACTACTATTTCATCATATAATGTTTATTACTCAGAGATACATCTAATATTGTAGTCAATTTAGCTTCAGTCATGAACTTGAATCTACCTTACATGTATTCCATTGAACTGGTAGCCGTGCAGCAACATGTTGTATAATTCAGAGAGACTTCCCTGAAATATATTCCTTTCTAAATCATCATTTGATCAATAACAGAGGCCTGTGGATATTTTTGCATTGGGTCTGGGTCAATCAACATCTTTTCTGGAAGAATACATTTCTTTTGGACCACTACATAGACGAAGCTTCAGTAATATGGCCATTACAAAGTCCACTGCCACCTCTTCATGAAAAATACATCAGTAGCCAGTCGAGACATAATGCAATAACTAACTAGACATTGATTTGGGACCAGTTCCCTGTTGGCAATATTAATTTTTGTCCATGTTCACTTGGGGCATGGGTGAGCTGTAGCGAAGGGAAATATTTTATTTCTTTTTAAAATATCTTTAATATTATTTGCTGCAACCAGGATCCTCCAGCTACTGAAGTAGTCTAACACTCCCCAAATAACTGTCACCCTGCATCCTTCATTATCAGCAAAGACCTTTCTTGCAAGTCCATGGATTCTTTCAACAGATCCTCTTTGCTATCTAATTTGAGAGCCTTAGGTATTAAGCGTTCGAGGAATGCAATCAAATCCTGTCACTTCCAGGCCTTACGGGACACCTATTAATTTACCCTCCTGTAGAGAGACAGTTTATCATCTCTTGCAATTGCAAGAATCTAAAAAAGTGGAACAGGTCAACTTAAATTGGCATTGGCATTGCAATTATTTAAAGTCTATTAATAGTAGTTGCCACTCTATAAATTAAAATGTTATATGGTAATGCCCTCTCTCTTTTCTAGCTTCTAAAACTAAGCTCTGATTAAAGTCAGGTATACAGGGACTATGGCTAAGGCTACGATTTTGTCACAGAAGTCACAGATTTTGTGACTTCCAAAGACCTCCATGACTTCTGCCCGTGGCGGCTGGGAGTTGCAGGGTCCCACCGCCTCCCGTGGGGGCAGGGAGCTGTGGGGTACGCCTGCCACCTGAGGTGGCATGGCCCCCGAGCTCCAAGCCACCACAGGTGGCAGAAGGACCCCTGCACCTCCCCGGCCCCCGCTGGGGGCAGGGAGACCCCCGCAGCTCCGAGCCACGGGTGGAGTAAAACCCTGGAGCTCCAAGCCAGCCCCCGCAGCTGCCCAGTGGCTTCTCATTTTGTCAGATATTTTTAGTAAAAGTCAGGAACAGGTCACAGGCTTCCATGATTTTTTCTTTATTGCCTGTGACTTGTCGGTGACTATTACTAAAAATATCTGACACAAAAACTTAGCCTTAACTATGGCCATAGCAGAGTCAATGGAAAGAGTGTGACAGAGTACTTAAAAATTATGTACCCTATGTCATACTAATAAAGATGGACTTAATATCTGAAGAACAACTTGATAGAGTCTCTCCTTTCCATTAAATGTGGAAATGACAAGAGGATTCATCGTCTCCAAATTGTTTCATAATTGCTGTCTTTCTCTACCCCTTACATACCAGGAAGCCAATGGAAAGAGGTCTACAATCAAACCCTAATAACAGGAGCCTGGAGAAGCTAGGCATCAAACAACAAAAGGAAGAGAACATTTAAACAGTAGATGGCCTGTTTTTCTTAGATATCCTTATATTCCTTGGCAGGAAAGTTGGCCAACATGAAAGGCTACGTTTGCACAGGACAATCAGAGGGGCTGACCATTTAAAAATAAAAATACTACATCTTCATGGCTAGAGAGATAGGGAAGGAGGAAAGAGGGCATAAGGATTTGCAATACAAATTTCTCCCAGAGCGTCCTTAGTATTAGGAAAAGTCAATTTCAACATAGATGTTGTCAGCAGAAGTTTCAGTTGACAGCATTGCTGGCTCAAATTGACTTTCGCTTTAAAGTTGGAACGATTACTATTAGGTCCCACTGGGAGAAAATCATAAGCTTTTTGGCAAGCATAAGCGGCTCATCTCCTTTTTAAAAGGTACGGTCTAACAGGTGATAACTTTACCTTCTAAACCCCTATAATTGAATGGAAAGCTGAAATGGCAGGAAATGGACTGCAGTAAGTCTTGGCTAGAAGTCTGAGTGAAAAAGATTCAATAAAACACAGGATAGTTGCCGGAGGGAAAATTCTTGGTTCCTGATCTTTCAGCACACAGAAAGCCCCACACTGTTATCCCACACTTGGTACGGTACAAAGCTGTGATCTGAGCTGCTGAAGGTTCACCTGCAATCTCCTTTAACTTCCTGTATTTGCTTCTAATCCTAACATATGAACTATAGCAGAGGTGGGCAAACTACGGCCCACGGGACCATCCTGCCCGGCCCCCAAGCCCCCGGCCCCTCCCCTGCTGTCCCCCCTCCCCCACAGCTTCAGCTTGCTCGCTCCGCTGCTGATGCAATGCTCTGGGCAGCAGGGCTGCGAGCTCCTGGGGCAGCCTGACCCGGTCTCTGAGCTGTGTGGTGGCAGTGTGGCCCAGCTCCAGCCGGGCAGCGCAGCTGTAGCGCCGCCAGCCACCGGTGCTCCAGGCAGCGCAGTAAGGGGACAGGGAGCGGGGGGGGTTGGATAGAGGAGTTTGGGGTGGTGGATAGGGGTTGGGGCAGTCAGAGGGCAGGGAACAGGGGGGTTGAATGGGGGCAGGGATCCCGGGGAGGCAGTCAGGAAGGAGGGGGGGGTTGGATGGGGCAGCAGGGGGCAGTGGTTCCGGGGGCCGTCAGGGGACAAGGAGACGCGGTGTTGGATGGGGCAGGGGACCGGGGGGTGGGGTGGGGGGGGGCCGTCAGGAATGAGAGGAGGGGTTGGATGGGGCAGCGGGGGACAGTCAGGGGCGGGAGCCTGGGAGTGGTCAGAGGACAGGGAGCGGGGGGGTGTCGATGGGGCAGGGGTCCTGGGGGGGAGGGAGGGCGCATATAGGAGGCGGGGGTCGGGCCCAACCCCCTCCCCTAACTGGCTCTCCATACAATTTCCGAAACCCGATGCGGCCCTCAGGCCAAAAAGTTTGCCCGCCCCTGAACTATAGGCTCAAGCCTGCCGCCCTTGTGGATATGAATAATCATTAGGGATGAAACTACCCATTTGAGTAAGGATTGCAAGATCAGGTCCTAGGTTACATATATTTCTAAAGAGCTTGAAATTCTTGTTTCTGTAACCCAGAAGACTGTCTAAGCAGCCTGACTCCTTGAGCTTCTGAATGGACCATGCAGAACAAGAAATACTCTTAAGCCGCTTAATACAATACGTAGGGATCAGACCCCCAAGAGACTGAGCAAGGAATCGGTGGTTTTAAATTCCAGGTGAGAAAGGAGCGCTGTACATTGCAGCTGAGATGAGTTATGAGAAGAAGATAGACATCTGTTTTTGTGTGCAAGTCTATTAACCTTTAATTCAAACGGATCTTTTAAAACTATGAACAAAAAGGAAAGACCAATATAAAAAAGAGTTTTCTATAAAAGAGAAAAATAATGGCAAAGTAATTATTATTTATTATTTGTACTATCGTGCGTAAGAGCCGCAGTCACGAACCAGGACCCCGCAGTGCTAGACACTGTACAAAAAGACAGTCCCTGCCCCAAAGCATGTAATCTAAGTATCAGACACTAGATCTAGACAGACTGAGGGAGGAGTACAAGCAAACAATGAGACAACATTCCTACACTTCCCCCAATGTCTTCAATATGCACGAGCTTTTTGATAGAGTCCAATTTGAATGGTTTCATGCTTTCTACCACTTGATAACTAGTTTTCAGGGACCAACATGAAGCTCTTATTTTAGAGATTCTTTCCAGTATGCAGAAGTTAAATACTAAAACATGGAAACTCAAGGCATGTCCACTTTTTAAAATCAAAACCACATTGGAACTCTTGGATGCCAAATTATATTATAAAATGCAGGATTTCAACATGCTGGCATTGAGCCAACAGCATAATGGATATTCAGACACTAAGTAAGGAAATGGTTCTGCATTAAGCCTACAAATAAGTCAACAATCGATACTTCAGTATTACAGTAAAAATGTGACGTACTCTTTAAAATTGCTGCTGGCTTCATCCTTCTCTTTGTCATGCACAGCTCCCAACAACAACAGAGTATCAAGAGAGGACTGAAATACAACTTATTTTCACAGCTACCAAATAGATTTATCTTAAGTTCTAACCCAAATAGTGCTCTAATACTGCACAGAATTTTTTTATTCTGTAACTGCAGGACAGCATACGCCAAAGAAATAAAAGGATAGAATTTCAGACAGTAAATTAATCTGGCAGATCAGCAGGTAGAGCAGCAACACTAAAAAAAAAAAAAAAAAAAAAGCAAGCTACTGTGAATTAAGTGCTTGGTTCAGACTCTGTCTCTCTAAAAAAAAAAATCTCAACTAAAAGGCAAGCAAAAAAAAAGTTTTGCATCCACATACATGAAGTCTGCTATGGTTTAGAGTTGAATCCAGGCTTATTTTGGTATTGCTTATATGGCCTCATCACAATGGTATCCAGGCAACTCAACATACTGGACCAATCTGGAAAAACTAGCACCCAAATCAGTGGCAGGATGTTGAACTTCCAGGAGGAGTATAAAGAACAAGAGTACTTGTGGCACTTTAGAGACTAACAAATTTATTAGAGCATAAGCTTTCGTGGACTACAGCCCACTTCTTCGGATGCTGTAGCCCACGAAAGCTTATGCTCTAATAAATTTGTTAGTCTCTAAAGTGCCACAAGTACTCCTGTTCTTTTTGCGGATACAGACTAACACGGCTGCTACTCTGAAACAGGAGGAGTATAACACACCACTCATTCCCTGCTTGTAACAGAATGAATGTCTCAAATCTAGCTTCTATCTTAGATCTCCTATCCACGTGCTGCTGAACCACTGGGAGAATCCTCCTCTCTTTTTAAGTGATTCCATTGTACGACTGCACAGCGTAAAATAACTGTTTACTAAGCTTAGAGAGCTGTTTTTCTTTGGAGACATGTTGGGTTAAACCGTGTTTTTCAGAAGAAAGCATTGCGGTTCTTAAGCCAATACGGTGAAACCATGAGAAAGCAGAAGCATACTCCAAATGATCACTCTCATCCCCACAGCCTCATTCAATCTACTGCAAGAAAACTTCACCATGCCTTGTCAAGTATACCTTATAGCTCCTCCAAATATCCCTGGCTAAATTCTCCATTTTCTTCCTTGTGCTCAAAAGGTACCGGCCTCTATACATTCACTCTCTTCTGCTGACACGTTACATTCTCATCAACAGAAAAAATTAATGCCCAATCTCTGACAGTGGAACTTCTAGAGTTGAGGAAGTTAGGAGGCAAGACATTGTAATGTTGTTGAAACCAGGTTTCTATAGACATGTGCAGTGTCCTTGTCTTTTCAGAGAGGTCAGTTGTGGGTTTTGTGAAGCAGTTCACAGTGGTACTTTTATTCCACAGATTTCATTACAAAAGTTGCATGTTGGGATAGAATTCCTCAACAGCTTGGTAATGGGATCAAAGGGTTTTGCAACAAAGGGCTTTGCTGCTCAAGATAACTCCTCTCAAGTTAGCCTCACTCGAGTAAGTTCAACCACACTGCAAAACAACACCCAACCCACACAAAATGATTGTATTAGCAGCACAAAGTGACTGTGTTAGCCGGTAACAGGCTGTGCTAACTCAAGCTGTAGCTTATACCCTTTGATATCCAGCCAACTCAAGTAAAAAGCACCACAACACTGAAGTTAAGGGTGTGTGTATGGACAAGACTCAAGTTACAGGTAACAGTCATAATCTGAGTAACTCCGCAGTGAAGACAAGCCATAGGTCGCTGACTCAGAGGCAGCCCAGGTTGGTTGCAACTTGAAACATTCTGCCATGATGTAGACCCATTATTCTCTAGGAACTAGACTGAAACTGCCATTTTATTTTATTTGTTTTTTCAGGACAGTGAAGAAGCTCTCCCACTGCTGTAAACGTCACACTCCAAAAATACATGGGTCTGGCAAGAGTAAAAGCACTTATGAGCAGTAAGCCAGATAGTCCACTTATGAGGAGAAGCAAGTTCATTTTTAGCTAGTATTCTAAGTATATTAGGGCTTATAAGAAGAATACTGCTGAATATTAAAAACACATTTGTGGTAACTAAATAGGTTCTGAATGACAATAAAGAGAAGATATTTAATACTTTCATAGTACCTTCCATCAGAGGACCCCAAAACACTTTATAACACTAAGCAGCAAAAGTCAGAGATCCATATGGTAAGCATTATCCCCTTTTACAGTTCGAAAAATTGAGGCATGGAAAAGTAATTGCCTAGCTTAAGGTCACAAATGAAATTGATGTTGAAAACAGGATTAGAACCCAATTCTGACAATATGGTGGTTCCTTCTGGCCTTAAACTTTATGACGTCCAGTCCTGAGATTTAACCACTACAGAACGCTGCCTCCTCTCTTGATAAATAAAAGCACTGGGGGGTTCTAGTCAAGCTATATCATTCAGTGATATTGGATAGCTACTGAATTCATATTTGAATCGGCACACTAAAACACTACATAAATGTTTGGATTGGCATTCTTGTTCCAGAATACTCTTAGAACCTATTTCAACCTGTTACTTTCAAAGTCTATAACTGACATCCTCTATTGTCTTATACCCTGTGGAGCCTCTGTGAAAACAAAGAACCTGCCATTACCTGCTTGTCCAGAACATATCTGACAATAGTTTACTCATTTGTTCTGAATGTGCTGCTTTCAGTCAGCAAATACTAATGGATAAATCTAAAGTGCTGAAATCTTATATCCTTGTCTATTCACGGAGGCTTTGTTCCAAATTCCTGACATGAGAGGAGTACCACTAATACATCACCAATATTTATTTCTAATTTATAACCTTTGGCATAAGAAGCCCAATACTTTGTGTTCCATTTTATCCATTCTCACAATGGACCGTGTGCTATAAAATAATGGTAAGACTATCTGCTATTAGACCTTTCCACAGAACAGAGAATGGGATATTTTGTCAGATCGGAAAATGGCATTTTTTTAAAAGACAGATCGAAAGAGATGCGCCTCGATTTTCCAAATGCCAAATATATCTTAATCTGTAGGTTATCTGAAATTAGTATAGAAAAAGTGTTTGTTTTTTTAACATCAACCATTGACTTTATGAAGGTTGAGGATGTTCCCATAAAACCTTTGTAAAATATCAGGATTTACCTTATTTCTTTTCTGTATTTTTTTTTAAATTGTTAATTTAATATTTAATGGAACTTAAATGCCTCAGCTTGAATGAGGAACAATGCAACAAGCTTTGCCCCTCCCCCAGCACCACCCTTCACTCCCAAGTTCTAACAATTCAACTTAATGCTGAATTGCTACAGTCTTGGAACCCCAATACAGCCATCTCAGTGCCCCTCCATCTGGACTTCCATCACTCGTTGCTATTCTAGCCCTAGCCACCCTACTTCCCACCCCACCCCCGCCCCCCCCAAAAAAAATCACAGCTTTGCCAATGCAGTTATGCCCAAAACTGGAACACGTCTTATTTCAGTTCTGGCCTTCTCATGATCAGAGACTTAAACAAATGTACATTAACAACTGACTCTGTAAAACTGACACCATGGAGTGTTCTATGCTTACTGTCAATGATTCCCTATCAAATGGACTCAGTTTATAAGTAAAAAGACATTTTTTTCCCCAACTTCCAGCCCTGAAAACTTGACATGAGATCTGACAGTCCGGCTGGTGTTTTCCTTCTAATGCCAACAGTAATAAAGGTTCTACATGATAAAGGGTCTTGGTAACACCTATGCAAACCATTCAATGGTTTAATGAGGATGTATAATAAGGAACAGAATCCAGCTTAACTCTTTTTGGCTGTGTTAGCTCTTCAGGGTTAACAAGAGTAACAAGCAATAAAATTGTAGTCATGAAAGTGAGCGCATAGGACTTAATATATACAGAAGGCAGAAAATGCCAGTTTCACAATCACTGTTCAGAGTTGAATTGCACCTTAAATAATTTCCACTGAATGTCACGGTGGTCTTGCAACACAGAAAACCGCCCAGCGAGATCTAGATGAGACCAAGCTCAGTGATGTGAGTAACCAAATCTAGAATTTGAATCGGTCTCCGTAAGGGAAAGTCTAACACAAACACAGTGCCCCATACCATTAATACAAGGGTTAGTATTATACCGTCTTCAGGGATCCAAAACAGTCAGTGTCACACGCCTGGTGCATCCTGGTGTCTGCCCCTTTGTCGGCCAAGGAGCCTGGGACCCGCCAGCCCTGTTTGATTATCGACCCTGCTGGGAAAGGGACAGGTGCTCCCTGGGCTGAGAGGCAGAGATGAAGATGGGGCTGCAGGAGAAAGGTTGGCTCCTGGGTCTCGGCAGCCTGCTTTGGTTGGGAGTTGTGCGTTACTTTATGAACATCTGGTTGAATTAATAGATCAGTGCTCTGGAGGAAGGGTCTAAAAGATACTGGCCATGGCAGTGGGCACAGGCTGGGAGACAAGCCAGAAGCCTACACCTGGCCAGGGGCCCATCAGCATTACTCTGTGTGGCCAGGAGGGAGCCTCTGGATCAGCATAGCCATCGGGGCTACCATAAGATATGGTGTACTATTTGATTAGTTGGTAAAGCTGTTAACCCACTCCATGAAAACTGAACAGTTTATCCTACATTGCTGGACCAGGGCGGGTCTGGTACTGCAACTGTGGAAACAGATGGGGAAATGAGGTTATTTGGAGACATACAAAATGGAGCAGGTTAATTCAGCAACCTCGAGAATAATTGCTTTGTCTGCATTCTGATGTCCTACCCACCAGTGCCCAAAAGCAAATAGCTTATTGGATCTCTCTCTCCTGGGTCTTTAATAGAATTCCATACTCCACATGGAATTGCATTAACTGCACAGATGTCAACTCACAGAGAAAGAAGAGCTGCAACGCTAGGTGGGGGGAAAAAATGAAACAAAAGAGTCCCCCCAGAAAACCTTCTGTTATTTAGACACGTGACAGTGATTCAATTTCACTGTCTATTGCATGCATTTTATATAAGGCAAACAGGTACAGGATGCCGTCCCTGATCGTTTCCTTTTTATCAGCTTGGAACGTCAGACAGAAAATGGGTGCAACCAAGCAAACAATTGCCTCCTATGCCAATGAAAGAGACTAAGAGAAAATCTTAACTATATGGACATAGCCTATGTAGACATCTGCAGTTTTCAGCTCCATAGATTAGAACTTTTGCATCAAATATGTTCTGAGAACAAATTATCCTTTTCCCTTTTAATTTATTTTCTCTGCCTTGCACGATCAACACATACAGAGTTTTCAGAGTTCCAGGTGGCAACAAGCAGAAAATGCAACCCAGGCAAAGTATTTACATTCCCTGTGATGGTTCTTTCTCCTCATTCCTCATCAACCTGAGCTCCTTTTCTGATTCTAAAGACTTCAAGGAGAAGTTCATATGAACTCTGGAGAACGTGATCCAGGCTCCAGGGAGATCTAACGAGAGGATTAAAGGAAAGATCTGTTTTTAGATGCCAGCAGACCAGAAAAGAAGATCCTACTGAACCTTGTGAGTGCTAAGAGCAGAAACTTTTATAAGATCTTTTAGAGTTTCACTTTGGCTCTTCAAGCTGACATACCCATGGCCCTGCACAAGGCAGTGAACATCTTCTGGACTTTGCAATATGCAAAGTGCATATACTTTAGGAAAGCATATGAAAAGGGGGCTTCCTTGCTTTTAAGAGGGGCCTTGCCAGGTCAAGAGACTTTGGGAGCTTGGATCAGGAAGAAACAGACAATGTGGTAAGGCAGCGGTTCTCCATGGTCTTTCTTTCCATGGTCAGTCTCTGTGCATGTCCTTTCAGAAGAAGGAGATGTGTTCTCCAAGTCTGAGCTTCAATCCCAGATGGGTGTTATGGGGGAATCTGCCTAGCAGTGTTTTTTTCCTGCTATGCAATTTGAAAGCCCTCAATAAAATATGGGACTCTAAAGGTCACTCTCTGTCCCTAGCAGAAAGGAAGCAAGAGAGGGCCCTTTCTATCAATATTTCAGTGTTGAAAATAATGGCAACAGTCTGTGTCACGCCCACGGCCAAATTGACCTCCTCTAAATCTGCTCAGGGAGTTGTCAGGCGAATTTGTCAGGCCTGGTGCCCTTTTCACTTACAGTCAGTAAACTGGGAGTAACTCCCTAGGAGTCAATGGAATAATACGAGTGTAGGTGAGCGGAGAATCAGATCCTTGCTTACGAAGCTATGCAGTTCTCTAGAGCAGTTTAGAATGTCCTCTTTCCATTCAGTGCCTCTAAGCTTTGGGAGAAGACTTTGGACGTCTCTGATTACTAGGCGCAGTGTCTCTTTTTCATTTGGCCTCTCAGACTAAGGGATCGAAGGCTTTGTCTGCACTAGAAAGGCTTTGCTGATACAGCTATACTAGAATAGTTATACTGGCAAACCCTACTCGTGGAGTTCCCCGAATGAAAAGAATTATACGGGCATAAGGACTTTCGAGCTGACATAGCTGTGTCTATGTTAAGACTTTTTCCAACATAGCTTATGTTGGTTAGAAGTGTGGATTTTTTTTTCCTCCACGCTCCTAACGGACATAGCTATGCCAGCAAAACTTGTGTGTGTAGACCAGGCCTAAGCCTCACTTTTCACTGGGTACATAGCTTCATGTCTGTCCTTTATCAGCAAAGCTTTACGGAGAAAGGACTCTGTCTTTTTGCAAACCTGAAAGGCTGGACAAATCTCTCTCCCCTTCAGTAAAACTAGACTCATTCTTTGTGTCCCAACAAATCAATGTTATCTTCAGTGCTATTATCTCCCCAATGTTTCGTCCTCAAATTCCTCCAGTAATCCAGAGTTCTCTTACCTTCCCTCATCCCAGGTCAGGAGCATGTTGTTCAAACAATCCATTGCCCACCTGCTATACATCCAGGCAGCAAGTGCCGAGATGCCAGAGATTTCAGGGAGTTTATTCCAAGAATTGTCATTGAAGAAGAGATGGCACCAGAGTTTGCACTTCAAGCACCCACATTTCACAATGACAGCAATGGACTTGGGAGGTATCACGGTGTCTGTGGCTCTGAAGGACATACATCTCCATGCCCTAATGGCGCCTTCCCTTCATGGGTATTGCTGCTTTATGCTGAGCTGGCATTTTCAGTACCACACTCAGCTTTTTGGAGCTGTAGCTTTTGCCAAGACTATTTACTGAAGTCAGGCTAGCAGGGGCAGCTGAGCGTTGTTGAAAGGAGGATATGCTTCACACCACACCTGGACAACTGGCTTTGAGGATACATAACCAATGCAAGTCTTAAGGACTGGGGAACCCACATGGAATCATTACCGCTGCAAGGAGTGTGGTCTGTGAGCAGGATAGTTATACACAAGCTTGAGGCCGTCAGCTTGGCTTTGCGAGCTTTCTAGTCACAGTGCAAGAGGAAAGCATGTTCTCATAAGGACTGACAACTCCACTGTGGCGGCCTACCTCATTTGACAGAGGAGAGCCAAAAGCAGGTAACTCCTGGCAAAGGCATTGCTGCGGATCACTGTGTGGAGACCAGCCTCATATCCATCAAGGCTTTTCCATGCACAAGGGACACGGGTTAGAGAAGGTGAATCAGATTCATCTTTCTATAGCGCACAAAATCACAGCACCTAACCACCTGATGGGTTGCCTTTCCTACTTGCTGCTACTAGTAAGAGGAAAGTCCTATTGAGCAGAGGAAGTACAGAATAGATCCTTAGCCAGAAATTTTAAATGGACAACTCAAAGGTTGAATTGTCATCTTTCTAGGACAAGGGGAAACAACCTTGACATAGACGTTTACTTATTTTCTCAGTTCTTCGCAGTTCTAGAAATAGTAAGCAGCCAGAGTCCTTCAATCAGTTATGAGAGCTAATCTGCAAGCTTGGATACATCTTATAAACAAACTTGTAAGAAGAGACTCTGAGAAGATAAGAACTTGTCCTGACTAATGGGGTGGGGGAAGATGCCTTTAAAAAGCATAGAGGGTAGGATGTCTCCCATGTGGATTTAACCACAGAGAAGCAACAAAAATACAGTACGGTATATCGCTAACAAATTATGCGCAATACCATTAAGCACTTCATCCTACCAGCAAATGTGAAGCCAAAACACTTAAACCTCAAGTCAAACAGTGAAATGAAAATAGAAGAGAAGATATAATGTTGATATACGGCATTACTAAAGCAGCCGGGCCTCAGTAATCATCTCTCTCCTTATCATTATAAATGCATTTAAAATCTACTGGATATGCCATCTTTAATTCTGAACAGACTAAATTAGGAGGCGGGCTGGGCATGGACTAATAAGAAAAATATGACAGTGCTATTTGTATGCAAAAAATATATATATTACGGAGTCTCACAGTATCATTCCAGAGTTAAGTCTTCTTTGCATCACACTTCCACAGCTTCGCATTAGGAGAGGTGTGGGTGGGAGGGCTGTCTGTTAGTCAAGGTGACAGAGGGTCCCTTGCATTGCCGAATTAGTGCTGGTTCCAGATTTACCAAAGCCTTTCAGCTTCTTGTAACTATTTAATAGACAGCGCAAAAGGGTTCAAACATGCCATTTTCAGTTACAAGCTTCAGGGCAGAAGAGGAAAGAAATACCGAATGTTTCATCAGACTTATTATATGGTAACCCATAGCAGGCAAAATCAATTACTGTCAAGAGGATTTGTAGATATGTCTCAAACATCTCATTGCAATGCTGTTTTCCCCCCCTTTTCTGTTTGGAAATCTCTTTTCTGCTTCTCTTTCTATATATTAGAATCGAGCCTACAGAATCTTGATGGATTCCAAACGCATTCAGAGCAGACAATTTTTCAAGATACAGTATGACATTCCCACCTGCACACACCCACTCACCTAAGATAAGAATCAAATCTTCAGCCAACTATTACCATTTTCAGTTTTAGACTAGGTTTTTGTTTTACTGGATTTCAATCAAAAAGTAAATGGTGGGGCCTCAACTGGAATACAATGTGTACTACTGGTTACCCCATCTCAAAACGGATATAGCAGAACGAAAGAAAGATGACAAGAATGATCAAAGGCCTACAAAAAAAAAAAAAAAACCTCATATGAAGAGAGAGATTGAAAAGACTGGGTTTATTGGGGAGAGCATAAAGGCCAATAAAATAATTAGAAAGAAGATCAGAAATATCTGTTCTCCCTGTCTTGTAACAGAAGAACTAGGAGACATTCAATTAAATTAAAAAGGTGGCAAAAATTCAAAATGGATAAAGGGAATTTTTTTTTTTTTTTTTTTTTTTGCACAATATGTAAACGTAGAACTCACTGCCACAGGAAGTCGCTGAGGCCAAAAATTTAGCAGGATCAAAAAGGAATTGAACATTTCTATAGATATCGAGCATATCCAGAATTAATGATGACAAAAAATTGTGGAAGGGACATCAAACCTCATACTTCAGGGCTAAACCAAACTCTAACTATTAGGCCTGACAAAGGGAGCAGATGACTACGCATCTGCGCACTGCAGGGTTCGTACCCCTTCCTCTGAGGCTCTTGCAACCGGCCATTGTCACAGACAGGAGACTGTTCTAAATAAACCGCAGGTCTGTTCCAATATGGCAATTCCTATGTTAAACATGGTTCCAGCTAATCCCGGTCCCTACCTTGACTCAAACTCAGTACTGCCAATCCCAAGTATTCATAAATCATGAGTCAGGCCCCCCAGAATCTGAGTCTGATTAAAAAAAAAAAAAAATTACAAAAATTAATTCAGAGTTCTTTTCGTGTACCTTCTAGTTTCAGAGGCTCTCTGGTCATGTTTTCAAACTTTTCTTCACAACCACAACAGCTAGAAACGTCCCTTTTTCTTTTTAAAATGAAAGCTGAGAGTCTCACATAATCACCTCTAAGATTTAGCAAGGCTGCTAAATTGATTTTAAAACTCTCACTTTTCTAAGTTTCCCATGACATTATGGTTGGTCAATAGGCTTGATTTAAACATTGTTCCAGCTAAGTTCAAACTCTTTTGAAATACAATTCAAATTCAAGCATAGGCTTTTTGTTTCAAGCACAGAATACCTGCTTGCTGAGAAACAATGTGTTGATAGATATACATGAATTCCTCGCTAGGGCTCCCCTAAATTTCTGAAGACCATGACAGACATGAAAGGTTAGTAAGGAAAACAAACAGAAGAGGAAGTTTACAGCAGCAGCATCTGTTTTCACAGGATTTTCATGATCTAGCTCCACGTCAATAAATAACCTACTGATGGCCACAATGTAGCTACATCACATAGTATGAAGAATGGGGAGAAGGGAGGAATCATGGAACTGAACACAGAAAGCGATGGGAACGAGTGTGGGTGGAGTCCAAGAACTACAAAATGGAAGAGAGAGAAGGGATGAGAAAAGAAGAGGGGACAGCAAAACAAGGAGAGGCTGGAAAAGAGGAGGGAAATAGGGTACAGGGTGAGAACACAGCCCGCCAGGACCCAACTGAATGAGCTAAATAGATCCACCTTAGGAAGGGTGTGATTTGCCTTACGGGGTCTGGGTTTGGGGGGAGTGATAAAAGTGGGCTCATAAGAACATAAGAATGGCCATACTGGGTCAGACCAAAGGTCCATCCAGCCCAGTATCCTGTCTACCAACAGTGGCCAATGCCAGGTGCCCCAGAGGGAGTGAACCTAACAGGTAATGATCAAGTGATCTCTCTCCTGCCATCCATCTCCACCCTCTGACAAACAGAGGCTAGGGACACCATTCCTTACCCATCCTGGCTAATAGTCATTAATGGACTTAACCACCATGGATTTATCTAATTCTCTTTTAAACCCTGTTATAGTCTTAGCCTTCACAACCTACTCAGGCAAGGAGTTCCACAGGTTGACTGTGCGCTGAGTGAAGAACTTCCTTTTATTTGTTTTAAACCTGCTGCCCATTAATTTCATTTGATGGCCCCTAGTTCTTATATTATGGGAACAAGTAAATAACTTTTCCTTATTCACTTTCTCCACACCATTCATGATTTTATAATACCTCTATCATATGCCCCCTTAGTCTCCTCTTTTCCAAGCTGAAAAGTCCTAGCCTCTTTAATCTCTCCTCATATGGGATCCTTTCCAAACCCCTAATCATTTTAGTTGCCATTCTCTGAATCTTTTCTAGTGCCAGTATATCTCTTTTGAGATGAGGAGACCACATCTGTACGCAGTATTCAAGATGTGGGCATACCATGAATTTATATAAGGGCAATAATATATTCTCCATCTTATTCTCTATCCTTTTTTTAAATGATTCCTAACATCCTGTTTACTTTTTTGACTGCCACTGCACATTGCGTGGATGTCTTCAGAGAACTATCCATGATGACTCCAAGATCTATTTCCTGATTAACTGTAGCTAATACTTGGGGTTATTTTTTCCAATGTGCATTACTTTACATTTATCCACATTAAATTTCATTTGCCATTTTGTTGCCCAATCACTTAGTTTTGTGAGATCTTTTTGAAGTTCATCACAGTCTGCTTTGATCTTAACTATCTTGAGCAGTTTAGTATCATCTGCAAACTTTGCCACCACACTGTTTGCCCCTTTCTCCAGATCATTTATGAATAAGTTGAATAGGATTGGTCTTAGGACTGACCCTTGGGGAACACCACTAGTTACCTTTCTCCATTCTGAGAATTTACCATTAATTCCTACCCTTTGTTCCCTGTCTTTTAACCAGGTCTCAATCCATGAAAGGATCCTCCCTCTTATCCCATGACAACTTAATTTACGTAAGCGCCTTTGGTGAGGGACCTTGTCAAGAGCTTTCTGGAAATCTAAGTACACTATGTCCACTGGACCCCTTCAAAGAACTCTAATAGATTAGTAAGACATGATTTCTCTTTACAGAAACCATGTTGACTTTTGCCCAACAATTTATGTTCTTCTACGTGTTCTGACAATTTTATTCTTTACTACTGTTTCAACTAATTTGCCCAGTACTGATGTTAGCCTTACCGGTCTGTAATTGCCGGGATCACCTCTAGAGCCCTTTTTAAATATTGGCGTTACATTAGCTATCTTCCAGTCACTGGGTACAGAAGATGATTTAAAGGACAGGTTACAAACCATAGTTAATAGTTCCGCAATTTCACATTTGAGTTCTTTCAGAAATCTTGGGTGAATGCCATCTGATCCCAGTGACTTGTTACTGTTAAGTTTATCAATTAATTCCAAAACCTCCTCTAGTGACACTTCAATCTGTGACAAATCCTCAGATTTGTCACCTACAAAGGACGGTTCAGGTTTGGGAATCTCCCTAACATCCTCAGCCATGAAGACTGAAGCAAAGAATTCATTTAGTTTTTCCGCAATGACTTCATCGTCTTTAAGTGCTCCTTTTGTATCTAGATCGTCCAGGGGCCCCACTGGTTGTTTAGCAGGCTTCCTGCTTCTGATGTACTTAAAAAACATTTTGTTATTACCTTTTGCGTTTTTGGCTAGCTGTTCTTCAAACTCCTTTTTGGCTTTTCTTATTACATTTTTACACTTTATTTGGCAGTGTAACGATGCGGTTCTGGCAGGACCCAACTGAGAGTGCCAATTCAGGACAAATCGCTTAAAACAGGGCAGTTACAGCCCTAGGCTGAGGTTTTTCCACCTCTAAAGCAAACCAACCCAGCCAGCCAAAGAGGACTTTGGTCTCACCCCACTGGCTAACCACAAGTCACACAAGCAATTCCCTTAGACACTCCAGTTTCCGAGTATCACCACCAGTGCCACTCGTTATGGGGACAGATGGTTATGAAAACCAATACCCCATTAAAAGAAAAAAGATTCGCCTGATCCCAAAGGATCAAGCCCCAGACCCAGGTTAATATACATATCAGATCTTATCCGCAAATCACGCTGTTGCCAATCCTTTAGAATCTAAAATCTAAAGGTTTATTCATAAAAGGAAAAAGATATAGATCAGAGCTAGAACTGGTTAAATGGAATCAATTACATACAGTAATGGCAAAGTTCTTGGTTCAGGCTTGTAGCAGTGATGAAATAAACTGCAGGTTCAAAATCAAGTCTCTGGAACATCCCCAGCTGGGATGGGTCCTCAGTCCTTTGTTCAGAGCTTCAGTTTGTAGCAAAGTCCCTCTAGAGGTAAGAAGGAGGATTAAAGACAAGATGGAGGAGAGGCATCAGCCTTTTATAGTCTTTTCCAGGTATAAGAACACCTCTTTGTCCTTACTGTGGAAAATTACAGCAAAATGGAGTCTGGAGTCACATGGGCCAGTCCCTGCATACTTTGCTGAGTTGCAAGGCGTATTTGCCTTCTCTCAATGGGTCAATTGTATAGCTGATGGTCCTTAATGGGCCATCAAGCAGGCTAGGCAGAGCTAACACCAACTTGTCTGGGAAGTTTCCCAGAAGCATAGCATAAGTTTTGAAATACAGACAGTATAGAGCCAATATTCATAACTTCAACTACAAAATTGATACACACATATAGACAGCATAATCATAACCAGCAAACCATAACCTTTTCTTAGGCACCTCATTTGACCCCCTTTATACAAGATTTGATGCCACTACAGGACTTTGGTTGCAAGCATGTTCTATATGGTCCCAGATTATATCAATAATGGCACAGGCAGTGTTTATGCTCCTTTCTATTTACCTCACTAGGATTTGACTTCCACTTTTAAAAAGATGTCTTTTTATCTCTCACTGATTCCTTTACATGGTTGTTAAGCCACGGTGGCTCTTTTTTAGTTCTTTTACTGTGTTTTTTAATTTGGGCCTCTATTATGGTGTCTTTGAAAAGCATCCATGCAGCTTGCAGGGATTTCACTCTAGTCACTGTACCTTTTAATTTCTGTTTAACTAACCTTCTCATTTTTGCATAGTTCCCCTTTCTAAAATTAAATGCCAGTGTTGGGCTGTTGAGGTGTTCTTCCCACCACAGGATTGTTAAATGTTATTATATTATGGTCACTATTTCCAAGCGGTCCTGTTAAAGTTACCTCGTGGACCAGCTCCTGCGCTCCACTCAGGACTAAATCGAGAATTGCCTCTCCCCTTGTGAGTTCCTGTACCAGCTGCTCCAAGAAGCAGTCATTTAAAATATCGAGAAATTTTGTCTCTGCATTTCGTCTTGAGGTGACATGCACCCAGTCAGTATGGGGATAATTGAAATCCCCCACTATTATTGAGTTCTTTATTTTGATAGCCTCTCTAATCTCTCTTAGCATTTCATCATCACTATCACTGTCCTGGTCAGGTGGTCGATAATAGATCCCTACTGTTATATTCTTTTTAGAGTATGGAATTACTATCCATAGAGATTCTATGGAACATGTGGATTCATTTAAGATTTATGCTTCATTTGATTCTACATGTTCTTTCACATATAGTGCTACTCCCCCACCTCACCCCCGCACGACCTGTTCTGTCGTTCTAATATATTTTGTACCCCAGAACAATTGTGTTCCATTGATTGTCCTCACTCCACCAGGTTTCTGTGATGCCTATTATATCAATATCCTCCTTTAACACGAGGCACTCTAGTTCACCCATCTTATTATTTAGACTTCTACCATTTGTGTACAAGCACTTTAAAAACTCGTCACTCTTTATTTGTCTGCCCTTTTCTGATGTGTCAGATTCTTTATGTGAATGTTTCTCGTCTGATCTGGCCCATACTTTATCCTCTTCCGTCCTCTCCTCTTGACTAAAACCTAGAGAATCTCTATCAATAGACTCTCCTCTAAGAGAAGTCTCTTTCCGATCCACGTGCTCTGCTGCAGCAATTGGCTTTCCCCCATCTCTTAGTTTAAAAACTGCTCTACAACCTTCTTAATGTTAAATGCCAACAGTCTGGTTCCACTTTAGTTTAGGTGGAGCCCATTCTTCCTGTATAGGTTCCCCATTTCCCAAAAGTTTCCCCAGTTCCTAATAAATCTAAACCCTTCCTCACTACACCATCGTCTCATCCATGCATTGAGACTCAAACTCTGCCTGCCTACCTGGCCCTGCGCATGGAACCGGAAGCATTTCTGAGAATGCCACCATAGAGGTCCTGGATTTCAGTCTCTTTCCTAGCAACCCAAATTTGGCCTCTAGGATGTCTCTCCTACCCTTCCCTATGTCATTGGTACCTACACGTACCACGACCACCAGCTCCTCCCCAGCACTACACACAAGTCTATCTAGATGCCTCGAGAGATCCGCAACCTTCGCGCCAAGCAGGCAAGTCACCATATGGTTCTCCTGGTCATCACAAACCCAGCTATCTACGTTTCTAATGATCAGATCTCCCATTACTAACACCTGCCTTTTCCTAATGACTGGAGTTCCCTCCCCCGGAGAGGTAACCTCAGTGCGTGAGGATACCCAACATCATCTGGAAGGAGGGTCCCAACTATGGGAAGGTTTCCCTCTGCTCCCATTGACCGCTCTCCTTCCCTGAGCCTTTCATCCTCTTTAACAGCACAGGGGCTGTCTGATCGGAGGTGGGACAAATCTACAGTGTCCCGGAAAGCCTCATCCACATACCTCTCTGCCTCGCTTAGCTCCTCCAGTTCCGCCACCTTGGCCTCCAAAGCCCGTACGTGGTCTCTGAGGGCCAGGAGCTCCTTGCATCGAATGCACACATACGCCATCCACCCACAGGGCAGGTAATCATACATGCTACGCTGAGCACAATAAACAGGATAGCCCCCACTCTGCTGCTGGGCTTCTGCCTGCATTCTCTCCTACAGCTACCTAGGTTAATGGTAGAGTATTTGTTTATATCAAAGAGATTTGATTATAGTTTAGTTTAAAGGTTTTACAGAATGGCAAGTGTACCTCGCCCCCTTCCCACTCCCCTTCCATACTCCCTCTCGAAACCCCCTGTTAGCAAAGCTCTCTATTTGCTTGCTCACTGCTTTATAAAGCCCTGGCCTTCCTGATAGCCCCACCCCCTGACTACGGTTCGACTCGATTCACTCTGTTCTCCAACAGAAGGTTGGAAAATGTACGTCCACATCCAAGCACCCTGGGTTTTGTCTGTATACTCCAGAGATTTCAGGTGCCATTATGCTTGGGAAACTGAATTGTTTTACCAGTTTGAACTCAAATGGTTGTGGAGACCTCTGAAAGCCTTTACCCTTGTTAGTCAGTGATTTTACATTAGAGACTAGTGATGCCTAGAAGACAGACTTTGAAAAGCAGTCAAATATGGCTAATTACTACAGATTGGATGGAGAAGCAGACACATATAGCATTGTACCTGTGGCCTTTCCCAGACAGGTAAATCAAATAAATCAGTGGAATTAATGAGTTGCGTAACTTCAGAGTAAATGAGCTGGGTTCAGAAAGGTTTAATATTAATCATAGTTTGAGAGCTGAAGCTGCTGCAGGTTTCTGTAACAGCTCTGGTGAGCAGCTTTGTTGGAGAGAAACGGCCCTGAGTTCAATGCTGTTTGTGAGCCACACAGACTCGGTACCAAGAAAATAAAATTTAAAAAGGTAAAAAGGCACCGACTCAGTTCTCCCACCTGTAAAATGGGGATAATGACACTTATCCTTTGGATAGTGCTTTTGAGATCTAATGAGGCTCCCACGAGGATATTGATATAATAGGCATCACAAAAACTTGGTAGAATGATGACAATAAATGGGACATGGTAATACCAGAGTACAAAATATACAGGAATAACAGAGTAGATCGTGCTGGTGGGGGAGTGGCACTATATGTGAAAGAAAGAGTCAAATAGAGTAAAAATCTCAAATGACTAACTGTACCATAGGCTCTCTATGGATAGAAATTCCATGCTTCAGTAATAAGAGTACTACAGCAGGAATATACTACTAACCACCTGACCTGATGGTGAAATGCTCCAGGAGATTAGAGGGGCTACAGAAATAGAAAACTCAGTAATGGGGGGGGGGAGACTATCCCCATATTGACTGGGGTACATGTCACCTCAGGACGGGATGCAGAGATAAAGTTTCTAGACACCATTAATGACTAGTCCTAGAACTCACAAGGGGAGAGGCAATTCTTATTTGCCCTAAGTGGAGCAAAGGATCTGGTCAAAGAGGAGAATATAATCGAACCGCTCAGTAATAGCAACCATAATATAATTAAAAATTTTACATCCTTTGGGGCAGGGGTAGGCAACCTATGGCACGTGTGCCGAAGGCGGCACGCGAGCTAATTTTCAGTGGCACTCACACTGCCTGAGTCCTGGCCACTGGTCCGGGGGGCTCTGCATTTTCATTTAATTTTAAATTAAGCTCCTTAAACATTTAAAAAAAACGTATTTACTTTACATACAACAATAGTTTAGTTATATATTATAGACTTATAGAAAGAGATCTTCTAAAAACATTAAAATGTATTACTGGCACGTGAAACCTTACATTAGAGTGAATAAATGAAGACTCGGCACACCACTTCTGAAAGGTTGCTGACCCCTGCTTGGGGGGAGAATACCAAAGAAGCCCACCACAGGAACATTTAGCTTCAGAAAGGCGAACTACACAAAAATGATAAAGCTAGTTAAAAGGAACAGTCACAAGAGTGAAATGCCTGCAAGCTGCACAGAAACTTTTTAAAAACACCATAATAGAGGCTCAAATTAAACGTATACCCCAAATTAAAAAAATAGTAAGAGGACCAAAAAAAGGTCACCATGGCTAAACAGAGTAAAAGAGGCAGTTAGAGGCAAAAGGAAATTATTTAAAAGTTGGAAGTCAAATCCTCTCACAGGCCAAAAAAGAATTTGAAGAGCAACTAGCAAAAGACGCAAGAACAGCAAAAAATGTTTAAGTACATCAGAAGCAGGAAGCCTACCAAACAATCAGCGGGGCTACTGGAAAAATCGAGGTGCTAAAGGAGCACTTAAAGAAGACCAGACTATTGCGGAGAAGCTAAATTAATTCTTTCCATCAGTCTTCACTGCAGAGGATTTTAGGGAGATTGCCACACCTGTGTCATTCTTTTTAGGTGACAAGCCTGAGGAACTGTCCCAGACTGAGGTGTTAATAGAGGAGGTTTTGGAACAAATAAATAAAGTAAACAGTAAAAAGTCACCAGGACCAGATGGTATTCACCCAAGAGTTCTGAAGGAACTCAAATATGCAACGGGGGGGGGGGGGGGGGAAGGATAGCTCAGTGGTTTGAGCATTGGCCTGCTAAACCCAGGGTTGTGAGTTCAATCCTTGAGGGTGCCATTTAGGGACCTGGGGCAAAATAATCTGTCGGGGATGGTACTTGGTCCTGCTGTGAAGGCAGGAGATTGGACTCTATGATCTTTCAAGGTCCCTTCCAGTTCTACATTTCTGTGATGTCTAACCCAAGACTCAAATTAGCTATCCTCCAACCATCTGCTATAGAAGCTGACGTGACACCAATTTTTTTTAAAGGCTTCAGAAGTGATCCTGGCACTCACCGGCCAGTCAACCTAATTGAAGTACCAGGCAAATTGATTGGAACTAGAGTAAACAGCACAATTATCAGACACACAGATGAACATGATTTGTGGGGAAGAATTAACACAACTTCTGTAAAGGGAAATCATGCCTCACCAATCTATTAGAATTCTTTGAGGGAGTCAATAAAACACGTGGACACGGGTGATCAAGTGGATATAGAGTACTTGGACTTTCAGAAAGCCTTGGGCAAGATCCCTCATCAAAAGCTCTTAAGCAAAGTAAGCAGTCATGGGATAAGAGAGAAAATCCTCTCATGGATCAGTAACTGGTTAAAAGATAGAAAACAAAAGGTAGGAATAAATTATCAGTTTTCACAATGGAGAGAAGTAAATAGTGGTGTCCCCCAAAAATCTGCACTGGGACCAGTGCTGTTCAACATTCACAAATGATCCGGAAAAAGGGGTAAACAGTGAGGTTGCAAAGTTTGCAGAGGATACAAAATTACTCAAGATAGTTAAAGTCCAAAGCAGACTGCAAAAATTTACAAAGGAATCTCGGAAAACTGTGTGACTGGGCAGCAAAATGGCAGATGAAATTCAATGTTGATAAATGCAAAGTAATGCATATTGGAAAATATAATCCCAGTTATACAAACGAAATGATGGGGTCTAAATTAGCGGTTACCACTCAAGAAAAATCTTCGGAGTCATTGTGGATAGTTCTCTGAAAACATCTGCTCAATATGCAGCAGCAATCAAAAAAAGCTAACAATACTGGGAATCATTAGGAAAGGGGCAGATTATAAAACAGTAAATATCATAATGCCACTATGTAAAGCCATGGTATCCCCACATCTTGAATACCGCATGTTGTTCTGGTCGCCCCATCTCAGAAACGGTATATTAGAAATGGAAAAGGTTCAGAAAAGGGCAACAAAAATTATTAGGGGTATGGAACAGCTTCCATATGAGGAGAGATTAATAAAACTGGGACTTTTCATCTTGGAAAAGAGACGACTAAGGGGGGATACGATAGAGGCCTATCAGGACTGTAGCCTTAGAACTGCAAATGAGAAGCATGCTAACGTCAAAGCATGGCTGTTGCATTCAACAATGGGAAATTTACAGACCCTGGCTGTGATGGGAACACTTGACAGTCTGCTTTCTGGGGAAACAGCTGTAAAAATGAACCCTGGGAGCGATCCTGTATCTCTGGACAATTTTGATTCTAACGGGGGGGGGGGGCTACTAAATGAGTGGATAGTAGGGTTACCATATTTCAACAATCAAAAAAGAGGACGGGAGGAGCCCCGCCCCCGTCCTGTCCTAGCCCCGCCCCCGTCCTGTCCTAGCCCCGCCCCTGCCCCTTCCATTCCCTCCCACTTCCTGCCCCCTCAGAACCCCCAACCCTCCCCCCCACTCCTTGTCCCCTGACTGCCCCCCAGGACTCCACCCCCTCCCTAAGCCTCCCTGCCTCTTGTCCCCTGACTGCCCCCTCCTGAGACCTTCCCCACATCCTAACTGGCCCCCTAGGACCCTACCCCCTACCTGTCCCCTGACTGCCCCAACCCTTAGCCACACCCCCACCCCCTGACAGCCCCCCCCCCCAGAACTCCTGACCCATCTAAACCCCTCTGCTCCCTGTCCCCTGACTGCCCCCTCCTGGGACCCCTGCTCCTAACTGCCCTCCAGAACCCCACCCCCTACCTAAGCCTCCCTGTTCCTTGTCCCCTAACTGTCCCCTCCTGAGACCCCCCCACCTGTACCCTGACTGCCCAAAACCTTACACCCCCAACCCCCAGACAGCCCCCCCCGAACTCCCTGACCCATTCAACCCTCCCCCCTGCTCCCTGTCTCTTGATTACCCCCACCCCAGAACCTCCCTGCCGCTTCTCTGGCCCCCGGCCCCCTTACTGTGCTGCAGAGCAGCGCGCTCCACAGCAGGGGAGGGGAGCAGGCTCGGAGCTCCAGGCGAACGGCCGGAGATCTGTGAGTGCAGGGAGGGAGGGAGGGAGGGAGAGGAGGGGGAGTGTCAAGTTTCAGGAGGGGGAAGTGCAAGCAGGGCTCTGGCTCTGGGAGCCCCGGCTGCTTTGTAAGCGCGCGCACGCTCTGCATGGGAGGGGGGAGGAGGGGAAGTCCGGACATTGACAAATTCCCCCCGACGCTATTTTTAACCTGAAAAAGCTGGACATGTCCGGGGGAATCCGGACGAATGGTAACCCTAGTGGATAGTGATCTCCAAAGTTAACCTGGGCAACCTTGAAAGACTTCTGGAGACTGGCAGATTATTACATCTCTGCTATCATTTCGATTGACAAACTTTGACTCACTTGTTAATGTATTTTACCTGCTTTAACCTCTCACTAACTCATTTCTTTTCATAGCTAATAACCCTTTAGTTAGTTTACTAAAGAAATTGGTTTTCAGGTTGTCTGGTGAGATATCTCTAGTATCTATTGACATTGGGTAAAGTGGCTGCTCCTTTGGAATTGGGAGAAACCTAATGCAATGCGCTTTTTGGTTTCAATAACCTTTTATCACAAAGGCCAGTTTGGGTAGTAAGATTGGCTGGAGAGCTTAATGGGGACTGTGAATTGGTGGCAAGACTGGTGTAGTGATCTAGGACAGTGGCTCTAAAATTTTTTTTTACTGGTGACCCCTTTCACATAGCAAGCCTCTGAGTGCGACCCCCCCCCCTTATAAATTAAAAACACTTTTTTATATATTTAACACCATTATAAATGCTGGAGGCAAAACGGGGTTTGGGGTGGAGGTTGACAGCTCGCAACGCGACCTTCAGTTTGAGAACCCCTGATCTAGGAGCTCACATTTATTACTGGCTTGGTGAAATCTAATTATAGAATATGCCACCAGTTTGGGGTGTCTGCCCTGTTCTCTGACAGTCTGACCTGAGACTGGCACCACTCCAGACAGCGTGACGGTATTTATCCCCCTTCCACTGGAGGGGAACTAAAATGCGGAACCGCTCAGTGATTTTCCATGAAAGAATCAGTGGCTGAGTGGAGAGTGCAACTACAAAGTTCTTCACACCCAGCCTCACACTTAAACCACGCTACCACTCTATGCCAGGGGAAAGCTGGAGCTGAAGGATGGACTTGTGTTTAGAGCACAAGAGATTTGAGTTCAATTTCCATCTCGGCAACAGACTCACTGTGCAAGTGACTTATACCCAGATTTCTAAGAGTATTTGGGCATTGCTTAACTCAGCGTTGCCAAGTCTGAGTGAGTTACATGGTTACATGCCATTTTCAAAAGTGACTATCAATGGGATTTTGGCTCTTCAGTGCCAAAATCCCTTTTGAAAATGAGATTTAGGCATTGAAACGCTGAGCACAGCAATGACTAAATACCTTTAAAAATCCAGACCTAAATCTCTCTGTGCCTCAGTTCCTCAGCTCTAAAATGGACTTAATACTTCCTGTCGCCTGGTCTTTCTTTGTCTGGTCTATTCAGTTTACAAACTCTTGTTTTGATACAGCACCTAGCGCTATGGGGCCTGACCTTAGTTGGGACCTCTAAGCACTGCTGCAAACCAACAAGAATTGAACTAAAACAACATAGTTAAGATTGTAGCTGGCTTCCCATTATAAATGTAAGCCATATGTTCAAACCACTCCCATCCCCTGCTCCCCATGAAATTTCACAGGCTTATCTCAGGAAAGTTTATTAAAAGTCAGCATAAGCTTTTCATGGTGTGTGGAAAATTTCCCTAAAGTTTCATTTAGTTCTTCCATTTGAAGAGTAAGGACTGAAGGATCATGCCTGATCAAAGCAGGTAAATGTTCAAGTTTAGACCCAACAATCTTGAGAGTGTGTCTCCGTAAAATCTATTAATCCATTGCTATACTTTGGTCATTACAATGCCCTGGGGCTGAGAAGCTGCTACCACCTAAGAGAAGCAGCAGTACTGTACTTATGCATGACCATGAACCAAGTTTAGCTCCTGAATCAGAGACCAAAGCATCCATGTTTACTTACCATTTTTGTTTCTATGAAAGAATGATATTTGTGCTTTTAGGGGACCCTATCAGGGACCCTTAAAAATTCTATATTTCTGTAAACAAAGTATTCCCTTTGTTATTAACAAGAGTTTAGATGATATTTTAGAAATCTATTTTTTTTTTGTCATTATGTTCTCCACTTTTTCCATTTCTCTAAGCTCAGACAAGGTGAAGAGAGCAGTCCGTTTCACTTTTGTTTATACTCCATTTCCCCGGTCAAGTTCCTGCTCACTAGCACAAAGCTTCTGCATCCCGGCTGCAAACAGCTGCTGGGGAACCCTAAAATCCATCCTGATAAAGTCATTGTCTTCAAGGTTTGCTTTTCAAAATTCATGGAAGCATCAATGTTTTACAAAACAAAACTGATTAATGTTTCACAAAACTACATTCTGAGCCTAAAAATCAATAGGTCCCTTGAACCAGAGTAATTGCTGTTACAGGCTATACATGGAAGAAGCTAAAGCTAAAGATTGCAGGAACCTGGCTAAAATATTGCATCTTCTTACAGGATGTTCAAGTTCTATAATCTTATAGATGAAATAGGGCAGCTACACTTTTCCTGCACTGCACAAGCATAGATTCTAATAGTTTATTTGCATGTTAAGTTGATGTTAGCCAGGTCAGTAGTTAGTACAATACTTCGCGAACAAGAATTGCTCAGGGCCTAGTCAATACTGAATTCATGCTCCAGGACAGTATTAGGAGGAACTAAGCTGCTAGAAGTGCTGTATTTCGCCGTCCCGGGCCAATGGGGGCGGCGGGAAGCTGCGGCCAGCACATCCCTCTGCCCGCGCCACTTCCCGCCGCCCCCATTGGCCCGGGACGGCGAACCGTGGCGAGTGGGGGCCGCAATTGGCCGAACCTGCCGCGTCAGCAGGTAGATAAACTGGCGCAGCCCGCTAGGGTGCTTACCCTGGCAAGCCGCGTGCCGAACGTTGCCGACCCCTGTGTTATGCCAAGGTCTTGGGGATCGCTAATGATCCCCTAGCACTTTTTGCAAGAGGAGAAGTCTGTCACCTGGGTCATTCTAACTCAGATAATTGTATTCTGCCATGCTAGATTCCCTCTGCATATGGTGTTTTAAATGGTTGATTAGTGTTGCTGTGAGGAGTTAAACAGCTTCCATACACTACTCTAGAGGTGGCTGCATTTAAACAATGGGAGAAGTGATCTCTCTATTTCCCTCAACTACCTCCTAGAGGTGTTCGATCTTCAGATGAAGAGTGCTGCAACATGGGCAGCGATAAGCAAAATCTTCAACGAGAGCATTGCAGTTGTGCAGTACCCTCAGCCAAAGTAAAAGAGAGGCAAAACCAAGCATTAAGACCCAATATTCAACCCCAATTTTAAAATGTTTTTTAAGCCTACCATACGGTCTGTCTGAGACAAACAGAAACCATCTGGGTTGAGCATGTAGGAGCCAAAAGAATACACTAGTAGGCAATAGAATTTAAATGCATCAGACAGGTATATACACTATAACAATGGTTCTCTACTTTTCCCCCATACTGTGACATCATGTTAGCACAGATAAAGTTTCAGAACATCTCTTCTGTAGCTTTGGGTCTTCCAATCTAGCCATGCTCTAGAACCACATTACTTCACATGTGGAACTGGGAGACCAATTGCCAATTATTCTGTTTTGTGACTTAGCATGTAAAACATCAAAAGAACAGAAATAATGCACTTTGCTAATGTATGTGATGAGTGTAGTTTAAACTACTGAAAATGCTTCATATTACAGTCTACTACTAAATCTACTGTAGTCTATTTTGTAAAAGTAATAAAGTCTTAGTAATTTAAGACCTCACTACAGTCCTGTGTTATTAAATCACTAATAAGAAGTGGGAGAAACTGCTGGTTGTGTGTAAACTATGGCAAAGTACCAAGTGGGAAAATTGTAGTAACAATTTACTCTGTTTCCTGCTACGTGATGCTATTCAGCACTCCCATCACAGCCAAAGGAAGCAAGGAGCAGCCGATTATATATCCTTCACAGGACAATGGATGAGCATCCCCTGCACTCTTCAGTACCATCTTTGATTATCACAGGCCAACTGATTTTCTATTGCCAAGGGTCTTTGGAAGACTTGAGTAAATAAACACTTGACAAACAGCCAATCTGGTGATTCAGAGACACAAACTGCAAGACCAAGTACTGACAGGATATTAACAGAGCTAGCAAACTCTCCCCCAACCGCCTGGTGAAGACTGCAAGCCATAAAGCTATGCCACTCACAGATAACCATTGGATTCTTGTTGTACTCACTGAGATATTTCCATTCTGCAGCTGGCCATGGGATTTGTGTGTATCCACAAAGATTTTTATTTAATTTAGTTTTACTAAGATACATTGGGGAAACTCCCTACTCCAGTTCTGAGGTGGAACAGATTTCTCCATTCTTTTATGTTATTTATATTTCAAAGGGTGCCCCAATCACCTCACTATGAATATGCTTCCAGATTGTACTCCAAAAACCGACTGCTGCATGTCAGAAATTAATTCCACTTCTTCACCTTTCCCTTTATCGTGTTAAACTGCCTTTGGCCACATTTTATTACCTGGATGTTTATCTTCTCCTTTATTTGTCCATATGCAATCCTGCTTGAAATCAATGGGCCTACTTAAGCAAGTAGGGTTTGGCCCTTGGGGTGAACTTCATGCATTGATCGTAACTGAATAAGACTACCATCGAGGGACATCATTTTCAAAGTCTGGCATTTCTGCAACATTTTAAAAATTCAGCAGCCACCATTGCACTTTCTTGTAACCTATTTCTCCTGAAGATAATGGGGATCAGGGAGAAATCAACCAACTGACCCTACATAACCAAAGCAGGGGAGTTTGCCCTTGTTCTCCTTCCACTGGCTCTGCAATGGGTAAAAGGTCCCCACAGCTGTACAGGCAACATTGATCGGGGCGAACAAGGAAACTACAAAAAAATAAAAGCTACGTTAATTTCAAGCTCCATTAGAATTGAAGGGGGGAGGGGGAAATCAATGTTTGGCAAATGGGGAAGGACAAAATCTGTAGGAGGAAAAATGCATTTTCAGGCTAAGGTGATGCAAACAATGGAGGGTAAACAGCACTGGAGATCGCTCCTTTAAGTCTGTGGCAGTGTTTCCATTTATAAAGCTTGATTTTAGTCACTCTATCGAATTATAAAATGTTCATCATCATAAAAAAAAAACTCACTGCCTGAATGTTATCAAGATTTCAGCCACTGAAACCACAGGAAGCATATTTTATTTTCCTGGTTTAAGGGTTTTGGGAGACAATGCTTCCTCAAAATTACTGGTTTGGGTTTTTTTTAAATGTCACAATTATCATGGGCAGGAAACCTACAGCATTAAAAAAATAAACCTCAAAATATCCAAGATCTTTAATTACGATCATATTCAATTGCTATTCGGACAAATTTAAGGCCTAATCCTGCAGTCTTCATTCAGGCAAAACTCCCATTGACTTGATGTATTTGGATTTTTAAAGATGTACCCCAGTCCATACTCTGGGTACATATGCATAAGAAACAATAAATAAAACAAATAACTTTCAATGGTAGTTTTGCCAGAATCAGAAACGCAGGATCAGGCCTTCCAATAAAATGATGAAATCCTGGCCCCAGTGAAGGCAAAGGCAAAACTCCCATTGACTTTCACGGATCTAGGATTCCACCCAACATTTTCTAAGCAGTTAGAATAGTTGTATTTATAGAGGCCCGAATTCAACGTCCAGAGAAGTCTTTTCATTGACTTCACTGGGAGTTGGATCAGGTTCTAAACGTGGGAGTTGCACATTTCCAATGGTTATATCACAGCTCTTGTGCTCACACATATGAAAACAAGTAGACTTGTGGGTCAATCCAGAAGACTTTTTAAACCACTGGTCTAGAAACCGTAGTGATTTAATACCAGGGTATGACACTGCATATTTAGGAATGGAAGAATTAGATTTTTATAGGTTAATATCAATTTAAATCATACACACACAAACCGACAAAAAAATATTTCCACTGACAATTAATGACGTTTACAGAGAAGCAAAGCTTAAAAAAAATGCTGCTTAAGAACTTGAGAGTTTGTTTTAAGATTATTTACACTGTCTAATTTGACATGAGATGTTGAAAATTTGTGTTTTAATGGTTCTAAAGCTTTGACTTTTTGAATCTCAATGTCTGCTGTCATTAAAGAACTGTTGTCTAACCCCCCCACACACAATTTCCCACAAGTGTGAAAACTTATACTGCTAAATGGGGGCGGTGGGGAGGGAATGCTTAAAATCAATAATTTTGTGTAACTGTGAAAATTTAAATGGATAAACAAATGCTTAAAAATAAACATCAATACTAGCCGTGAAATGATCAAAAAAAAATCAAAATTGAATTCTGCTAAGCCTATGCATATTGCACCACATGTTACAATACAGAAGACACAAAGCCCCTTGCTTTTATCTGTCACAATGTTTGTAATCACTAAAGAGATACAACTCAAGCCCCATTTCTGCAGCTGGCTCCAAGCACACATGCTACTTCACCTGCACATTGACTTAAGTGACACCCATAGAGCGGTCTGGACACAGGCAGCTGTAAGGTCAGGATCTTAGCTTGTATGTTGTAAGCTGTGAATGAATGTGCAAACTATTTTGCCTCTATAAAATTTAACAGTTATTCCTAAAATATGTGGAAAAAAATTCTTGCACCTATGTGCCAGGAATCTAGAATCTTTATCAGAAGTTTTCCAGCCAACTACTCTAGTGGGAGACTTTCCCGGACTAACCCCTTTTAGGAACAAGTCATCTACGTTTTATTACTAATAAATAATTCAGGTAATTGATTGAGACCCAATTTGGTGCACCTCTCTGTAGTCAGCACTAAAGAGTACAGTATAAAATGGGCTCAGCATAGAAAGACACTCTGCTAATTATCCAAATAGGGCGAGGTTGCCAATAAGTTGAAATCCTGGGTTCTCACACTTTTTGAGCCACTCAAGACATTAGGTTTATAGGTCTGTCCCCTCAAGACTCTCCTTCTGTTGTCTTTCCCTTTTGTGTTCCATCCGGTCTACAGGAAACAGAAATTTGCTACAATCCTCTCTCTGCAATGCTGACTGCCTTCATTAGAGAAATCTGCTAGACTAATCTCTCTATGCTGCCCACTTACAGAACACTAGCACTGCAACACCAGAAGACAGGAAGAAAATAAGTCAATAATTTAGGCAAAAGAGCTTAAAAACCTGAGAGGCTTAAATAAATTGGCAGGAGACAAAGGTTATTTTTCTCTTATAGGGCCCAGAAAAATTTCTCTATGGTGCTACGCATGGAAAAGATGTAAGAGTGCATACCAGGAAGTCAAAGGACAAAATCCAGTAATTTCCTGTGCAGTAAGCTTTGACTGGGTTTAAATCTAGCACTGGCCTAAAATTCATATAACAGATAATTTTTTTAAAATGTTCTTTAAAACCCTTGCCTAAGCAGCAACAATGAAGAAAGGGTAGAAACCAGATCTGGTGTCCCTCCCCGAAGATCACCCCCACTCCTGCAATGTGAGGTGCATTGGCAGACAGCAGTACCAATGCAGCGTTCCAGTCACGTTTTGCTGCCCCTGAAGAAACAGTGACTAGAATTGTAAGCACCTGGCAAACGCTTGCTCTAAATATGGTAAAGAGGGCAAAAGCTCAGGCAGGGTATACATTATGAAGTTTTGTTGGCATAGCCGAGTGAGTGAGGGGTGTGAAGAAACTACACCCCTAACCGGCATACCTATGCCAGCAAAACCCCCAGTGTAAACCCAGCTATGCAGACAGAAGAGGGCTTCCGTTGGCAGAGCTAACCTCCATGGGGAAGGTGGTGTTACTATGCGGGCAGAACAACTCCTCCTCCTGTGGACATACACTGCATCCACACTAGAGGGCTCTGCAGTATAGCTATACCAGTACGGCTGCATTGGCAGAACCTATGTAGCGTACACAAGCCTCAGGGTCTAGAGAATGCAAACAAAAAGGAACCGAGAAAGGACAATTAGGGTACATCTACACTACAGCTGGAGGCGTAACTTCCGGTTTGGGTAGACGTAGACATGCTAGGTTTGACTGAACAGCAGCATAGACAACGGTATGGGCGATCTGCACAATCCTGTCAGAGATCCTAGGTACGTACTTAAGCCACAGCTATGTTTAGCATGACAGCTCAATCAAAGCGCCCGTGTATATGCTTTCCTGAGCTGGAATTTACACCTCCAGCGAGGCTGTAGCTTTTAGGTCAAAGGAAGTCGGTAAAGATAAATCTGAACTAAAGTCGTACAAATTATTTGGAGTAGGAGTTTTTTATTGTTAAAATACACTATGAATAGTGGTCATTGAGTGTTAGCCACATGCTCAGTGCTGTACAAGACAAACAGTTCCTCCCCCAAATTCAAACCTACTTATCTGTCCGTTTCCAGAGTAACCAGTGTAACTGTAAAATAATGGAGTAATTAGAGCAATGACAAAGTGAGCCAGATTCTGCCGCTCTTGCTCCCTTGACTTGCCTATTACTCCACTCACTGAGCAAAATGGGGCAACTTACAGAATAGAATACTACCAAAGGGTATGTCTACACTGCCCGCCGAATCGACGGGCAGCGATCGATCCAGCAGGGATCGATTTATCGCGTCTAGTCTAGACGCGATAAATCGACTCCCGAGCACTCTCCCATCGACTCCTGTACTCCAGCTCGGCAAGGGGCGCAGGCAGAGTCGACGGGGGAGCGTCAGCCGTCGACTTACTGCAGTGAAGACACCGCGATAAGTAGATCTAAGTACGTCGACTTCAGCTACATTATTCACGTAGCTGAAGTTGCGTAACTCAGATCGAGCGCCCCTCCCCCCAGTGTAGACCAGGGCTAAGTAAAGTGGCGTAATGTGATCCTAAAGGTGCAAAAGGAATCTATATGACCACTAGGCTTCTAAAGAAGCAGCCAAACCAGCAAAAAGACTGTCACAACCATCAGGCCAAAATACCACTAAAGCTTTGGTCTAATACCAGGAGTTTTTGTCTAAAATAACAAACAAGCAATTAAAACCTACATGATTTAACAGATCTAACATGACAGGCAAAGGATAACCAGAGGCATACAGACCCAAGATCTCTTGCCATGGGTAAAAACTTGATAAAAATTTCTCTCAGAGAACCAGATGCTATTGCTGACATCTGTGTACCGGGACCTACAGACAAGAGCAAAGCTTTGTCCATATTCTGAGTAGGTATTTTCAAACACAGACAGTTGTCAACATCAGCCAGACAACTTGAGATGTGACTGCAAATGTCCTTAGACAAAGCAGAGGATGATGTGCTGCAAACCTGCACAAAATATTGAAAACCCTTGTGCCTGTATTAAATTGAAGTTGAACAATAAGGGGACTAAGGGCAGAGCCCTGAAGCTCCCTTGTGTCTGTAAAATCACGTAAAACCAGGAATATCGTCATGCTTCCTCTTTTAGATCACCGTTTTATTTAATTTATATATTTTTCCTGGCAGCCATCTGTGAAGAAAGATTCAAAACTCAAAGCCTGGGTGTTAGGCCTCAGACACCAAAAAAAAATTAAAAATAGAAGGAGCATTTGATTAACGGTATCAAATAACCCTCCTATTGAGGAGACTTTGAGATTTGGTAGAAACCAGATTGTTGAAAAACCTTAAAGTTGTTTTGGTAAAATAGAAAGAAAAATCAAGATTGACATGCATAATATATCAGAAGATGAAAAATAAATGGCAACATTTGGCCCATGTACCCAAACAGCTTGGAAACAAAAAAGTCTTTTTAGCGCTATTGCTAGGGGGTTGAGAACCTACAGCAAGATTGTGTATTGTACTCTTAAACAAGAAAGGACAGACACCCAAAATCAGGGTGGATAAAAATCAATGATTTAAAAAAAAAAAAATTATTTAAATCAGATTTTTGATAAAATGCTTTTTGAGGAAAAAACCTATCTAAAGATAGTTTTAATTAAGATATATTATAGCTCAAAATATTTCATCATGTAATACGGATTATAAATTCTAATTCTATAGTATGAGACAATATATTCACATAATGTTTAAGAAGTTTTGTTAATGTGTTCCAATAGTTCATGGATTACGGAACCAATTTTATGGGGTTCCATGGGCTTCTGTATAGATTATTTAGGTTAATCTTTTTATCTACCCAATGGGACTCAGTGCTCAGTCTAGAAGATACCATCAGAGATGCTTAGTTTTGCAGTTCTCAAACTGTGGATTTGTGTCTCCAGAGGTAACATGCTTGTTCACAGAAAAAATGTTTTTAAATAAATAATACATAGAGGTGAGCAATAACAGACCTCAACCCTATTGTCCCTCTGCAAATTTGTGTACACAGAGTCAATCCCTTACCTCTCTCTAAAAGTGTGAAGTTGCAAAAAGTTCAATGAATAGAAGACTGTTGGGGGCGGAATAGATCTGGACAAGGAGAAGAAGTCTGGAGATAAATGTGAGAAAGGGGGGGAGGCAGTAGATACAAAGTGAAACTGTTTGAGCAACATATTCCAGAAGTCTTGAGGTCTTTCTGAGTGTAGCCTTCATTGATTTGAGATCTACCATACCATTCTCTCACTAGAAGGGAAAACCTATAATGGCAGCAGGCCATAAAAGAGACCCAGTTTGGAAATAAGAACCATTCAAGAAATATATGTTTGCTGATGATATTTTAAAGAAAGTCACACCAGTGAACTGGTGAAAGTCTCTTAAGCACTTGGATTCAGAGACTGTTGAAGTGATAATATCACTATTAACAGCAGTAGCTTCTTCTGCCGGTGAAGAAAGAATATTTTCTTCCTTTGGACTAATTCATTCCAAATCGAGAAATCATTTGGGACCTGAAAAAGCAGGAAAGCTTGTTTTTCTTTTCCAGATTATGAACCAACAGGAAAATGAAGGTGAAGACGACTGAGTAAGCTGCAGAAGCCAATATTTTAAGATCCTCATGTTGACCTGGCTGACATGGTCGATTTAATTTTTTTTTAAATATTTCATTTAACTATTTTAGTTCAAAACAATTTTAACAAAAACAGACCTGATTTAAAAAAACTTGAATGTTTAACTAAACTCAAAAATGTATATGCTTGTTTTGTTAAAATATTATATGTTTGCTGTTGAAGAAAAAAATCCAGAATACATAACGTTGTTGATTTACTTAACTAAAACAATTTAAATGTCTGTCTGGTGATGTTCTCCTCCTAATACAGCATGGCAAGAAAATCCTCCAAATAATGATTAACCTGTTGAATTGGAGATAGTTCACCTCCCAGTGACTTCATACATATCTGCTTCCATTACCTTTGGTAAATGAAATAACCAATCATTCATTTTCTGATATAGCTGTAAAACTACACTGAAAAGTTTTTAAAATAAATCACTTTAAAAATGTATAGCGTGTACCTTCTAAAAATGAAACCTACATCTACCTCTGAGTTGTGAAGAACATGTATTAAGGTTATAACAACCAACAAGAATGCACTTTTATGTAGAAATCCATGATTAAAATCAAGTCTTCCTGACTAGTGATTTAAATCATGATTTAAAATCAATTTGATTTAAATCAAATCTACCCGGCCCAAAAATCAAAAAAGAATAAATAGTTACAGTAAGTCTAGATGTAGAAAGGAGGAAGAGCTCTTGCAAAAAGCTAGATGGACTGGGGTCAAGAACGACATCTAGTAAGTTTAATAAATCCTAATCAAAGGTAACAGAAACTGGAACAAAGGAATAAAATAAAATTTAAATAAAAGAAAGAAAGTGAATAATACCAGCAGCAGTAAAAGCTATCATCCTATGATCATGCAATAGATCTCCTAGGCCTGCTAAGGAGGAGGGGGAGGGATAGCTCAGTGGTTTGAGCATTGGCCTGCCAAACCCAGGGTTGTGAGTTCAATCCTTGAGGGGGCCACTTGGGGATCTGGGGCAAAATCAGTACTTGGTCCTGCTAGTGAAGGCAGGGGGCTGGATTTGATGACCTTTCAAGGTCCCTTCCAGTTCTAGGAGATGGGATATCTCCATTAATTTCTAATTTTTGCTGAAAAAGAGTGGCAAAATCTTCCCGGGGGGGGGGGGGGAACAGTAGGAACAGCTAGAGGGTGAGGAGGAACAAAGTATCGTAACAAGGAATCAAATTATATAGAAATTTGTCTAGAGCGGTTCACACACACAAATACTGCTTTGCAGATGTTAAGTTGAGGACTTATGAATCACCAGACTGGATCTGACCAGTGGTCCATCTAGCCCAGTACTCTGCCTCGGACAGTGGCCAATACCAGCTACTTCAGATAATGTGCAAGAACCCCTGCAGCAGGCAGAGGGGCTAACCTTTCCCCAGAGAAAGTTTCCTTCGTACCCCCTGTAATAACAGGGTGGTCTGCCCTTATATGGGGTTGGAGCCAGCCAGTCCTCTTCAATACTCAGATCCAGCTGAGAAGGGGTCAGGTGATTCATAGAAGAGGCTGAAAGAGCTCAGCTAAGGAGAACTATGGGAAGCAGCCTAGATCCTGTGTGGCTGACCCTGAAGCAGGAGAGAAACGCACAAAAGGAAAAGCTTCTGGGACCCTGTAGCCTGCTTTGGTCACGGGAATAATCTTTTGTTACTTTACGAGCTTTATACAGTGGAACCCCGACTAGCCAATCTAATTGGGACTGGGGCCAGATCGGATCATCAAAAATCTGGCTAATCAGGAGAATGGCCAGCCCGAGCCCCACCCCCTGGTTCAGTTAATACAGGGAGCCGGATAATGGACGCTTGATAAACGGGGTTCTACTGCATTTGAAAAAGAAAACTGTGCCCTGAAAGCCTGGACAGTTTGAGGAGATAGCTTTAGTCTTTTGTGGGCTGGAAAACAGGTCAGCAGCCTACAGCTCTAGTAGAGATCGGCCAATATCCTGAACCATGAGGGCTCATAACCCTTCTGGATATCCTTTATTATCTATACACCCAGGAGCGCCGCCAGCTTTTCTGCCGCCCTAGGTGGCGGAAGGTCCCGCCCCGAAATGCCGCCCCCCACAAAGGCGGCGAAAGGTCCCGCCGCCAAAATACCACTGCGGTCGCCACCCCCCAAATTGTAGTGCCCTAGGCGACCACCTAGGTCGCCTAATGGGTTGCGCCGGCCCTGTATACACCAGTAGAAGATGAGGATAACCCTCTAAATCATGAAACGATAAGTAAGACGAGCTCCATTCAAATCTTCTCAAAACTTACAGATCCACAGCGAACAAGGTCTTAAGTGAGTCATTAACCCAGCAGCTTTCTTCTCAGTGCTGGAAACAGCAGTACTATTAAAGTTAGTCTAATAACGCAGGCAACTAATACAAGATGAAAAGAAGACCATGACAAAACAAGTCACATTTAAAACTATCGAACTAGTAACCCCTAAGATGCTGGTGACTAGCTATATGCTGTGAAGGGGATTTACAGCAAAAATAGATAATAAACTAAATCAAACTGCGATCAAAAGCAGGAAACATGGCATGTAAGCTTATCAATAGGACAATGTCTCACAATTACAAGATCCACAATACAGAGCCTACATTTATAAGAAAAAAAGGACACTCGCTCCCCATACAGCTGGCTTGACTGAGAAAACAGCTGCCCCCAAAACCAGTCACTTAAAATTATTGAGTGAATCACCGTGAGTTCATCCACACAAACACAAGAAAGGTCTAAAAGCTAGAAGGGAGGGAGAGCTCGCTACAATCCAGGTTTGCGAAACAGACAGAGACCTACCACCTCATCCAAAACCTAACCTCTAAATCTTTCAGGCTAGGTTTTTGACTGCATGGTATTCTTTGCTTTGTGCTTCACCTTGCCAGGAAGCAAAACACAAGGCAAGAATGCTTCTGCAACTGCCCATCTTAGAAGACTTGGACTAAACCCCCCCCCCCACACACACACACACACAAATACTGGTTATTTGTCGGGAAAGTGTAAATAACCTGTACTTCACAGACTGCCCTTACCTGTATGTCAGTGTCCTTCACAGGCTCAAGAGGCTCAAATGTAGTGACTGCACTAAGACTCTCCAGCCGCTGAGAGATATGGGATATGTCAAGCCCTTTGGACCCAAGAAGAACAGATCTATATGGGGGAAGAAGGAGAAAATTGATATTAAACAGATAAGGCTACTTTTAATATCTCTGGAAAAAACATCTGCAGTTCAAATATTTAGATCGGTGGATGTAGAGAGAAAGGTGGTTCTCTCTTTTTACATCAAACCCTGGACACACATACGTGTAAAGCTATAACATCCAGTATTATCAGCCCTGAAAAGATGTGAAGAGAAAATCGGATCTCCCTTGTTAAATTAATGCTGTTCCCATTGCCCACTGCAGGAGCGGACTGCTGTCAAATCCTTCCATACGTAAAAATTCTAAAGCACCTTGGTAACTTAGTGCCATTTCCAGATCAGAATACTGCACTCTGATTTAAATGGTGGCTCCGCAGATGAATACATTGGTCACTTACCAAAAACTCAAAATTCCAGCATTTTCGTCTATCCAGCCTCTGAGTGGAAAATAATTACCTACCAGTAATTCTGTCTGCCCTGATCATCGCTTTTCCTCTTCGCCCGCCCACATCTTTCCAAATTCCCTGACGCTATACTGCATGCCTCCTGCTTAGTAGGAAGCGAAGGGCAAAGAGAATCAACCACCCCAGCAAGCCACAACCTGATCCGCCCCTTTCCCTTCCCCTTCATTCTAGAGCTACCTATGCAATTTGCCTCTAAAATAACATGAGCAATGGATTCATACATTGGGCAGGACAGGAAGGATGTGGAATGTGGGAAAGAGGAGGGGATGAAGACAAAGAGCTTTAAACCAGGAACTTGGGGGAAATGGTTGAGACATGCTCATGTAATCTCCATGCCTGATTCTAATATTGACCAGGAGGAAAGTCAAGAAAGAGAGAGTACAGCAATGGAAAAAGGAACAGTAGTGGGTAGGAGAATGGGCATTAAGAGGAAATAATAGTGCCAGTACCAATGAAGCTAAGAGTCAGGTAGGCGATACTGGCAGTAGAATGACTGTACCTCAGGTGAGGAATCTGGGCAAAGCCAAGCAGAAACAACTAAGATGTTTGTATATCAATGCAAGAGTCTGGGTAACAAAACAGAGGAACTAGAACTACTGGTGCGGGAAGTGAAATCAGATATTATAGGGATAACAGAAAAAATGGTGGAATAGTCGTCAAACCAACCTAATAGCTTTCTTTGACAGGGTAACAGCCTTGTGGGAGGGGGGGGAGAGGGAAGTGATAGATGTGGTATATCTTGACTTTAGTAAGGATTTTGATATTGGCTTGCATCACCTTCTCATAAACAAACTGGGGAAATACAACCTAGATAGAGCTACTATAAGGTGGGTGCATAACTGTTTGGAAAAAACGTTCCCAGAGAGTAGTTAATCAGTGATTCACAGTCAAGCTGGAAGGGCATAACGAGTGGGATCTCTCAGGGATTGGTTCTGGGTCCGGTTCTGTTCAATATCTTCATCAATGATTTAGATAATGGCATAGAGAGTACACAGATAAACTTTGCGGACAACGCCAAGTGGGGAGGAGTTGCAAGTGCTTTGGAGGATAGGATTAAAATTCAAAATGATCTGGACAAACTGGAGAAATGGTCTGAAGTAAATAGGATGAAATTCAATAAGGACAAATGCAAAGTACTCCACTTAGAAAGAAACAATCAGTTGCACACAAATAAAATGGGAATTGACTGCTTAGGAATGAGCACTGTGGAAAGAAATCTGGGGATCATAGTGGATCACCAGCTAATTATGAGTCAACAGTGTAACACTGTTGCAAAAAAGCAAACATATTCCTGGATGTATTAGCAGGAGTGTTGTAAGCAAGACAGGAGAAGTAATTCTTCTGCTCTACTCCGAGCTGATTAGGCCTCAACTGGAGTATTGTGTCCAGTTCTGGGTGCCACATTTCAAGACAGATGTGGACAAATTGGAGAAATTCCAGAGAAAAGCAACAAAAATCATTAAAGGTCTAGAAAACACGACCTATGAGTAGAGCCCTACCACATTCAGGAACCATTCAGGTCAATTTCACAGCCCTAGGATTTGAAAAATTGGTAAATTTCATGCTTTCAGATGTTTAAATCTAAAATTTCACAGTGTTGTAACAATGGGGGTCCCAACCCAAAAGAGGGTTGTGGGGGAAGGGGGGGGGGGTCACAAATCTGTTATAGGGGAGTCACGGGATTGCCACCTTCACTTCTGTGCTGCCTTCAGAGCTGGGCTCTAAAGCTCCTAGCTGCTAGTCCCAGCCAGGCTGGGGAGAGACATGACTTGCTCTTCCCCTGCATGGCTGCTCTCGGGGGCGGGAGGGGAGTGGGGGTGGGTGGGAATCAGATCCGTCTCCGGATGCTCCCCCAGCTGGACTCTGAAAGCAGCACAGAAGTCCTGTCCCTCCCCAGCCTGGCTGGGACTCGCAGTTAGAAGCCATCCGCTGGGACACTCCCAGCAGCACGGGGGAGATCAGATTTCACAGGGAAGGGCTTATTTCACGCTCTGTGACACGTTTTTTAAGGCCCTGAAATTGGAGGGCCTTACCTATGAGGGAAGATTTAAAAAAGACAGAGGGGACAGGGTAACAGTTTTCAAGTACATAAAAGGTTGTTACAAGGAGGAGGGAGAAAAATTGTTCTCCTTAACCTTTGAGGGTAGGACAAGGAGCAATGGGCTTCAATTGCAGCCAGGGAAGTTTAGATTGAACATTAGGAAAATCTTCCTGTCAGGGTGGTTAAGCACTGGAATCAATTGCCTAGGCAGGTTGTGGAATCTCCATCATTGGATATTTATAACAGTAGGTTACACAAACACTCATCAGGGATGGTCTAGATCAGCAGTTCTCAAACTGTGGGTCGGGACCGCAAAGTGGGTCCCAACCCATCTTTGAATGGGGTCACCAGGGCTGGCTTAGATTTGCTGGGGCCCAGGGCTGAAGCCTGAGCCCCACTGCCCAGGGCCAAAAGCAAAGTCTGAGGGCTTCAGCCCTGGGTGGCAGGACACAGGTTGCAGGCCCCTGCCTGGGGCTGAAGCCCTTGAGTTTCAGCTTTGGCCTCCTGTCCGAAGCAGTGGAGCTCGGGCTTTGGCCCCCCCTACTCAGGGCAGTGGGGCTTGGGTGGGCTCAAGCTTCAGTCCCCTCTCCTGGAGTCGTGAAGTAATTTTTGTTGTCAGAAGGGGGTCGCGGCGCAATGGAGTTTGAAAATCCCTGGTCTAGATAATACGTAGTCCTGCCATGAGTGCAGGGGACTGGACTAGATGACCTCTCGAGGTCCCTTTCAGTCCTATGATTCTATGAACCAAATTAAAAGTTGTTTTATCCCGTTGTATGTCACACCTCTTCCTCAACCCTTGGTGGAGCCTATTATGCCACAATGACATGCCAAGTGGTATAAAGGAAGTGACCTCATTCCCCCACTGAAGGTTCAACGATACTTATGCCAAACAAAGCCAGAGGCAAGGAAAGGAAATCTCACTGGCAGAGCAGGATGGAAGTGTTGGAGTCAGCCACGTAGCTGCTCCACATTTCTCCTCAACCAAGGCTTCAGCCCACTCCATCCAAGATGCAGACATTCACCTTTCACTCTGACCATTGACCTAACCAGGTAATCGCTTGGCTTTGGGGCATGGCTCTTTAACAGAGTCTCTTGACCATCAGAAAAAGTACGACTTAAAATAGACTGTCTGCGAGTCATGAAAAAACAGAGCTTTAGAAAGGACAAAGGGTTTCCATTAGGCTAAAGAAAAATTCAGAACCTACCACTTTCCAGAATGCATTTCTGACGGAGAACATCAGTGTAGAGATATGGAATGCAAGGACAGAGCATTCTTAACATGACTGGAGCGTTTTCTTAAGTAGACTAGGAAAAATCCTATTAGCTGGCAACTAAGGACAGCCAAAACCCAAAGTAATTCCTTACTTCCCAGTGTACAAGTTGCTGATCTGGCTTACTTTTAAAAATCTGGGGTCCACTCACAGATCTCGACATCTAACCTGAGGTGGACAATACCCCCAGCCTCCCACCTGAGTTTTACTGCTTCTGAGTTGCTGCCTTACTGGCAGAAGAAATTAAATTATTTGCCCATCCAGTTGACGGTGTTAAATTTCTCCTCCAGCTCCACTCAGCTGTTTACCCCCAGACTCCACGTTAGGAAGAGTGCAAATGGCTAACTGCCCGTGCACTCTCACCAGACTGCATTTGAACACACAGCTGCAGTCTGTGCTGTCCGTAAGGGAACTGAGACCAGGTTTCATTTTCAACCTGAAGCCAGAGATGCCAGTCAGCCAACCTATTTGTCTTCTGACAGGGCCCTACATGGTCATACCTAAGCACTTCACAAAAACATGAACCTGTTTATCCTCAAAATTCCCTTGTGATGCAGGGCAGTGTCATTATCCTAATTTTATAGAGGCTCAGAGAGATCAAGCAACTTGCCGATGGTCACACAGGGAGTTGGGTTGCAGAACCAGGAATAGAATCCAGATCTCCAGAGTCCCAATCCAACACTTGATCCACAAGGCCATATTCCCTCCCTATTTTTAAATGTGCAGTTCAGAGCAGGTTGGCAGCTTGTCCTTGAGCGATCACAGGTAGTCCAGCACCCAGGGTGGCGTGGGATTGGGTTTTAGTAACTCATTTCGACTTCGTACAAAAATTTTGGGACAAACTGTATTCTTTTATCAGACAGCCAAATTTAAGATGCAGCATGTACCTTTGCAGAAGGCCTGGTCTGGATTTAAGTCTGGGAAATCCTAAGGCAAACTAAACATGAAGTAGGTCTTTACAAAGTCACAATTACTGACAGTCTTTTTGTGTGTCCCCTGATTCCTGGTAGGCAGAGACACAAGAGATTTGGGGAGGACTGAGGGATATCAAGTGACATGTTATAAATGGATGCACATAAGAGGTAAGAGACCATTGGTGAGACTCAGTCATACCTATCAAATTACCACCATCGAAAGCAGTATTTGTACAGCACAAGTAGGAGGTACGTGTAGATCTTTACAGACACGGGAGTCTCCCTAGCTTCTACCCAAAGTAGTTCACAGCTCCATTGCAAGATCTTTAAATATGTTAGGTTTTCAGGAGGAATTAAATGAGCTAACAGACTGTTTCTTCAGCATTCCTAGCTCAAAACAGAGTCTCAAAAACCCAAGTACTTACGCCTTGACATCAGCAGTCTCCTGCGACGTGCGGGTCAAAGTCCGAGACCGCAGACGCTCTCCGGCCTGCTGGATCTCCTGGAGGTTGCGTTCTACATGAGGAAGTTCAGAGATGCCCTCTGTCTCAGCTGCGAGCTGTTCCGCTTGCTGGAGAAGTTCTCCAAACCCTTCAGTGTCCATGTGTAATGCCGGTTCTATACAAGACACACACAGAAACCCCTAAGGAAAGAGAGAGAGAGACTCGCTTGACAAAACAAGTAAAGGATCCCTCATTGATTCCAGTAACACCTGTTCTTGGGGTGCAATAATTGGTTGTTGAGTACAGAATAATCACACTATAGATCACCCCAAACTGCTGTAAAACTTGAGGATACTTTAAAGTGGTCTCTTAAGACAGGCAATTGCCTAGTAGAGCTGAGGCTATTCATGCAGGTTTACGTACTTAAAATAAGTCTAATGGAGTACCATCGTTAACTCAAATATATGGAGGTGGAAGTGAACAGAAGGTGCAACTGCCCAAGTGAAGGATTTGGTATTAATTCGGTCTTGAGTTTAAACTACTTATGTTTCAACCTGCATATATTTTCTTTTTTATTTTAATCTTTCAGGAAAACATATAAAGCCATGCATCTCTAATTCCATAGACGGAAGAAATATGAACGGGCTGTTCCATCGTGAAGGGTATATAGTCTTCCCTCAGTGCACATGGGAAACTTTCATTAGTGTTAATAAGAATTACATACATCCATTGATTGACGGTAGAATGGATCATTTGGAGGAAGTGGACAGTATAAAGTGTGTCTATAGCAAACCTGCTGTAACTGATGGAGTCACTAAAGCATCACATAAATCTGAATTCAGAACTGATTTCTAAAAAGGGCTGGGAATGTAGGGATCAGTGTGTGAAAGGCCTCTTCTAGTTTCAGCGAGGAAACTCATGTGAATGAAAGACAAGAGTTCAAACGTCCAAACTTGGGTGCCTAAAATTAGGCTCATACATCCATTAAATTCACAGTCAAGATAATGGGAGCTGCACATGTACAGCATCTCTGTAAATTCAGGCCACTTATTTCAGTTCTTAACTTTTAGGCACTTAAGTCTGGAAAATTTGACCTCCGCTCCTGGCAAACCTGGAAAGATAGCCATGTTCAGGGTGAGGCAAGATACCAAGACTGAAGCAGCAGAATATTTTTCTGATTCACAGATTGTTCAGGGAGTACCCAAGGCCGAACGTAAGACAAAGGTTGCTCTAGAGAAGTACTCAGACTTCTAAAAATTGCAGCAGCTCATAGTTCCTGAACTTTAATGTGTTTGACAAGAATTAAATGATCGGAACAGCTGTTTTCAACCCAAGATGAAGTTGGGACAGGCACAATAAAGGTGTCACTTGATGTAGCTCTGCAGCTATCACCTGTAAATGGGATTTATTTTCCATTTCATGCAAGGGATTTATGTGTCTAACTCATTAGCAACAATAAATAATATCCACCTAACCCTCCCATGCAACCAATAAAGTTAGAAGTCTGAAAAAAAAAAAAAAAAAAAAAAAAAAAAAAAAAAAAAAAAAGGAAANAAGCTCTGTTCATTTTCACTATGCCAATTTATACCAGCTGGGGATTTAGACCAAGATTTCCAAACGTGTCAGTGATTTTTGGGTGCCTAACTTAAGAAGTCTAAAAAAAAAAAAAAAAAAAAAAAAAAAAAAAAAAAGAAGAAAGGCAGAAGCTAATTAATGGACTTGTTTCTCCCAGTAGAGAATATGTAGCCACGCTTACATGAAGGCCTGATGACCCAGAACAGGAAGGATGTATTATTTTAAAACTATTTGTAATGATCAGCATTCAGTAAACAAGAAAGATTTTCCAATGTGCAGAGCGCTGATGCAAAGTGCAAAGATGACCATGCTACTTGCAGAGGATACTGAAAGTGAAACTGGACCAGTACAAATGCTGATGTGAACCAACGCTAAACATTCAGCATTAGACAGAGTAGTACAACACCCAAAAGGTGTCACTCTAATGCAGAATCAGAATCATAATAATGTTCTGGGAACTCACTAATTAGTTCCCCATCTGCCTTTTTTTTTTTTTTTTTTTTTTAAATGACTCAATACCCGCCCGCCACCCCTCCCCCCCAAATTACAGCATCCAGACATTTCATATATCTTGACAGGATCCTATAAACAACAATAATGGAACAGCCAGTCCATTCCCCACCACCACCACCACCCTGCCCCAATCCCATCATTACCCTTACTTGAAAATACTTTTGCAGCATTCCAAGTATAGCAAAAACAAAAATAACCGATATTTCTGAAATTATTCTCAGTAAAGGTATGTCTACACTGTAAAAGAAAAACAAACAAAGGTCTGTTCTTAACCTGGTTAGCAGCTTGATTATAAGCCTACGCTGGAGCTGAATTTGATCTGCCAAACGGAGTTAAAAGCAGAGCTGCCATGTCATCACTAGCAAACTTAGGTTAAAATACTAATGTGGGTTAGCTAACCTGAATTAGGAACACAAGGGTGGCTGTTTTTTTGCAGTGTAGACATACAAGTGAGACAAAGGCGTGTCCCTAGAGAGGACACTGGCAAATAAAACGGCACCACATCTGTCTTTCACCATGACCCAATTCTCAAAGCATGGATATTGTCCTTTGCAGAGGCCAACTTTCTTTTTGCCATCTTAAAAAAAAAGTCCTCTAAATAGAGGTCACAAACTTCCAAGAATTATTCTCCTTACATGGAAGCCACAAATCCAGCTGACTCCTGAACTCAAACAGAGGAGAAGATGGGGAGAAACGCCCTACGCTCTCATCACCCTTAACGCACAGATCCACAAACTGGGATCCTCCCTAAACCAAATCTGAACTTTGGTGTAACCCCTTAGACTGTCCCCCTCTCCAAATCATCTCCTTTATCCAGAATTTTAAAGTGTCCCTACACAGAAGAGAAATGAGCATGCCTTCTTTCTTTGTAAGTGATCAGAGGAGACAAACTACAGTCTATGGCATTAACTGTGATCCTTTAACACTGATATGTTGCAAGAGAGTAATGAGAAGTAATTTTACTTGCTTATTTGAACAACAAACAGGCAAATGAGTCCAATGTGAAAACAGGACTATTTTATAGAAGGAAAATGCCTACTGTTAAAACATCTCAGCATCCCCCAAAGAGACTGAATTTCTTACAAAATGCTCCCTTGAGCAGATGCATTTGTATTTCTTTTACTGTAGTTTCAGTTGTTCAAGAGATATTTGATTAGCACAGTCAGATCACAATTAAGTAGTTTATACCTGTGAAGGAGGGAGGAATGATCAAAACAGCAAAAAAAAGAGGGAGCATATGAGCCTTCCAACAAGGTAGGAGGGAAGGGCCAAAATCTACCTCCTGCCCTATCATCCAGTACATCCAAATAGCCAACCACTTTCTGTGAGGTTGACTATATCCAGTACATCCTGGCAATCACCTGATTTCCATCGATCATCAGTCTAAGGTGAAATCATCATGAACTGACAAGGAGGGTAAGAAGAGAGTGTGGGAGTTCACAAGTAAAAGGTAACATATTTTAGCTCTGAAAAATATATTTTAAAAATCCTCTGCTTAAGACATACAGTGCAGCAGAAAAGAAATCCAAGAATTCGAAGGGAATGGATTTTATATTCACTAGGCATCCAGTTTCATCATGGTGGCTAAGCACCACTGTTACCAGTGCTAAGAGAACTATTTAGCACTATCTGGAGAGGAGTTTGCTTAAAAGTATTATGTTTAGTGATTCAGATACATGCAGTTAATAAAAAAAATTAAAAAATCCAAGAACATTTCATACTATTATTTTGCACAGACACCACGACACAAACTGCTTCCAGACACTAGGGACCATGTAAACATTCTCCAGCCACTGCTGGCTAGCTACCAAACTGTGTGGGGGTACAGGTGGCAATTAGGTTTATGCTGACCAACAAACCATACTGGATAGTTTGTACTGGATTTGTTCAATAAGATTAGCAGGCCAGTGGAAGAAAGGCAATTTCATGCCCTGCAATGCAGTATAGGACATCTTTTCAGTGTTTACTTGTGAACTGCTTCCCCCTGGCAGAGATCTCCTGCGCTCGGCTGCCAGAAGCAGCCTCTGTTGGCAGACAGTGACCAGAATAACCACACTCCCATACAGTTAAGACTGCTAATGTCAGTTTCTGAGGGAGCAGCGTGTGTGGCGCTGACTGCAAGAATAGCAAAGAATTTCGTTTGATCTGATTTGATCCGGTCCACTTCCCTTTTTCATTAACTGCCTAGATAAAAAGCCAGCAGCATAAGCAGGAGCTAACTTCTCCGAGAGCACTGAAACCAAAAGCATGAAGAATCAGTGCAGTGTAAAACAGCTCCCAAACCTGCACTTTTAGCCATAGACTCAGTATCAACACCACGCAGGGTTTGTTCCATACATTTTCAGATATGGGACCATTTCAACAAACTCGGTGAAAACAGAGATCGGTTTAGGTAAATCTGGAATAGACAGGAGTTATTTTAACCACACACACTAAACTAACCGTGGTTATAACAAATCTGTGGTAATGACAACTCACTACTCATCTAGAGAATGATCAGCAAATGGCTTTTTTCCAAACAGCAACAATAAAATGGTTAGACAGAACAGCAGCACAAAGAAGATAGTCTTTACACTGACAGAATTTACTGCATTCAGGAGACTGCAGTCTGACTCTTAATGCTGCTGTTCAAGATGGGAACTGCTACTACAGTAAGGAGCAGAATGATGGCAGATTTTCATGTCTGTCTGGGGAAAGAGCAACAACTGACACCTCAGGGAAAGAAAATGCAGACTGAAGAAATTAAACTAACTTCTGTGAAGCCAGATCGACCCTGGGCTAAAAGCCAGGACAGGCACAGCTCTTCTGGAAAACAACATTAATAACTTATCAAGAGATGATGCGGCATTAAACTACTATTCCATGTTCAATAAAACTCAAATTTTAACATTTCTCTAACATTCTGAAACCAAGAATAAACTCCAAAGATTGTATTAGTTGACTGAATTTAAGCCAAAAGAAGCCCATAAGAAACAATGATTGGTTTGCTAACTCCACACAGAGTATTTTCAATGATGGTTTGCTATTAAAAAATGAAGTCTCCTCAAGAAGAGGGATACACTGTCTTATGAAGAATGTTGTAATTACTGTATTCCAAATATAGCCATGCTGAATATTTTATTGAACTGGCTTGTAAAAGATTTAAAGTTTAAATATTCAGATGTGTGAACAGTGTCTGTTATCTTTCAAATACTGAAAGGCTTATGTCATCTAATTAATTAGCTTAGAGTAATATGGGCCAAAAATTTAAATTCCTTTATTACTGGAAAAGGTTCTTAAGTAGATAAATGTAACAGATAAAGCACAAGTACCTGACTCTTGAGTTGGACATTAAAACTCAGAGTTTGAAAAACAGTCACCCACATGGCTGACCTGCAAGAAACTTTCACTGGAGTACAGAGGACTATAAGCCATTAAACTCTGATTAAAGTTCATTGTTCTATTTAAAAAAATAAAAATCTAGCAAAGATATTCTTTCCAATATGATGGGAATATGAATAAATCCAATGCTGCTCTCATTCCCACAAGACAGTTCCAGCTACTCCTGGCTCAGAGAGCTCAGCAATGTGAAATCGACATGTCTGGGGCAATTTCAGGGCTTCCACTCAAAATCCAAGCAGTGGGGAAAGAGACAAAAATCAGGTCAATTTCACACAGCTGTTCTTCAGAAAGCTATCAGCAGAAACAGCAGAGTTAGGAACTAGAGATAATCATGTGGGGAAAGAAGATATTAAAAAAAAAAAAAACACACAAGGATGAGAATGGGGCAGAGTTGCAGAGTCCCCTTTCCCTTGCAGCAGCCGGGACTCTGAAAGTATAAGTGAGGGGGCAGAAAGGACCTTCTGAACTGGATTCAGGACAGCACTTTGGCAGGAATTCTAACACCACCTCCTCACAGCCGGAACTTCCCACTCTACCCTCTTTATCGTCTATGCTAGCCTCTGGATAGGAAGTGCCTGGTAAATACTTCAAGTCGGTTGGCGGGAAGGAGGGTAAAAAACAAAACAAAAAAACAAGCCCAGATTTTCAACATCTATCAGAATTTCTTGTATTACTATTTCTACATACAAACAACCTAGAACCTGAATGCTGCAAGCTAAAACCATGAGTGGTATAGAGAAAGTAAATAAGGAAGTGTTATTTACTCCTTCTCATAATACAAGAACAAGGGGCCACCAAATGAAATTAATAGGTAGCAGGTTTAAAACAAACACAAGAAAGTATTTTTTCATGCAACACACGGTCAACCTCTGGAACTCCTTGCCAGAGGGTGATGTGAAGGCCAATACTATAACGGGGTTCAAAAGGGAGCTAGATAGATTCATGGAAGATAGGTCCATCAATGGCTATTAGCCAGGATGGGCAGAAATGGTGTCCCTAGCCTCTGTTTGCCAGAAGCTGGGATTGGGTGACAGGGCATGGATCATAACTTTGTTTAGTATTTTTGATTACCAGTCTGTTTTTATGCTTTGCAAATTTTGATATACAATGGGTTTTCTATATAAATATTCATATTATGGTTTTCCCTGCTTCCTTTTGTTTTTCCTTGAGCAGACAATTTTCCCCCAGCACCTATAATTTGTTTTTGAAAGCTGGAGAATCCAAAAGATCAATATATAAAAACCCCATTCTGCAGGCCTCAAGCATTTCGCAAGAGTATGAATTGCAGGGTCAGAGCCTGAAACTAAACAGAGTTCCAAGTGTGTTTTAAAGTAAAGCATCTTGAAATTAGAGTACAACAAATGGAAATGGTCTGCCGAAACCACAGGTCAGCTGGATATTTTCAGCCAAAGGAACTGTACCCTCCCCCATGAATTAAAAGCATGACAGATATCCAGTTTGAGAACACTTCCAAGTACTGAGCACATCAGGATGAAGTGAGATACCACAGGGTAGATAAAAAATAAATGTCATTTAGGAACATAGGAACTGCCATACTAGATCAGATCAATGATTCATCTAATCCAATATCCTGTATCCAACAGTGGTCAGTACCAAATGCTTCAAATGAGGGCAAAAATATCCGTAATGTGCACCTTTTTTAGTTTCTAAAAGTTACCAGTTAGGATTAAGAACATCTGGGCCAAAAACTATCTATTTTAACTGCGGATATATATTTATCCACATAAAAGTCTAATCTTCCAATGACTGCTACTAAGCTCTTGGTTTCATTGATTTCTTGTAGCCATGAGTTCCATAGGTCAATTATGCACTGCATAAAAGAATTTCCTTCCATCAGTTTGAAACGTGTTGCCTCTCAGTTTCATTTAATGCTCCCTTGTTCTTGTATTATGAGAAAGGGTAAGTAAGTGCACCCGACTTACGTTTCCTCTACCCTTCATTATTTAATTTAGGATCCAGCAATGTGTCTGAGTATTTCAAATTATTCCTTTCAATATGTATTACCTTGCATTTGTCAACATTGACTTTCATCTGCCATCTGACTTTGAAGTTCCTCACAGACTTCCTTAGTCTTAGCTATCCTAAATAATTGTGTCATCTGTCAATGTTGCAACCTCATCATTCACCCTCTTTTCCAATTCCTAAATAAATCTATTAAATGGTACCTGATCCCAGCACAGGTCATTGGGACACCCCACCATTAACCTTTGCTACATGGAAAATTGATTACATGAAGTATTTAGTTTTGTTTCTGAAAAACCTTAGAGGAGATCAAACTCTCTCCACTCTCTGAACTGAAAGAGGGTACTACAAGGAAAATTTAGAAACCACTGTGACATTACCTCTATTGGAAAGTCAGGCTGTAGAAACTCATATATTCTATACTCCTGGGGGAATTCTGCACCAAAAATTAAAAATTCTGCAAAATTCTGCATATTTTGTCAAAACAACACAATATAATCACGCTCCCATTGTCAACCCAGCTACCCGGGCTCAGAGCGGGAGCCCCAGCCGCCTGTGAAAGACACCAGCGGATGCACTGGGGAGAATTCACAAATTCTGGGTGAAAAAATAAAATTCTACAGGGAACATTAATTCTGCGCAAATTCTGCATTGCATAATGGCGCAGAATTCCAGCAGGAGTAATTCCACTATGATGACTAAACCAGGAGGGAAGCAGACCCAATGACAACAGAGCAGAACCTCAGGGTGATTTATAAAACTACAACATGCCTAAGGAGGGGACTTAAAAGTTCTGTCCTCTTCTCCCACAGGTATAAGAGGAGGACAATGTCATGCCATGCTGGGCACCCATCCTTCCACATTAGCAGCTGTCTGGATGGCAATTCTTACTGCATCAGGAGTTCATGTTTTAACACAAGAGCACCCCAACCATGTTATAAGAGTTTTTGCCTTGCCTGCGTAGATGGGGCCAAACAATGTTACAATCATGTTATCGTTCTGTGCTGCAGCCCAGTAAAGATCAGAGCTATAATATGGAGAGGGTCCTGTTTAGAAAGATTCAGCAAAGCTACTGGCCCATTTGGCTGGCCACTCCTGAGAAGTGGCCAAGTACCAGCTGTTGAAAGGTCATATCCCAACCCGCTGGAAAGAAAACAACAAAAGCAGGAAGTAGAAGATACAGAGAAAAATAAGGGAGACCAAAACAAACTGATCACATTATTTCTTTTACATTTTACATAAAAACCCTGCACCTGGGATATTTTTCATGTAACATTTATTTTCCCCCGTATCCTTTCTGTACTAATAGGTCATCGAACCAAAGAACAAGGGAAGTAAGTGGGAAATCATTGGTAGGAAACAATAGCATCTGTCAAGCCATATGGGGCCACAAGCCACAATTTGGGCAAGTATGTCTGCCATGGAGAACCTGAAACTGTAAGGTCAACTCTGCTTCTCACTAGGAGCCTACCAATTTCACGACTGTGAAAAACGTGTCATGGACTGTGAAATATGCCCTTCCTCGTGAAATCGGATCTCTCCCTTGCTGCTGGGAGCGCCCCAGCCAGGGGCCTCCTAGCTGCGAGCCCCCACCGGGCTGGGGAGGGACAGGACTTGTCCTTCACCTGCAGGGGGGCCAGGAGGAGATTAGACTCACCTCTGGATACTTTTTGGGTTGGGACCCAACACCATGAAATTTCAAATGTAAACACCTGAAAATGTGAAACGGATGAATTTTAAAACCCTCTGGCCATGAAATTGATCAAAATGGACTGTGAATTTGGTAGGGCCCTACTTATCACTATAGCCTGCTTTTGCCTGAAAAAAAGCTGAAGCTTAGATGTTACTTTAATTTAGGTTTTTATTGCAGGCCTCACTTTAGGCATCCAAAGAGAGTTGCCCTGTACACAGTAGGCATCAAAAAGACCATTTGCTAAAGTACAATTTACCAGATACTGTACACAATCCCATTTCTGCTGTTCCAAATGTCTCTCTAACAGAACACACTGAATTTAAAAATGGTACTTGGCAACTATCATGTCACGTGACCTGAATGCTGTATTCTCACCAGAGCTTACAAGTTAAAGCAGCGATAGAATGGGGCAGTAACTGAATGTGATAACAACAAAGAACAATTACATGTTCGTCAGGGTACACTCTTGCCTCTGAGTCAGTAACGAACCAGATATTCTCACCTGGCGTTACAGGGAAATGAGCAGCTGACAACAGTGTTTCAGAAGAGATTTTCAATAGAGAGCTCAGGCATTTGTGATAATTAAAGATCTCGTATCACTTTTCACAAGAGGAATCCAATTCAGACTATTAGAGTCTGAGTTCAAGGCCAGAAGGAACCATCAGATCATCTAGGTAGACCTGCTGTCCATCACAGGCCACCTCCCCATCCCCGCACACTAAATCCAACAATCAAAATTACACCAAAGTATTGCAGCCCACAAGTGACAAGACTGTTGTGTCCCAGGCAGAGAATAGCAGGACCCAAGTGCGCCAATGCCCAAGTCCTCCCCAACAGCAGGGAAATGATTAAGTGAGATATACCCAGATACACCTGAGAAGTGACTCCATGCCTCACACTGCACAGGCAAAAAACCACCCAAGTCATTGGCAATTTGAGCTGGGGGGAAATTCCTTCCCTCGCCCCCACATATGGTGATATGTGTGACCCTCCCCATGTGGGCAAGAACCAGCCAACCAAGTACGGGAGACAGACTGCTTAGTGCCATTTCAGATTCTACCTACTTAAATTCCCAAACGGAGTTTCAATTAGATGCAATATTGTTTCTGCACATCCTGGCCTAAGGGGCTACGTAGCGTTGCTCTACAGTATTAAGCAGATACCATGATGAACCACCCCAGAGAGGGCTGCAGTCAGTAGCGGATGAAGGAATCCATGTGTATTGTTTGCATAAAAATGCATAAAGCACTTTGGGCAGGAATCTCTAAGGAGCCTAGGGAACTCTGGCACCCGACTCCCACTGAATTTGGGTGCTTAACTCCCTTAGGCTCCTTTGAAAAATCTCAGCTGTGAGGATCTTCGGAGATGAAGGGTACTAGATACATGCCTGACTATGTTAAAGTTCATTCATCTGACAGCAGAACATGATTAACACCACAAAGCAGAAGAACTCAAACCTCCTTGGGCAGACACCCCCTTAGACAGAGAGTGTGTGGAGGGGGCAGGCAGGGCTGGTGGGGGGGATAGGGAAGACACGCCAGAGAAGCCCGAGGATTAACAGTATCTGGCACGGACGCCATAGTTACCCGCTGGCCACCTCAAAGCACTTCACAAAGCTGTCCCTGCTTTTTACCTGTGGGGAAACTGAGGCACGGAGCGGTTAAGCAACGTACCCAAGGCCAGGCAGGGCTGAGAGAGGCTCCAGCCCCTAGACCCGGCTGCCTCCCCTGTAGGGTGAGCAGATGTCCTGATTTTATAGGGACAGTCCCAAGTTTGGGGTTTTTTTTCTTATATGGGCTCCTATTACCCCCACCCCGATTTTTCACACTTGCTATCTGGTCACCCTACCCCCTGGCAGGCTGGCACAGTCCCCGGGCGCTCAAGGGCACCCGGCTTTGCCCAGCGGCGGGCCCCTCGCCAGGCCTTCACCGCACGTGGGGCCGGGCCGCTACACCGGCCTCGCCGCCAGGGGGCGCCCCGGGCTGCACCGCGGACACCTCAGGGGGAGCCGTGCGCGCCGCCGCCCCTCCCCCCGCACGGCTCCGCGGGGCGGGGCGCCAAGCGGGACCCTGCGCGTGGGCGGGGGGGGGGAGCTGGCGGAGCAGCACGAGACGCCCCTGCCCGCGGCCCAGGCCCGCTCCTACCTGCCGCCTCCTTCCGCTGCGGGACTCGCTCCGGGAGCCGGCTGCCTCCGCGCCGCGCCCGCTGATTGGAGGAGCCGCCGATCCCCCAGCGGCCCCCGCGCCACCGCGTCCGCTCAAAACTTTATTGAGACGCGTAGGAAGGGACACGGGCAGGGGGCGGGCCCCGGTGCCGGGCCGGAGGCGGGCTCGTGCCTCCAGGGGGCGCCGGCCGGGCAGGAGGCGGCCCCCCCACGGAACTAGCTGGGGTGAGCCCTGGGCTGGAGGGGCCCCTGGCGAGGCCCAGATCCCTGGTAGGGCTGGGCAGGGACAGTGGGTAGGAGAGGGAAAGGCAAAGCCGAATGGGAAGTGCCCAAGAGGGGGTGAAATGAACTAACGGAAAACCAAAGGCAGGTTCAGACCCAGGGTCGCTGTCTGGGCAGAGTCCTGACAGCCATGCCCGGGCCTGCAGTCACGAGGCGGACGAGGAGCATGGTTCCCCGCCTTACAGCAGGGCGCTGCCCTGACAGCAACGGAGTTACCCAATTTATGCCCATGTGAGGGCTTGGCTACAATTAACACACGACAGCTGCGCTGCTGTAGCACTTCAGTGTAGACCAGGGATCGGCAACCTTTGGCACGCAGACCGGTTTGTTTACCTGCCGCGTCCGCAGGTTCAGCCGATCGCGGCTCGCCACTCCACGCCAATGGGGGCGGCAGGAAGCGGCGCGGGCCGAGGGATGTGTTGGCCGCCCTTCCCGCAGCCCCCATTGGCCTGGAGTGGCGAACCGCGGCCAGTGGGAGCCGCGATCGGCCGAACCTGCAGACGCGGCAGGTAAACAAACCAGCGGGCCTGCCAGGGCTTCTCCTATTGGGTTGGTAAGCCACCTCCCTGAGAAATGGTAGCTAGGTTGACGGAAGAAGACGAGAGAACAACCCTGTAAACAACATCTGCTTTCTACCAGCATTAATCACCCCCAGGTTATATGGGCAGAGGCTGGACCAAGGTGCAATTTTCACTTCCCTATACTACTGGCAGAAGGATTTGGGCCCCAGTTTCTTATTCGTGTTCAGTTTGGTATGGGGGCAACGATTAACAAAAATGGGCCAGTTATACACTTTCCAGCTCTCGGGCCACATCCCTTAGGGCTGCTGCAGGGAGATGTAAGTTATCCCAGTAGGGATTCATTCAGAGGATGGGCAGCAGTGGTGCCATCACTACCCCGTTGCTCCAGGTTTCTGCTGGGGAGATGAGCAGCTTTGTTTTACAGCTAAGGAAGCTGCTCTAGCTGAAGCTACCCGGAGACAAGTACTGAATTAGTCCCCTGCCCTAGCCATGCCCACTTCCTAGCCAGTGCTGCCCATTTTGGAGGCTGTGCAGGTCCCCTTATGTAACCCCCAAGGGTTGAAATCTGTTTCTGACCCTACAGCCTGGCCAATTTGCCATCTCAGGGAGGGGTTTTTGCCAGCATAACCCCGTCCTGAATTTACTCTGTAAACATCTTCCATTTGAATACAGCTAGGAGATTCAAATATATCAGATTACTGTGTAATGGTTTTGGCACTGAAATCCACACTGAAAGGAGTAAACAAGGGTGGGGATTAAAAGCATATTACAATAAAGCCTCTAAAGATTATGGCATCCAGGCATATTAACTGTCTTAATTTAACAATGTGAGAGTTAATGATGCTCTCGTGTGCCATGTGAAATCACAAAGAACTCAAATTGCCACGCAAGAGAGTAGAAGAAAGTGATTGCTTCCCCCTTCCTCCCTCCAGATATGCACTATACTCCTTGCTAGCACTAACAAATCCTCTAGGAGTAGATTCTCCCACTCCTGTTTTTACTGGCTTTGACTGCTGCCAGAGGGTAAAGGGGTAAAGATGCTGCCTGTTTGAAGGCTTTTAAGTGCTTTTGTTGAAAGATCAGCAACATTATTTAAAAAGCAGCCAGAGAACAGCTCTCCTTCCCTCCTGCCTAGTAGTTTCTTACCTTGCCATCTGGATTTGTTTCATGCTGTCTGCCTCGCTGGTGACATGGAGCTGCGTGATCGTCTGGTGTCTGACATTCATAATGCCAGCATCAGACACTGGCCTTCAAGGACACTGGATCCAGCATCCTAGTTCAAAATACCAGCTGTCTAGGATAGAGATAGTAAATGGAGGATTTTTTTTCCTCACCATCTTCTTTCTTTTCTCTACAGTCCTTTAAAGATTGCACAGTGGTAATTTGCAAGATTACAGGAAACACAGGGAATATACAGAGGTAGTCTGTCCTTGAGTAGAAGATTGTTCTTCCAACCAACTTGATTAGGATGGGAGGCTGCCAGATTGGGGTTTGGTTAGTTGATTGGTTAGTTATGTTTTGTTTTTTTAAGAGTTCCTGATTCCTGCAAGATTCAGCCAAGACCCCAGGCCTTTAGTATGGACTAAATTGGCACAGGTTTGCAAAGTGAGGAAGAGGGTACAAAAAGTCTCCCTCCTGGCATCCCAGCATAGGGGCTAGTCAGTCATTGAGCTCCCTGGGCCTAATCCTGCAAGGTCCTGAGTGCTCTCGACTCCCATTGGAGTTGAAGGCAATTTAGTACCTTTTGCAGGTGACGCTATGTAAAGGACATTCTGCTTAAGGGCAGGGGTGTGATTGCCCCCTTCTGTAGCCGTCGGCAGAGATGACCTAATACATGGGTACTGCATGCATTCCCATAGGCACTGTGCCTTTTGGATGCAAAGTCAGTAACCAGACCTAGGGATCATCCCATTCTTTGTAAAGTTACCTGTTTTCAAAAACCCTCCACTATATATGATCCCACCCCACCAGCACAGAGTTTGATTCAACCCTGCTGGTGTGTAGAGTTGCAAATTGCCCCTCTCTGAGATAGCAGGGACTGCTGCCTCCCAGGGGGAACTCACCCAGAGGGGAAAGCTGTCGGTGTTTTCATTGCTCCGCTTGTGCAGCACCTCGCATAATGGGGCCCCAAACTTGGTTACATACACATAAAAATGGCCAGTGGTCCATCTAGCTCAGTATCCTGCCTTCTGACCGTGGCCAATGGCAGATCCGTAATGAACAGAACAGGGCAATTACTGAGTCACCCAATCTCAGCTTCTGGCAGTCAGAGGCTTAGGGACATCCCGAGCATGGTGTTGCCACTCTGAACTTCTTGGCTAATAGCCATTGATGGGTCTATCCTCCATGAACTTTTCTGAACCCAGTTATACTTTTGGCCTTCACCACATTCCCTGGTAAAGAGTTCCACAGGTTGACTGTACGTTGTATGAAGAAGTACTTCCTTTTTTTTGTTTTAAACCTGCTGCCTATTAATTGCATCGGGTGACCCCTGGTTCGTGTGTTATGCAAAGAGATAAATAACACTTCCTTATTCACTTTCTCCACACCGGTCATGATTGCATAGATCTCTATCATATCCCTCCCCCACCCTTAATCATCTCCTTTCCAAGCTGAACAGTCCCAGTCTTTGTAATCTTGCCTCATACGGACGCTGTTCCATACCCCTCATCATTTTTGTTGCCCTTCTCTGTACTTTTTCCAATTATGTATCTTTTTTGAGATGGGAAGACCAGAACTGCATGGAGCATTCAACGAATGGTCGTATCACGGATTTATATAGTGGCAGTATCGCCATTATATAACTATCCACAATGACTCCAAGACCTCTCTCTTGAGTGGTAACAGCTGATTTAGACCCCATCATTTCGTACATGTAGTTGGGATGATTATGTTTTCCAACGTGCATCGCTTTGCATTTACCAACATTGAATTTCATCTTCCGTTTGATTCCCTGTTTTATTGGTTGGTCTCTAGGAACTCCGATAATAAACATGAGTAATAATCATAATTAATATCTTCTTTGGGGGCTCCATCAGGGATGGAAGCTTTAATTTCCACAGGAGCTCCAGAGCAAAGCCAGTGGCAGAGGCAACTGGGGGATGGCTACATCAGTACAGCCAATCGCCAGCAATGCCCACTTTGGAGACTGCATCAACTGGCTACAGCTCTTCCAGTGACATGGGAATTACAGGGGCCATTTGCTGCTGCAAACTCTTCTCCAGGTGGACTTCTCTTCATTTGGGTTTCCAGTGCCTCCTTCCCTGCATCAGGGAAGCCCAAGGATTACAAATGCTAATCACTCAGGAGAACTCAAAATTCAGAGATAAGCATGTTAAATTAATGGAGATATCCTATCTCCTAGAACTGGAAGGGACCTTGAAAGGTCATCAAGTCCAGCCCCCTGCCTTCACTAGCAGGACCAAGTACTGATTTTGCCCCAGATCCCTAAGTGGCCCCCACAAGGATTGAACTCACAACCCTGGGTTTAACAGGCCAATGCTCAAACCACTGAGCTATCCCTCCCCCCTTTTGTTGTTTTATAATGAGATGTAACATCAAAAAAGAAAGGAGAGTGCACAGGCCATTATCACATCGTGCTTCTATGGGATAATGTTACACTTAGCATAGATCTTTTCTTTGTGCAGGATAGTTGATTTATACTATCTACAGGCCCAATCCACTCCACGTATAGAATTCCCACTGTCTCCAGTGGGAGTTGTGAGCTCAGAGCCATTCCTGGGTCAAAGCCTATAGAAATCCAGTGCCACTAAATTGCTGCACTACTGGGATGAAGGTACCAGCCAGACAGGCTAATAGTTCATAGCGCACTCCATAACAAAGTGGGAAATTTTTAACAAGGATTAACCCTGATGGATGCATCACAGGATCTTATGATTTATTTATTTTTGTCATTATTGGTGAGGACAAAAAGACAATCCCTCTGCAAGAATCAAGAATGGGAACAAACTCAGGGTAATAATAAAAACATTAATAGCAATTCCTAGGACCTGATTCTGTGAGGCCTTTATGATATAATTCTGGCATTGTATTAGTGACAGTGATTCTGTGAGGAGTTTGTGATGCAATTTGGATGAAAAGCACAGTACAAAATAAAACCTGAATTGTATGTCTACATTGCAAAGCAGAATCCGTTATCCCCTATTTATGTATACCCAGGTTTGCCTCAGTTATACTGTTGTCAATGGAAATTTGACTCTTTGCAAGAGAGGACAGAATCAAGCCTTTCCTGCATTGTAACCATAGCATTGCTGCTGTCATGCATGATTCTGCATAGCGACGTTGTTCCAGTGTCCGGAATGACATACTCATGCACTATATCAGGGGTCGGCAACCTTTCAGAAGTGGTGTGCCAAGTCTTCACTTATTCACTTTAACTTAAGGTTTCGCATGCCGGTAATACATGTTAATGTTTTTTAGAAGGTCTCGCTCTATAAGTCTATATTATATAACTAAACTACTGTTGTATGTAAAGTAAACAAGGTTTTCAAAATGTTTAAGAAGTTTAATTTAAAATTAAATTAAAATGCTGATCTTACGCCACCGGCCCACTCATCCCGCTGCCGGCCTGGGGTTCCGTTCACCTAGTTCGGCAGCGGGCTGAATGGGGCCTGCGGGACCCTGGCTGGCAAGGGGCCGGCAGCTGGGACCCCAGACCGGCAGCGGGCTGAGTGGGGCCGGCAGCCGGGACCCCAAACCAGGGGTGCAGGTGGGAATGTGTGTGTTATGGGGGGGGAGGTTGCAGGAGCTCCCATTTGGTGCTCAGGGTGGGGGTGGGGATGTGGGGGGATGCAAGAGTCAGGGCACGGGGTGTGGGGGGGGCTGGGTATGTGTGGGGAGTGCAGGAGTCCGAACGGGGGCTGGAGGTGTGTGAGGGGATGCAGGGGTCAGGGCAGAGGACTGGGTGCGGGGGGTTCAGAGGTCAGGGCAGAAAGCTGAGTGTGGGGGGGGGCTCAGGGGTCAGGGCAGAAGCCTGGGTGTGTGTAGGGGGGCTTCAGGGGTCAGGACAGAGGGCTGGGGTGCTCGGCTCATAGGGATGCTCACGGCAGGCGGCTGGAGGGGATATGCCCCTCCCCACCACTTCTCTGCCTCCTCCCCGAAGCAGCGAGCATGCTGCGGCTCCGATCCCCCTCCCCCTGACAAGGGCGATCAGCTGATCGACGCAGGGAAGGAGAGGAGGAGGGGCAGGAAAGCGCCACGCTGGGGGAAGAAGCGGGGGAGGGGGGAGCTTGGCTGCTGGCAGGGCCAAGCTTCTGCCTCCTGCCCCTGCAGGAGAGAGTGGGGGGGGGGGGGCGGGGGAGGGCCGGGATCCCAGCAGGCAGCCATGTGCCATTAAAAATCGGCTTGCATGCCGTCTTTGGCACCTGTGCCAAAGGTTTCCAACCCCTGCACTATATTTGCCACACTGCTGCTCCATATATGTTGATGCCAAAACTAACAGAAGTATTTGTGGCACCTTAGAGACTAACAAATTTATTTGAGCATAAGTTTTCATGGGCTACAGCCCACGTCATCGGATGCATAGAATGGAACATATAGTGAGGAGATGATACAGAGAACATGAAAAGGGGGGAGTTCCCCTACCAACTCTAAGAGGCTAATTAATTAAGATGAGCTATTGTCAGCAGGGGGAAAAAAACTTTTGTAGTGATAATCAAGATGGCCCATTTAAGACAGATGCCAAAACTGTGATCAATCCATCAGCTTGATAAAAATAGAAATTGACACGTATAAAGGCTGTTGTTCTTAAGGTACTTAATTCATGTATTTAAGTTTGTCTGAATAACATGACAGTTGTGCTACAAACAAGGCAAGTTTGAGTTGAAGTTTCCCACTATACAGTGCCCATTGTCCATGGCTGTTACAGATGTATGAGTAAAGAACACAGACGTTTCATTACATGAGTGCTGGAATGCTTGTCAAAATACTAATAAGCCTGGGCATTATCGGAAGTAGGGCTGGGCGAATAATGTAAAAGAAGTGCCCAGTAACATTCGTTTGCATAAACCCCACAAATTCACTTCAGCATTTACGACCCTTTCTCGTCCCTTTTCATGTCAACATTTTATTTGCGAGAATAAACTATGAATGAGTGTTGCGAACCCTCTTGTGCGTATTTGTTATTATTTATATTGCAGTAGCACAAGTCCCAACCAGGAGCCAGGAGCCCATTGTGCTAGCTTACCTTAGCTTAACATCTCCTCTGCCTAGTGGCAAATAGGGCAAGCAATTTTTCTGACTGCTGTCTGTCCAGAGAAAGATGTTTGACTCCATTTTAAGTAGTTTCCATGGTGGATGCATTCTTTTTGATTGTCCTGTGATAGGTCATTATTTGTCCTCCACAACTTCTCTTCCCTCCAGGTGGAATCCAACCTACGACATATCTTGTGCTTCTGCCACGAGGTAGTAGGGTGACCAGACAGCAAGTGTGAAAAATCAGGACAGGGAGTGGGGGTAATAGGAGGCTATATAAGAAAAAGACCCAAAAATCAGGACTGTCCCTATAAAATCGGGACATCTGGTCACCCTACGAGGTAGCCTGATGACATGGCCAAACCACCATAGCCATCCCTGTGTGATTATTGAGTCCATAGTCTGCTGACCCATGAAGTGCAACACTACCATTTCGGTTGCACAATCTCGCCAATTAATTCCCAAGATCCTTCTCAAACAACACTGGTCAAATGCATTCAGCCTCCTGTTGTGAACTTCCACCATCTGCTATGTTTCTGAGGTGTACAGTAATGTTAGAAGGACGATCGGAAGAACATTGTGCTAGGCAGTGTACAAACAGAAAAAAGACAGGTCTTTGTGCCAAAGACTATTTTGCATGAGCATTCAGGGAACGTACACATGGCCATTTTGAGAGTTATTTATGGGTCTGGGAGGAGTTGGATCAAGAAACAATGTGACTCGGGAAATCATATGCACCTTGCAAACAGCAAATTCCAAATAGCAAACACCCAAAGCAGTAGTCTTGGCAGCTAGGTTGTGAGCATTCAGGTAAGCCATTCATCAAATAATTTGGAATGAGGAACGTCTCTGTAAAAATCAGAGTCTTTGCAGACAATTCACACACAAAAATAAGGGAGTTGAGTTTTCAAATTAGTTGTTCACTGCATATAATTTGCTGCTTCCTAACTGAATGCAAGGCATAAAAACTAAGTTAAGGGAAAGAATCAGTGTGGTGAGGCTTTGACAGAAAAATGTAATTAGCAGTTCCAAGCATACGTGTTGGAGCTATATTGCAGGAACAGATTTGTCATTAAAAGACAAAACAAGAATACAAAATTTGTATCAGTCCCCTTTCCCCTTCTCTCTCATATCAAAATATAGCAATTAGCAAAAATAGATACTCAACAGTTATCCTATCCACCAAAGATAAGCCAGCTTTGCCCGTACCCACAGAATGACACACTGTTATGTCTACATAGCAAAGAAGAACCTGCAGCTGGCGCGTGCCAGCTGACTTGGACTGCGGGGCAGTTTCATTGCTGTGTTAACTTTCAGGTTGGGGTGGATGGATCCCAGAGCTCGGGCTCCAACCCAAGCCCGGAAGCCTACGCAGCAATGAAACAGTCCGAGCCTGACTCGGCTGGTACAGGTTTTTCTTTGCTGTGTCGACAAACCCCCACACATGCATACATAGTCTGACTGAAATGCTCAGGACCACAATGATGGGACCCATCCTTCTTCCTCCAAAATATTACAGATTGGGGCCAAACATCCACCTCCTCCCAAATAATATTCCTGCAGACAATCAGCATTTCACATTCACTGCTCATCTTCCTAAAGTTTGGCTACAGGTGCAGCTCCCCAGACATAGCCTAGGAGTGACTCCAGGCAAAATAAACAAATAGGAAACCAAAGATTAAGAAAATCCTTCAATACAGAATAAATGTCCCTGATAATGACAATGGCACCTGGTTACAAACGTTTTGCATAGGCTGGTAGTTACAACTTAGTAGCTCTTTTAGCTCTAATGAGCTGTTGGAACTGACTCCACAGGAATTATTACAAGTGAAAGATCTCAGCTCAGAATTTATGTACAGAATGATTAATTGTCCCTGCCAGTGTCATTTTCCGGCCTGAGAAATAGTTGGGCAGTGGCCAAATGTTTTATCCGCACTGGGATGGATTCAGGCCAAATATGGCTCAGATGTCTCAAAAAGAGGGACCCAGGGCCAGTTTTGGCGCACAGGAGTTTCTGGTGGAGTTGAAAAGACAACTGGGAGCAGGCGGTTGGGAGGGTGGGCATTTGAGACTTGTCTACACTTGTCTTCACAAAAACAGTTCCTGCCGGTGTTAGATCAGTGGGAGCCCTAGCATTGATACATCTCCCATGAACATCCTGTGTTAACCTACTTTTCAGTGGGCTTAACTAACAGTGGTATAAGTCCTGGAGCCACAAGAGAGTTCTCTGCAGTAGGCTCCCACCAGTCTCTCTCACTATTCTGCAGAGCAAATCATAGCACTGATGGGAATAATTTTATAACATGTTGACACAACTTGGGGTGTTGTGCCCACATTGGCTGATCCATTCCGTCCTTCCTCTCGCTGGCCTGGGCTCTGATCCCGATCTCACTCAGACCAATGGCAAAACTCTTGCCAATGTCAGTGGGAGCAAGATTGAGGCCTTCTTCTTCTGTCTCAGTGCCAGGCCTGCCCGTTGTATAGTGTCTAGCCAAGTTTACCTTTGCCCACCTACTGACCACTTGCCTGGTGCCCGGCCCATTAGAAACATCTCCAGATTGTCATCCTCTGTGCCCATGAGACATAAGAATGCTTAGCAGCAGCGGAGCTGTGCTTCCCTTGGCCACCTTCCTCATGTCCTGCCAAAGTCATTTACATCCTTCAAAGAGCAGGAATCTTTTCTTGACACTTGGCTTCATTTGCAAAGTAAAGCCAGCTCTGCTGCTGTCCTAAAGGCTAGATAGAAGCGAACGTGACTCTACTGCCTCTTGGAAAACAAATGGTTCAGCTGTTGGCCATTTTTGCAAACACAGGGAGAGGATGCTGTGTCTGGCTTAATGCTTGGGCTGATTTGTAGCAGTGACATGGAACTGGCTACTTTCTTCTTCTTCTCAACTGCCACCTTTCCCATGCGTATATCAGTGCAGAGGTAGCCAAAGTGCAGCTATCTGCAACCCTCATCTGTGTAAGGTACATTACTGCCGTTTATGAGCATCTCAGTCTTTAATGTATTTATCCTCAACCCCCCTATGCAGGAGGGAACTGAGACCCTCCCCATTTTACAGGTGGGAAACTGAGGCAGAGAAACTAAGTGCTGTAAGAAAGGTAGGATGATCCAGTGGTTAGGGCACTAGCCTAGGGCCTGGGAGAGTCAGGTTCTATTCCCTGCTCCACCACAGACATCCTGTGTGACCATGGGCAAGTCACTTAGGCGGAATAACATATGCAAAAGCTCTTAAGTGATTTGGAGCCTAAGCACCATTTGTAAAAGTGACTTGAGCACTTAGGAGCCAAAGTGACTTCTGAAAATGGGATCTACGCTCCTGCCCTTAAGTTATTTAGATGCTTTTGCAAATTTTACCCTCTGTGCCTCAGTTCCCAGTCTGCTAAATATGTTACAGATTGGGAGGCGCTCAGATATGATAGTAATGGGGACCAAAAAGTACCTGAGATCAATATTACTGATCCAGTACTGCTTTTCCATGTGATGCCCCAGTATCATAGTTAGGGATGCCTGAAAGTTCTGTTTTTAATTCCATACCTCACTATATTACTGTGACATTATGCAGGGTACAATCTGGACCGATGAACAGCTGTGTCCCCATAGTTCTCTCACTTCTTTTCACTCCCGGACTGCTCACACACAGCCTCCAGCATGTAAGTTATTCCAGTTATATTGAATGAGTGCTTTAGCCAGTCACACCTGAATTACACAGCAGAACAACACCAGCAAATTACTAGTCCCAAACTCTCCCCAAAAATGTATGTCTCATACCAGCCAGCTCTCTCCTGGACAATACAAGCTCATCTAAAGTCCATCATTTTATTAGTAGAAAATGACATGCACAAATCCTGTTACGCCAAATGGAGTTTCCCAAACACTTCAATCCAAACACATTGATTTAGATAAAATGGTAAAAGAAGTGTATTAACTACAGAAGGATAGATTTTAAGTGATTACAAGTGATGAGGCACAAAAGTCAGAATTGATTACAAGAAAATAAAAGTAAAACACGACTACTGCCTAACTTAATGAGCTAAGCAAATCCAAAGTGTTGTTGATGCCCTGGGTAGAGAGAAAGGGAGAGATAATTTTAGACATTTTCTTCAGCTGAGGTTGAGGAGACAGAAGGTCTGTGTGGATGAGAACCCCACGCTATTTCTTTGTCAAGATGTAGATTTTTCACCCACACCCTCTTTCCTGCCAAAAAATGGCCACTTAACCAGATGGCGGTCCATTTGATTTTGTTGACACCTGGCTGAGGCATCAGCTAGTCTTTTGCCTCTGAGAAACTGGATTGTGACTGCTCCCCAGACTTGGAACCTGTCTTAGTAATGTCATACAGTAGAATCTTATATCTTTACATACAATATTGCCACACATATTTTACCAGGACAATAATGGTCAGCAAATTATCAATTTCAAATGATACCTCACAAGGCATACTTTGTACGAAATTCATTATAGTCCGTAAAAGGGGTGAACATAGGGGTACAGACTGTCATAGTTAGAATTTCTTTTTTAAACTACGGAACATAATAGAATTGGCTCTCTGTTTAATGGCATCTAAGAATCCAGTGTAATGAGTAAGGCCTGGATGAAGGAGAAAAGTCGAATGAGTGGAGATACTACCTAAGCCGTTCTTTTGCTCAAAGTGAACGTTCATGACGTTGTTCGGTGATTCATGATTAACTCATTCAGGACACTGAGTAACTGGGGAAAGTTCTCTCTAAGAAATATGCATGTCATTGATGATTCAGAAGCTGGCAGGAGTGACACCAGAACACTAATTGTTCTAAGTGTCTTTTTGGCATTTTTATGAGACAGTCAACCATCCCTCTCCATGCCCCCTTGTGCACATGGCCCTGCAGGTACATGGCCCTCTACTCCCCTGGCTGGCTATTGGAAGCCATCACTCGCAGAATATTTTAAACTGCAATTTCCTGTGAAGGGTCTAATTTATGAAGTCTCTTACAGCATACGGATTACTCTTTAGCCCAGGGATTGGCAACCTTTGGCACGCAGCCCATCAGGGTCAGCCCCTGGCATGGGCCAAGGGATGTGCTGGCCGCCACTTCCCGCAGCCCCCATTGGCCTGGAACGGTGAACCATGGCCAGTGGAAGCCACGATCGGCCGAACCTGCGGATGCGGCAGGTAAACAAACCGGCCCGGCCCGCCAGGAGCTTACCCTGATGGGCCGCGTACCAAAGGTTGCTGATTCCTGCTTTAGCCCCTCAAGTGCCCCCTTGTGCCCCTTGTGCCCCCTTGATTCAGAGGTCTCACAGCCCTCCTCTGGGCCCTGTGTATGCCATTTCCCATAGATTCTCCCTCTTCGGGCAGGAGTCTCAAAGCCCTCCTTCTGTGACCTGTGATGTTAACTCAGGCTAATACCAGCCCTCAAGCAGGTTCTCTGAGCTGGCCCCCTTTAATTCTGTCCCTTCCCCCTAGGCAGGAAGACCTCCTTAGAGTTGTCTGTCTGCTTGCTCTCTAATGGCTTCTCTTTTATTCCTGGGCCTGGGTCTGATTCAGCCACATGATCTACCTCCCATCTGGCTGCAATGACTTTCGCCACTTGGGGCAGAAAACGAGTGAGGCTCAAGTGGTGCTTAAAGGGGCCAGTCACCCTGTGACAATGTGAAGTTTATTATTCTAAAAAAACATTGCCACAAACGTTTTGTCACTTTTTTTTTATTGTGACGACATGGTCACCCTATGTGGAGACAACAGCATCAGCGTAAAGCCGGCCCCACTCCACTGACATCAATGGAGTGGGGCCGGATTTACATCAGTGCAGTAGAAAGCAGCATTAGTCATAGAATCATAGAATATCAGGGTTGAAGGGACCTCAGGAGGTCATCTAGTCCAACCCCCTGCTCAAAGCAGGACCAATCCCCAGCTAAATCATCCCAGCCAGAGCTTTGTCAAGCATGACCTTAAAAATCTCTAAGGAAGGCGATTCCACCACCTTCCTAGGTAACCCATTCCAGTGCTTCACCATCCTTCTAGTGAAATTTTTTTCCCTAATATCCAACCTAGACCTCCCCCACTGCAACTTGAGACCATTGCTCCTTGTTCTGTCATCTGCTACCACTGAGAACAGTCTAGATCCAGTCTAGATCTGTCAGGCCAGGGCATCCTCCAGGCAGTTCTTCTGACAGCAGAATGCAGCTGAAAGCACTATCCAGTGCACTCCAGTGCAATGAGACAAGGAATATATTCCTTCTCCTCACTGGGGTTCTGCTTTCACCCTGCGAACAGGCGGCTCTGATGCCGGGGCTAACGAAAACAGGGCTTTTAGAGCCCTAGACTGGTTGGTGCCACATTATCGGCTTCTAACGTGGAGCCGGCCAAGTATCTGAGGCGGCCTAATGCTCCTGGAGGACTATTTGATTTCGGCACGTCTGACCTGTTCCTTTGCAGGGCTCGCCGTGCAGGAGTCTGCAAGCCCAGAGCTTTCTTTCCAACTGCCTGTTCCAAAGCAATTACCACGAAGCTGTGCAGTGACGTCAGAGGCGTGGGGGAAATGTAGAACCCACGATTATAATCAATGGGAAATAGATTTTTGTCTTTTTAAATTAGCCAGGGGCCTGCTGTACCTTGGTTCCCAGAGCTCTGGGCTTTTTTTGTTCTCCTGTAGCAACTCTCCACTGAAGCGACACTTCCCAGAGACTGGGGGCTAGATTCTGCCCCCAGCACAAGCCCGAGTCATCCTGAAGTGAGTCAGGATTTGCACCGGAGTCAGTGCAATCCGAATCCAGCCCGGTGTGTTAAGGGCGTATTTCTGCGGCGGGGCAGCACTGTCTTTATTGTACATGGCGGCATGTGAACAACACACTGACGTAACTGTTTAAACGGCAGCGGCTGCCCACGAATATCGCCGGGCCCTGCTGCAGAGATGCTAACGGCGCAGCGGCTAGAAATCCTCGTACATTTCAACGGCGGAACGGAGCATGTCTGCAAAAGAGCGAGGGAAAGGGGAGGCTGCTAGTTGACCCTCCCCATGTTTTTTTCAATGAGCAAAACGATCTGCTCAGGAGTGAGTTTGCAGAGCCCACCGCCCTCAGCAACACTAGACACTGTTCCCCATTGGTGCTCCTCCCGCCCCTCCAGCAGACAACGCTGGGACAAGGAAAACACATTGTTGTGTGCTCCTCCTGGGCTGGAAACTGGAGGAGACACATTTTCTTTCCCACGCAATTCCCTGACACAGTTGCACAGCCCTAGCTGGTGGTAGTCATCTCATGGTTGACACGACAAGCCCAGTACACTGGCAACTACCCAGGTGCCACAGGACAGCTGTCCTTTGGAAAATGAGGGGAATCCACCCGGATCCAGGAGGCTTTAACAGCCTGGAGTACAGTGAGGAGAAGGGATGCTGCCCAGCTTTAGAGAATATTGCATAGCCCCTTTACGGGCTGAGTGAAATTCACCTGTGCAAAGGTCAGCACAAGGCACAGGTACAAGTCCTCAAAATAGGGCTAAGTGTGCTGCATAGACCTTGTGCAGGCTTTCCGCGTGGGGTGAATTGCACTCCCTGTGCAAACTGTAACCCCAGCAGACATCATTGTTAACTGGAATCGTGCAGGAAGAATAAAATGTGGCTCGAGATAAATCTCCTAAAGGAGGAGATGTGGGGAAATTTCTTTCAAGCCATCTCATAAAACAGTCTATCCATTTTGGATAACCCGAGAGCAGGAGCACTGATGTGGGACACTCCAGAAAGCCCAGCTCTGCCTTGCACCAGACTAGGGTTACCATATTTTAATTTAAAAAAAGGAGGACACTCCACGGGGCCCTGGCCCCGCCCCAATCCACCCCTTCCCCACCCCTGCCCCTTCCCCAAAGTCCCCGCCCCAACTCTGCCCCCTCCCCTGAACGCTCCGCCCCCCTTCCCCTCCCCTGCTTCCCGTGAATCAAATGTTCGCGGGAAGCCTGAAACAGGGAGGCAGCAGGTAAGCTGGGGCTGGGGCTGAGGCTGGGGCAGGGTGTGGCATGGCCCAGTCCGGCCCCCCAGGCCGAGCGGCTCCCTCCGGAAGCCGGCTGGCCCAGGCCAAGAGGCTCTGGCCCCGGCATCTCCCGCCCGGCTTGGCTCGGGCCCTGGGGCGCCGGCCCTGGTTCTGGCCGAGCAGCTCCAGCCGGCCCCCGGCCGAGCACCGCCGGCCCCAGTGGCTCCGGCCGGGACCCAAGCCCCACGACCCCTCCCTCCCCATTTTCCCGGACATGTCCGGCTTTTTGGGATTTCCTCCCAGATGGGGATTTGAGGCCCAAAAAGCCGGACATGTCCGGGAAAATCCGGACATATGGTAACCCTACACCAGACAGCGCCCAAGCCAGAAGCTCTGCAGCCTGAATGCAGTCCAAGCCTGGATCCAAAGGTGCAGCCGTCTCCGCTAGCAGGACTGGACGGTTCTCTTTTAGCAACTGATTTGGCAGCTGCACCTGAATGGCTGGGAGCTCCCTGAGGGAGTGGTGGAACCCAGCCGGTGCAGAGTGCCAGCCTATGAGCCACTTACGCAGGGCCGGCTCCAGGCACCAGACGAGAAAGCACGTGCCTGGGGTGGCATATTGTAAGAGGTGGCGTTCCAGCCAATCTTGGGGTGGCCAGCCCAGCCCTGCAGGGGCACAGACCCCGGCTCAGGGGGAGCAGGAACCCAGCGATCCCCGCTGCTCATCGTACCGCCGGGCTCCCCGGGACGCGCCACTTCCCGCCGCCTGCACCGGCCTCCTCCTCCCGCGCCGCTCTGAGCCCGGCCGGGCCGAGCCACCTTTAAAGGAGCGGCTGAGCCAGCACCTCCTGCAGCCTCCAGACACCGGAAGGAGGGAGGGTTCCACGGCGGCCTGGCGGGCAGCGGTGGCAGGGACGGTTCTGCGGCAGCCGGCGGGCAGCAGAGGCAGGGAGGGAGGGTTCTGCGGCGACCCGGCAGGCAGCTGAGGGGTGGGCCCCACTGATCCCGGCGCCGTTTGCACTGTGCCAAGCCCCGCTGCAATGCCGGCCCCATGCGGAGGTCGCAGACCCCAGCCAGTGCTACCTGTGTCGGCCCCCTCGGAGCCTGCCAGGCTGGGAGAGGCACCCCAAAGCCGGAGGGCGGAGCCCCTCTCACCTGGCTGCGAGCAGGCTGCAGCGCCTGGCTGCCCGTGGGCGGACGGAGTGGGCGGGTGCCGCCCTTCACCCCCCGCGAGGCGCCTTGACCGCCCTCCACGCGCTCCCTGAGGCTGCCAGTTTATTTTTATTTTTTTGCTTCGGCTGTCCGGCCGCCTTTTTTTTTTTTTTTTTTTTTTTGCCTGGGGCGGCAAAAAAGCTAGAGCCGGCCCTGCACTTACGTCCCACCCAAGCCCCATTATGAGGATTTAAGTTAGACTTAAGTGGGGTATAAACCTTGGGGGAGATTGTCTCACCTCCACCCCCAAAACATAAGCCACCCTACAGTGCCTCCCCTCACAAGTCCCAGTGCCGAAGCCACGCTAGGGCGTCTCTCAAGTGTCTGGAGCGTCTGGGCTGCTCCAGATTGCAGAGCAGCCCACAAGCAGCTCCTGGGAGGATGCTGGAAATTAGAGCATGTCAGGGGCTGCTCCACTTTAAGATGGGGCTATTTCAGCTCCTAGAGCGGCTCCGAATCCTGAGGACACCAAGATGGCTGAAAAGTCTTTGCCCAGTCACCCCTTCACCCCAACCTGCACTGGGGTAAATGGCACCCTGTGAGTGGATGTGGCTTTTTTTTACTTATCCTGCCATGCTTACAAGTTACCTGGTGTTGGTTATAAATAAAAATACCAACATTAAAAAAAAAAAAAGATGGAAGGTTTTAGGTACCCGATTTGGCTTGCCTTACTCTGCTTTCTCTGGAGAACTTAAACTCTCCATTATCCCGGCGTAACTCTTTTTTTTATTACTATTTTTAAAAAGCATGCATGACTTATGCTAGGTCCTAACATAAATAACAACACATGAGTCCCTGGAGCCTTTGTCTACTACATGTGCTGAGTTGTTAATGTTTGAATCGAGCACTCCCGTTTGTTCGGTTTTAATTTCAGAACATCTGCAGAATGGACTATGGGCCAGATTTTGCTCCGGGTTACACAGGTGCCACCCCCTCTCCCCACACTGATGGAATTATTCCAGATTTACACTGGTGTTGCTGTCTGCTGAATGCGGCCTGATGGGTTTTGCTGCAGTAGGAACATCTGCCCGTAGCTTCTACACTCCACAATGGAACCAGTTCTGTTCCTACTAATGGCCAACCTCCCAACGCTGCAGAGGCAACGTTCAGAGCTTGGTTTCGGAGGCTGGTGCAGCCTCTTGGACTTCACCCCACCCCTTTGGCTGAGTTGTGTCCCCAGCATCAGGGGAATCAGGAATTTTAAAGCTCTAGAAATAAAAACTCCCCTTTGACTTAATATTATCAATAGGCAAGATAACAATGGCCCCAGACACTGGAGACTGCAGCAGTGTCACTGCGGAATTACAGACCGCTACCACAGGAACAATGGAGTCCTTTTAAAAGAGAGCAGGTCGGCAGCTGAATCATCGGCTAACACCCTCTGCTGTCGAAAGCGGAGCATGGCTTTCTAGCTCAGCACTAGAACAAGCTTCTCTAAGCACAGGCCTGTAACGACAGCTACTAGCTCAGGCCCCGCTCCTGCAATGAGCATCATAGATAGGTGGCCTTGGGGCTTGGCTCAATGGTCTTTCTCCACTATGGGATCAGAGCCCAATACGTTAACCGTATGTGTGCCAGCGCTGAATTTGTGCCGTCGGGTGCTGCATTTTAAGCAGACAGAAGAGAACGGAAGCAACAGGGCTGAGGCAACTTTCCTCCTTTCGCTGCTTGGTTATCAATCATTGATGATAAGTCAGTCACAAGATAACTAAATATTCTCCTCTCCTAATGGCTTCTTTGCCTTTCTACTTCATCAAATCTTCTTTCTCGGCTCCTGCACAAGCCCCATTAATCTCTCAAAAACACTCATCCTTTTCCCCACCCTTTTTGATTTACTTCTTTTTTACGGCCGTAAAATCAACTTCCAGTCACATGGCAGGGCGCGTCTGTCTTGTTCTGTTTCTGGTTGAATTGTGAATCCGTAAGCTCAGTAGTTAGACATGCGGATGGATATCTTGTTGAAAAATCCCCAGATTATGGCCAAATGACATTAAGGTTAAATGGATAAACTTAGAAATGCCAAACCAAGGTTGCTTCTGCATCCTTAACTCTCTAGTTGGAGCAATGTATTGCATGGGCCTCTTACTAGTGTATCTGACTCCATTATCATGGTATCTTAATGCCTCCCAAGTATTTATCACTATCGAAGTAATAACATAATTCTGCAGTGCCACATGTATGCAGTCCGCTGTTGTTTTGATTTCTGTGTACTGCACTGTTAAATCTCAAAGGAGTCTGCTGTCGGCAGAGGCAGGCTTTTTGCATTCAGTGCCGACTCATACCTATGGACTGATTCTAGTCTGACTTATCCCAGTTTTACCCTGACGTATATTCTACTGACTTGACAAAACTCATGATATCAAACAGATGTAACTGACAGCAGAGCCAGGCCTACTGTGTGTTCTCTCACAGAGACTTTACTTGTGTTCTTTCTTGACTTGTTCTTCGGGCCTAATCCAAACACACTGAAGTCAACTAAAAGACTCTCACAATCTGACCCCCTACATTAGGTCTCTAAGTCATTCTCACAGAAAGCTGATTGTGGAAAGACATCGCCTGCGTGGCTACTAGATGTACCATATATTCTGCAATAGAGATACACACTAGAGGAGGAATGTTCCTTTGGTGGCGGGGTGGGTGGAAAGGGATGTATAAAAGGGAGCAGATGGAGAGTTTCTCTTTACTCCTGCTGGGCTCAGTGGCTTGGGAAGGCTTTGTCATAGAAATGGGAGGCCAAAATCCAACCAACCCAACCAAACCCTTTAAGAAGGCCTCCACACCATCCCCAGACAGCTGTGTTCCTAGTTCTCCTAGGCGTCTACGAGGCAGGCAGGTTTTCTGCCTTTCTCTGAGGCATCAGGTTGGGAAGGAGCAGTTTAACCAAAACCAAAAAGCCCTTACCTCAGACCTGTGAGTCAGTAACCAAACAGATAGTATCTAAAACCCAGCTCAGGCTAGGATCATGGGACCTGCAACTTCTCTCAGTCAGCATGACTTCTAATCTCCTCTCTCTCTTGCCTTGCTCAGTTTCCTTTCCCTGTTTTCATACATAGCCCCAAGGCGGGGCAGGGTGCTTCTTGACTTTGCCCAGGCAGTTTTGGCCAGAAGCTCTAACCTGTCCCTTTAAAGGGGTAGCACACAATGTCCAGTTAGAACTGGTCCGTATGAGTTTATATAGAATCTCATGTGTGCAGATGCCTAGATCCTGGGATAGGAGCAGATGAAACACCCCAGTAAATAAATACATTAAATCAAGTCACAGCTGCTTCTCGCAGAGAGGTGTACACACAGCTGGGATTATGGTGCTAAAGCCTCCAAGGCCACAGTAAGTATTTCTCCACTGCCAGAAAAAACCCATGGCACCAAGACTCAGAGTTCCTGGGGCTTGAGTCGCAGGGCTAAAAATAGCCGTGTAGACCTTAGTGCTGGGGCCCGGGCTCGGAGACCCCTCACAGTTCCACCCCAAGCCCGAACGCCGACACTGCAGTTTTACAGCCCCATGGCCCAGTCCCACGAGCCCAAGTCAGCTGACCCAGGCCATGTTGCGGGGGTTTTATTGCAGTGTAGACCTAACTACCTACCCAGTGAATTGGGCTGCAAGAAAATGTCATGTGAACCTCTCTGGGCTTTGAGAATCTTGTTCTAGTTCCTATGGCAGGAATGGGCTATTGTAGCCCCAGACCATTCCAGCCCCCGCCTCTCCAGCGTGAGCTCTACTCAGGTGCCCTCAGTTAAACATTTATAGTCACTGTACAAGCCTGGTCGTGGTTGAATCTGGTTGTAACATGGCTAGACAGCGTGGATGATGCTGACCCATGCTCAAGACACATGCTGTGGCTTGGGTAGAGATCTAGAGCTGAATTCGGATCTGCTGGCACAAGCAGTTGCCTGGCCCAGTCCCTAGGCAGGAATCGCCCAAGGAACAGCAGGCAGCATTACTATCTTTGCTCTTGCTTGGGGGTTTCCTCAGGAGAAGAGCTCCTAGCAGCCCTGCGGGTTAAATCTGCATTAGGGATGTGCTGAGTAAGTGCATTCTCCCCATCCTTCCATAGATGGACTTTGGGTCTGATCCAGTTCCCGTGTTCCTATGCTAGCCATGTCCCTCTCCAGCCGGTACTGGAGGACCCTGGATGGAGAGTGGATTGCTGCTGCTTTCCTCCAATACAACCTCCTCGCGGTCAGATTTTCTGCCACTGGGGCCCTGGTTTAGATGTTCCCTAACTTCTGTTAGTCTTAAAGGTGCCACAGGACCCTCTGTTGCTTTTTACAGATTCAGACTAACACAGCTACCCCTCTGATACTTGGATTAAAACCATGGCTATCATGAAGGTCCTGCCAACACTACACAATGTTTAACCAAGTCCCCTGACTTTTTTGTCCCCTTTAGTCCCCTTATGTCCACAAGGCCATATTCTCATGCAGTTCACAACAAACAGGTTTACTCCTCATGGGTGGCCAGGCTGGCTCCGTGAAGGGACAGTCTAATATGGGCCTCAGCAGGGAATGCTGGAAGTGTTGAGATGAAGGGAAGGACAGCCAGGTGGCAGCAAAGACTTACAGTCACTTTTGCCTGACATTTCCCTTGCTAGTGGCAGATACGCTGTGAGAGAGGCAGCAAGCTCATTAAAGAGTTAAACACAACAGAAGGGCCCTGCTGTCTCTTTTCCTCTCCCCTTTTGTGGCTCTATTTTTGTCAGCAGCTCAATCACTTCATTCACCCTGCTCTTGTCGGGTGCGCCGTCAGAGAGCACGGCGTCAAGAGAGAAGGCGCCAGACACATTCATAAATTAAAGTGCAGACAAGGGGCCAATAATGCTGTGTCACTGAAGTCAAGCTGAGCTTCGCCATTGACTTCAATAAGAACTAGATCAATCCCCAAGTCACTGGGATGTATACACCCAAGAGTCCTGAAGGGTCTTTTAGAATGAACTGGTTGATCAGCTAACTAAAGATACGCAATCTCTCATTAAAATCCACTTCTGTGCTTTGAAAAGGCACTCGAGATGATCTTGAGAATTACAGACCCCCATGAGCATTACTTCTGTCCTGTCTACATTAATTTTAATTCTCATTTCAACCAGAGTTATCAGATTTCTAGATCAAGGTATCTTGATCAAGTTCCTGCCCACTTGATGTGGCTCCACAGGACATATTCAGATTGATCAGAATCTTGGCTTTCACTGAAAAAGCAAAGTAAGTTTCCAGCCCTCATGGTTGATCTCTCCGCACACCCCCCAGTGACAGCAGTGGAAAATGCTGTGGGCTAAGGGGAATATAGAGTCTTACATGTATATCCCAGTCCCTGGGGATAATTTAAGACAGAATTTGGCCCTCAGCACCAAGCGTTTGAGACACCCTGCTCTGCATGAACATGAAATGACAGACTTTGCCAAAAAAAATCATGCTTCACTAATCTATAAGAGTTCTTTAAGCCTGTCAACAAAATAGTGGCTAAAGGAGAACAGGTTGATATAAAATTTCTTTGGATTTTCAAAAAGGCTCCAAGAAGAGGCTATCAAGGAAACGAACTAGTCCTTGGCTGAGGCAAAGTTCTGTCATGGATTAGAAACTGGCTAAGAGACAGAAAACAAAGAGTAGGAATAAATGAAACGGTCAGTTTTCATCCTGGCAAAAGATCAACAGCAGGCAGCTCCAGGGCTCTGTACCCAGGACTGGTGTTGCTTAATATATCCATTATAATCTGGGAGAGTGATCAGAGAGGTGGCAAAATGTGCAGAAGACACATACATTTCAGTTGGTTAAGGGAGGCTGTGTGGCACTTCAGAGAAATACACAACTTGTAAACGGAGTAAATTTGAGCTGGAGTCCTTAAGAGACAATAGAGTCATTTAGAGAAAAACTGCAATTAAAGCCTCCCCGTTAACAATTTAAGGCCCAGACCAGCAAAGCACTGTGGTCCTACCAAATTCACGGCCATGAAAAATGCATCATGGACCGTGAAATCTGGTCTTCTGTGCTTTTACCCTATACTATACAGATTTCACAGGGGAGATCAACATTTCTCAAATTGGGGGTTCTGACCCAAAAGGGAGTTGCAGGGAGGGTCATGGTATTGCCACCTTTACTTCCGAGCTGCTGCCTGCAGAGCTGGGTGGCCAGAGAGCGGCGGCTGTTGGCCAGGTGCCCAGCTCTGAAGGCAGCGACCCACCAGCAGCAGCACAGAAGTAAGGGTGGCAATACCATACCATGTCACCCTTACTTCTGCGCTGCTGCCTGGAGAGCTGGGCAGCCGGAGAGTGGCGGCTGCTGACGGAGGGTCCAGCTCTGCAGGCAGCAGCGCAGAAGTCAGGGTGGCCATACCATACCATGCCATCCTTACTTCTGCGCTGCTGCTGGCAGCGGCTCTGCCTTCAGAGCTGGGCTCCCAGCCAGCAGTCACCGCTCTCCAGCTGCCCAGCTCTGAAGGCAGTGCTGCCACCAGCAGCAGCGCAGAAGTAAGTGTAGCAGTACCACAATCCACCCCCCTATCCACACACACACACACACACAAACTCCTTTTTGGATTAGGACACCTACACTTACACCACCATGAAATTTCAGATTTAAATAGCTGAAATCATTAAATTTACAATTTTTAAAATCCTATGACTGGGAAATTGACCAAAATGGACTGTGAATTTGGTAGAGCCCCAGCTTTAGCGCTACCGCTAGATCAGCAGAGCCACCTAATGTAGTTGCTGTATATGTCGACAGGAGGAGGAGTTCTTCAGGTATATTGACACCACCTCCCTGAGCAACATTAGCATGGCTGACCGAAGCCCTCTTCCCTAAGTTGCTTCTGCCCTGGGGGGTTGGGCTGGCATAGCTACATCAGCTAAGACAGCCCCTCTCAACATTTTCCCCAAATTGGGCCCCCACAAGGTTTCAAAGCGTCACATGGCAGGTCCTCAGGGCTGGCTGGGCTCAGCTGCCAGCTCTGAGCATAGTAACTTCTGGGATCGCAGCGCTGCTCAAGTTTGGCCCAGCCGCCACGATGGGGGAGGGACAAACAGGTCAAATTCGAGTGAGTGGCGCTGCAACCCCATGCATCAGGTCACAACACCACTCACAAATTTGGCCCAGCTGGCCCCCCAGCACAATGCCCGCAGCAGGAAGCCAAGCTGAGCCCAGCCAGCCCGCAGGGGTCTGGAGCTGAAGGAGGTACCCCTAGAGAGTGAGTGTAGGGTGGGCACTAAGCCCCCCCAGGCACAGAACCTGACCCCCCCACACCTGTTTATTGGGTTGAGACAGGCCATTCCCCCCATCCCCCCCCATGTACTGGGTCACAACAAGCCATTTCTCCCCCACCCCTATTACTCCTTCAACATTTACAGACAGACCCTGAGCACAAGAAGGTTGTGAACCACTGAGCTGGAGGGGTGGGGGTGTTTTCACACCCTTAAATGGCAGAGCTAGTCCAACAAAGCTTTGTAGTACAGACTTGGCCTCAAGCATGTGTTTAACACGTAAACCCTATTGAAGCCATCTGTACCACTCGCATACTCAATGTTAAGCCTGTCCTTAAGTGCTTTGCTGGCCCATGATTCTAGCCCTTTGCAATGGAGTGAATTAATCTTTCTGGAATATCCTTATTAAGCCACTCCCGCTCTCCTTATGTTTCCTTCCTGCAGGGGCCACAGTGACACCCATTGGAAAGCCAAGCCCCCATTGTTATCCCCTGCACATGCCGGGAATGGAATGAGCTTAGTCACCTATTATTTCTTCCGTCAGCTCAGTTTCCAGCCCGCATTTACTGAACTGCTCGAACACTGGATGTTCTGTTCGGAACGGATTTTTAAAGGGTTTCAAGGCCAGCCACTCACTCTCTTTGGTTGCGGAAGCTATTTCCAGCAGCCCTGGGGTGGGACAAAAAGCCAGTACTTTTCAATTGCTGCTGGAGATTCTATGTGGTACATTCACCAGCTCTTACAAAAAAACAGGAACCAAAACATGAAGGCAGAGGAAACACACAAGACAGCACAATGGATGCAGCAGCTATTATGGGAAGAATAGCCACCACTTAGTAGAACAGCGATTTGCATTTCTCCCACACCCTCCATCCAAGGATCTCAAATGTTAATTATTTAAGCCTCCAACATACATCATTAGCCCTGTTTTCCAAATGTAAGATTCAGACAAATTAATTCAAGGATTTGCCTAAGGTTGCAAAGCTCATCAGTGGTCAAATCCAAGTCTCCTGACTACCTGGCCTATGCTTAAAAACACAGGCCCATCCTATCCCCTCCTAAAAGCATGTGCAAATCCTTCCTGGACATGACTCCAGGAATAGCTACAGAGACATCTTTGGCTTATTCCTATTGGGATTTTTCCCCCCCTTGAAGCTGTGCTGACTTTTGACTACTGAGAGCAGCAGGGTCTGCAGCGATATGGAAGTGAATAGGTAAAATTGACACAAATGTGCCCTCAGAGTCAACTTATGGCAGTGGGGGAAATCAGTGCAAGCACAGCCTAGCCTGAAGGCTACCGGCCATTGTCAACGGTCATGTTGTTACTGAGTGGAGAACAAGAGTAGTGAGCATGGCAAAACAAAGGTCTAATACACCTCTTACAAAGATGCTGTGCCTAGATCATTGAGGAACATAGGACTAGAAAGGACTTCCTAGTTCATGGAGTCCAGCCCCTGGCTATTTCAGGCAATCCCTTCATCTATCCCATTCATAAGTTTATCAAGCTGCATCTTACAACTAGTTAGGTGTAGTTCTGACTAAGAGAGAGATTGTCACAACCAGGATTTCTGTGACAAAACCCAGCCTATTTTGATTTGTGTTGTTTAAGCCATAGAAAACTACCCCTTTGTATGAAAATATTCTTAGGCAGATTTATGAAACCATCAAATGTAAAGATTCACCACATTTTATCAACACGAGGCATAGCAAACAACGTAATGAAACACTGGTGTGTCTCCTTAAATACATGTAAACGGTTAAGGGCAGCTATTCCTATGTCCTTCTAATGGAAAAGTGTAATTAAAATACTGTGGCAGGATTTTCCTTTCCTGAAAAAAGGAAATTAAGATTATACTTGTGGGGACAAAGCCATGACTTCCTATGACAAATAGGCAGCTTTAAGCATGACAGACTGCACATTAGGAATGAAGAGGTTCACAGGTCAAATGTGAGGCCCCAAATCCTGCGTATTTATGCAGGGAGGAGGGGGTTAAAACATGTGCCTGGTTGCAGGATCAAGGCCTCAAACCTTTAATTTAAGATTGTTACCTTATGAACAAGCATGTAGGGCCTAAGTGTCCTTTCCCACCCAGGAGTTCCTTCCCTGATAGTCAGAGGATTAATCCCTGTTTGGGGCGACTCATACCCATCCAGGTCTGTTTATCATCTCTTAATCAGGCCTTCATTTTGAGGCTAGATGAATCATTTGAACGGTCATTGGTATTATGGTTGCACCTAGTAACTCCAATTAAAAGTCAGGACCCCACTGTGCACTTTCCCTTAACATTCACACAATAGGCATTGCCTATTCTGAATGCGGAAAACCCTGTACACAATACAGAAGATGCATTAGCTACGGAGAGCCAGTGCTAGGCATAAGTAGACTAGGCAATTGCTTAGGGCCCCAAACAGCTCAAGGGGCCCCCCCCAATCGGTTGTGGGGGGGGGGGCAAAATATTCCTGCTTAGGGCCCCCAATGGACTAGCACCACCTCTGATTGACAGCCACATGTTTTAATGCTCAAGAATTTTGCCTCACCTTCCAAGACAAACCAAAGAAATATCCACAATGGTGAGCGATTCAAAGAAGCTAAGGAGACACCTGGTAAAGCTCTTGACCATCCAGGAGCTACACACACGTAGCTCTAGGCCCCAATCCTGCCAAGAGCTCTTTGCAGGGCACCCCCTTTGCAGGATCGGGGCAATAGGTTAAGTCATCTTTTGCAAGTTGCAATTTTGTCTGGAATATTGGCTGTATTTTGTTGTGAAGCGCAGCTAAGGAAAGACCAGACACACGTCAGACTAAGGCACACTTTACAAAATGTTTACTAACCCAGGCACAAGACCAAGTCACCCATCCTTATTACGTATCCCTCACCCTAGATGAGTAGAATTTTTGTGAGGCTGGTGTAAGTTGTATGGGCCTGATAGTCTGCAGTTCCCTTTGAGGTCACAAATTGCAGGTGCTTCTGCTCCATCTGAAGAGGGGAGGGAAATTGGCCCAAAATAAAGAAATAGATAAATAAAATCACACGACACTTCCCAACGTAAGAGTGACAGCGCTTGACCGAAGATGAGGCCTTACGTGAGCAGACACTATGTCATGCATGCTTGAGTCTCAAGGCTCTCATTAATGCCCATGACAGATGGGCAGCTATAACCCTAAGCAGAATAATCCCTAACCCTAACCCTGTACAGTTATTAGTTCTGCAAACTGAAATCAGTGACTAATGTCTGAATAAACCAGGCATTCTATTTCTCAAGGAAAGCCTTTATTTTCATTCCCCACACTCATAGTTGTACAACAATCACCACTGTAGGAACAACACTCTGTTGCATACAAATATTCCCAAGAGCACAGAAGAGGTCCATTTCAGTGACAGCAGCTGCATTTATTGGATGCTGGCTCTTTGCAGACACAGCCCTTGGCACAATTATTGCATCCAGGTGGGCAACAGGAGCAGCAGCCTAAACAAAATAAAAATAAGAGAGAGCTTATTGACAGCAACAAAGATGTTGCATTCTCTAGAATCTCAGGAAATGCAACATATGAAAGATGTCTTGATTGTGGTGGTGTCCCCCCCCCCTTGTGATCTGTATCTAGGAAAGAATACTGTACATGGCATATTTCTCCCTGTTCTATACTAAAAGATTAACCTATTTAGCATTTAAAAGAACATCTTAATATAGGTTCCAAGGGCCTTTGAGAATCAAGTCCTATAAAGGTCTAATTCTGCTCTCGGCCATTCCTTTGCAAGGACCCAATTCAATAAGCACATGCTTAAGTGCTGGGCTGTCTGGGGTCCTATAACCAGAGTATCTATTGACTTCAGAATAGTTTCTCTGCTTTTAAACTGGAGTAACAGAGCAGAATGTGGCCCTGAAACTTTGGGCTATCCCACACCACACTGGAAACAACCTGATTACATCTCACTGGGTCCCCAGTGCTTCAGCAATACCATTTCCAACGAAATTACAGCTTATGTGTCATGAAAGTGTCAAAATACTTCAAAAAAAATCTACTCACTTTTTGTGCAAGATCCACATCTACAATTTTTGCATTTGCAACTGCCAGGACAGCCACATGAGCCGCCTTGGGGGATAAAAAGAAAGGAGAGCTCGTCAACATTGTTCAACTAGAACAGGGGTCAGACACCAAAAGGAGAATTTTATCAACAATCATGTTCAGGTTATACAAAGTTCCAAAGCTCCATCCTAACCAGTGGCTCAATTTTCATTGTTTTTTCCTGTTACCTGGATCTTTCCAAAAAAGAAAATAAAAAAAAAAAAGTTACCTGAAGAATCTTCTCACTCTGAGAAAAAAAAAGGTATTTTAAAACATACTCGGCCCACTTACTGGACATTTAAATATAGCCCACCTTGCTAAGGTAAGACCAGGTGACATTTAAGTCTGGGAGTTTGGTTTCCACGATCTATTTTATGGCCCAGAGGGAAAAGCCAGAGTCACGCCAAGATCTAGAGATTCTTCCCCCTGCCCATGTTGATTGCATGCAATGCCGGGGGCTGTTTCCCAGTGAGGGGAAAGCAGAGGCCCTCCCCAGTGCTTAATTTGTAATGCAAGAGGTGCAGTAGCTCAAGCAATTTTTTTGCATCCATAACTGATGCCAAGACCACAGGTGCCAGGGCTAGGAACTGCCCAGCCTGAACGCCCCCTGGCAGCCCGGGAGCAGGGAGGAGTCACTCACCGGAAGCACAAGGACAGCCCTGGGGATCCATCGCTAGCTTGGCTCCTTCAGTAGCTGCTCAGTCAGTGGGAGACTCGGGGATCAGAGGAGAGTTTGGTTCAGGAGCTGCTGCTGCCTCTTATTTATCCCGGCGGAGGGGTGAGGGCGAGCGCAAAACCTCCGCGAGCCCTGCACACGGTCCTCGAAACACCAAAGGGGGACGCTGTCTGCAAACTCCTCCACCGAGTGCATTGCACGGTGCTGTATCCGCACAGACCGACCAGGGCGCTGTGTGCAAACCCCCCAAGTGCATTGCACGGTGCTGGGTGCAAACCCTCCTCCCCCACCCAGTGCATTGCACGATCCTATGTCCGCACAGACCGACCAGGGCGCTGTGTGCAATCTCCCCGTGCATTGCACGGTGCTGTGTGCAAACCCCCCCCCAGTGCATTGCACTGCACGGTGCTGTGTCCGCACAGACCTAGCAGGGCGCTTTGTGCACCCCCCCGTGCATTGCACTGTCCCGCACCTCTCTCCCGGGGCACGCGGACCCCCCCGCACCGCCCCTCCTTTCAGGCTTAGCCCGTCCCACCCAGGGCACGGAAGCAGGAGCCTCCCCCCTGACCTGTCCCGTGGCGGAAGCTGCGGCCTCAGCCCCCGCAGCGGGTCTGTGGGTCCGTGCGCAAAGCCGGGGCTCGGCCGCCCAGCGTGACTCAGGCGCTCCCGGGCCCGTGCGGCGCTGGACTCCCCCGGCCGGGGAGCGGGGACACGACCCTTCCCCACGTCCCCCGGGGCTAGCCGGGCACCGCGCCCCCTGGGCACTAGGAACCCGCCTGGCGACCCCTGCTGGTTCCTTGGCCTCCCTCTGGGAGCTGCACCGTCTCCTGCCATCAGTGTCACTGCTGCAGAATCTGCCCCCCCCCGCACTGCAGTGACCCCCACGCACCCCCCGCCTCGTGCTGAGAGCGGGGCTTCTCCTCTCCCTGGGGCGGGTGCTGCCAGCGGGATAGCGGCCTCCTCTGTGAAACCCTAGAGCAGCGACCTGCCCTAGCCTAGCTGCCTAGGACGGGGGGAGAGCAGTCCCTTAAAAGCAGGGTTGGCCTCATCTTTTCACAGTTAGGGCCTTGATTCCCTTAAGATACATGAAGTTGATTATGCTCATGGCAGTCGGTGCTGGGATTGTAATAGGACTCACCGGAAGGCCACCCCAGGAAAATGGCTGAAACCCCACTGTACCACACCCCTCTCCCCCGCAGACTGAGGGCTAACAGGAGGAACTTCCCTGGCTGGAAGTTGAAGCGAGACACAATCAGACTGGAAATAAGGCACGTGTTTGTAACAGCGCAGGTTAACCCCCCTTGGAACAATTCGTGGATTCACCATCACCAACAGCTTTTTAATATCAAGATTGGATTTTTTGGGGTGAAATAGGCTCTGGTTCAAAGGGAATTATTTTGGGGCAGTTCTAGGGCCTGTTACACACACTAGGTCAATCACAGGGGTCCCTGCAGGCCTTGGAGGTGACAAGTCATTCTGAACATGGATATCAGCTGTCAACTGCAGCTCCATCTGCTGCTTCCTCCTCCCCTTGCCTACTTTCAGGCTCTCCTCCCCCCCCACCGCAGGCAGCATGAAGGGTCTCAGCCTAGGTGAGACTAAGGCCTGCTCTCCCTGACCCACCACCCCATCTTCAGTTTTCCCTGTTCGTTCTCAGGGGACGCCACTAACAGGTCTGTTGCTGGGGCAAGAAGAACCTGCAGGGGAAGGCAAAGAAAACCCTAGAGCATGGGAGAACCACTGAGGAAATTCCTTTACCCCAGTGGTACAGCAGGTTGGGTGCAGGCAGGGAGACTGCCAGAAGTTGTTCAGGAGGGGTGGAATGGGGAAACTATCCCTCTGCTCTGGGAAGTGAGGGGATGATCGAGCCTGGCACTGCCATTAGAAAGATGCTTGATTGTGACAGGTCTCTGTGGCAGATGAGTGGGAATCTGTTACAGCTAGGCACGCCAATGTGGACACCTCATACCGTGCAGGGAAACTCACCAGATGCAGTAGCTTCAAGCAGGACCTGGTCACATGCAGAAATATCAACTCCGTTTTAGCAAAGCCCTTTAGAAACAAAGAAGATCTGGCTTCTGTTACATCCATGCAACCCCACTGCATCCCCCAGTGTTTGTACAGCAGAAGCGGTTGGATGCAGATGATCAGACAGACTTCAGTGAGATCACCTGGGTATAGATGAGGCCAGACTGTAACCTTGTGTTTACTGCCCACATAGTGATTACAATTAAAGGCATGCATTTAAGGCACTCTGAAGAGGCCTAGTGCTGGATAAGGGTAAAGAAATATTGCACCATAGCAACAACAAATCCTTTATCAAAACAGCCAAGTCTCAGGGGGTTTCCTCCAGCTCTATTCCCCTAAGTGAGCTGGGTCACCGTTCAGAGCAACTGCACCCATATTCCTCCTCTGTCCCTTCTCAAGGGCACCTACCCTAGGCTCCCAGCTCCTCAGCTCTCACCTCTTGGGTGGAGGCCCATCTCGCACTCTCTCCTGAGTTAGATTTTTCTAGGCTGTACAGTTCCCTGTCTACCCTATGATAGGCTCAGCAAGCCAGGCTGCCTAGTGTCTGCATTTTGCAGCCTCCAAAGATGATGAGCAGCCCTAATTTATAGCAGTTATATGTTACCATGCAGCTCTAAGCTAAGAGATTAGTTTTTATGTACTACAAGGAAACCATAAAAGTTCCTATACACACGCTAACAACTTGCTACAAGCTCCCGGAGCATAGGAAACCTACCTCCTGGGTGGAGCAGGACCTGGCCTAGTGGTTGTGGCAGCAGTTCAGAGCAATGGCAAGTGTAGATCCAGGTACTGAGCCCATAGTAAAGCCAGAGTCAGAGCCAGGAAGACAGTGTCTACACTGACACATCCAGGAGTAAAGCACTAGAACAGGGCAAGTACAGCTATAGATATGATATACAATGAGCCATCTCTATACTGCTGCCACTGCTGGGCTTAAGTAGCAGGCTGCCAGCTCCCCTACCCAGTCGGGAAGCACAACCATTTGTAAAAGGCTCATTGGGCCCAACTGAGGTTGCCTAGCAACTAGGCTGGGCAGTGGCTGTGCACCGCACACTTACCAGAAGTCATCCATCAGTCTGATGGGGCCGCAGTAGACCAAAGCCCTGCTAGGAAGGATTGGGGCTCCCTTTGACAGAAGATCCTGCTGTTGGCCGGACAAGAAAGAAGGCCCTGAAAAGGTGGATAAGGTATTCTCTTTTATTGGACCAACTTCTGTCAGTGAGAGAGAGAAGCTTTCAAGCTTACACAGAGCTCTTCTTCAGGTCTGGGAAACAAACTCAAAGTGTCACTGTTCAATACAAGGTTTGAACAGATGGTTTAGCACAAGCAGTTAACATATTTCAAGGCACTATTCAATAGGTGTTTACTTATGCTAACCAATCTATTCAAATCTTGTATTCAACAGTGACACTTCGAGTTCCTTTCCCAGACCTGAAGAAGAGCTCTGTGTAAGCTCAAAAGCTTGTGTATCTCACTGACAGAAGTTGGTCCAATAAAAGATAATACCTCACCCACCTTGTCTCTCTAATATCCTGGGACCAACAGGGCTACAATACTGAATGCAAAAAAGGCCCTGAGTCAGTTTTAAGTCAGGCTTTTCATCCAAAAGTCCTTTCTTTCTCTATTTGTCTCTGGAAAATCCAGTTTGAACTACTATATTTGAGTGTCTCCACTGGGGACACCTCTCTGGAGGTGTTACACCCTCAGTGAATTTGTCTAATTGTCCCCCATTCTTAGTTCCTGCAGGAGCTGTGGTCACCCTCCCCCATGGAATTACATCCAGTCCCTGGCTCACAATGATACATAAACATAACAGAGTAAGATCTCCCAAAGAGGTCAATTTCCTCTCACAAGCCTTACAACAGCTGAGTCCCAGTGAGAACAGCACTAAGCTTCAGAAAAGGTAGCCACAAAGCTTCTAAAATCCACAGACATTGGGGAAAAATGATCTCCTTGGGAGCCATCCCAGTTAATGGATTTTCTGGATTCAAATGAGCATCTTGTATTACCTGGAAATAAATTGCTCCAGCCAATTACACCCTTTGTCAGCGTTCTGACAGATGAACAGGGAACCAGACCTTTACGCTTGTATTACTGAGTCCCTCGTGATTAGGGTTACCACCTGGCAGGGCCAGTATTTGACTGGTCTGGACAGTTTTTTATGGCATTGCCAGGCAGAAAAATAATTTAATCTGCTGGATTTTTTTTACATGGGTCTAAAAATTTGCATTATTATCACAATACTCTGGGATACCCAATGTTAAAAGTTTCTGTGTCCCGCTAACGATGTGGTAGTGCTCCCACTTCTGCAGTTTAAGAAAATGATGTCATCAATCTTATCTATATGTGTTAGCTCTCTAGATAGGATAAGTGGCTGTTGAAAGGGAAGGGAGATTGCGGAGTGGCCTTGTGGTTGGGGTTGCATGGTTGGCCGGGATGATGAAGGAAAAGCCACGACCGACAGATCAAATATAAAACATTTTCAAAAAGTGCCCGGATAGTGGGTGTTGCCATTTTGGGGCACCAATCCTGCAACACCTCGGGCTAATTTTCCAGGGCACTGAGCATCCCCTGCTCCCACCGACTGATATTCAGCCCGAACATTCCCCTTCTTAATTTCCTCCTATTGCCCTCTGGATGCTCCCTGTTTACTGTGCTCAATAATCCCTTTCCTTCCTAGGGGTTTACACCCTTCAGATATTAGCAGCATTTCCTCATGCCCACCCACCCCACTTTAGCCACCCCTTAGCCCAGTTCTATGTATTGAACCACATTTCCAGTCAGTCCTCAGAAACCAGACCCCCTCCAGCCTCCTGATCATTTTTGTTCCTCTTCTCAGAGCTCCCTCCAATTCTTTCTTATCTTTCCAGTAACGAGAGGCTCTGGCCTGAACACAATATTCCACATGCCGTTGCCTTAATGCTGTGAGGTAGGAAGCTATCATCTCCATGTCCAGTGACAGGTATCCCAGTATTGCATTCGTGCCTTACTGCATTGCCAGCTTATATCTAGCATACTCACCCGGAGGGAGCCCCTGGGAGGCTGTAATCTTGAAAGAGCCCGAGGGCTGATAATGGGCAGCATGTTAGCCAGAAGCTAGCCTTTGAGAAGAAGGATGGTGCAGTGGTTAAGGGTGCCACTTGGGAGATCTAGGTTTAGTTTTCTGCTCTGCCACAGATATCCTTAGGCTTGGTCTAAACTGTAAGGCATCTTGCGTCAACCTAACTGTCAGTGTCCACACTACAACGTTGTTCCTGCTGATATCAGTCGCCCACTACACTGACCTAATAACTCCCCCTCCACGAGAGGCATAGTGCTTAGGTCGATGTAGTTAGGGTGACACAGTGTCTGTGTTGACACTGTGTTACGTACATTGCCTGTTAGCTGTCAGCCCTGCGCAGGGCTCACAGCTGGAGCCTGGCCACCCCAGGGCTGACAGCCTGACCCACACATCCCTGGGTAGGGGGGCTCCCGTGTCCCACAATGCCCCACACAGTTAAGTGGGTGGAAGTGCTCCTGGGGAGGACATGTACCACCAGCGGGGGTCGGGAGCATAGTGTGGACATGAACCACTGCAGTAATTACAGTGGTGGCTGTACATCCACCTAACTTAGGTTGACTTAATTTTTTTAGTGTAGACAGGTTCTTAGTCACTTAGTCTCTCTGGGTCTCAGTTTCCCATCTGTACAGGGGGGATAATAGCACAGCCCCCCCCCCCCCAGGGATGTTGTGAGGATAAATAGACTAGAAATGCTAGAGAGTTGAGTGTTAGACCTCACTTTGCTTGGCCAGCCAGGCTATGGAATTGCCGAGCAGCAAGAATTAGGACATGGATTCTGGTCAGGTGCAATGGGAGGACGTATTAAAATCTAGCAGTTTAGATGGGAGTGCGAAAGCGACAATAAACAATGTGACTCCCCAGGGGACTCCTAGTGCCCCGGAAGGGACAAGGAGGCCCCGGCTTCCCTCCACATGTGGAGTCCAAAATGACACAGGCCTTCTTTGCTGCTGCGTCACGGCTCAAACTCTCTTTATCTTAGTGCTTTTATGGCCCCCATTACTGGAGCACCTGAGCATTGCACACTCTTTAGCTGGCCATTTTCTAGAGTGGTAGATTTTAATCCTTCCTCCCAGGGCACTCTCGTCACTAGATTTTTTAGTTCCCCAGTTTGCCATCCTGAAATCTCATATCCTTGTTCTGCCCTGCTCCCTCCTCCAATTCCTTGCAGTTGCACATGGTCACTCGTTCTCAGCTAGCTCCCCTCTCGTTCTCGTAGTCATTTCTCCCACCTGTTGGTAAAAAAACAGCCCCAGGAATGGCTTTTCCTCTGGCTAGGGTACTACTTTCCATCTCATTCTCTTTTAGAAGAGTCCCACTGCAGACAAACGGGTACCCGTGCCACCCCCCGGGAGGCTGCAAGCTCCAGACAAGCACCCAGGAAGCCAACAAGCCCTGATACGACGATCGAAGGGCCAGTGAGCCCCTGCTCTTTCCCAAACAGTTAAAAGTTTGCAGTCTCTAACGAGCCCCTGGTTTTTAATTAGTGAGACTGTAGCTAACTCAGCTATTTTCCCTTAATCTTTGTATGTCCATGTCTACTATTGTGGCTGGTTGTATTTCTATTGTTGCATTCTGGGCAGTTTGCCCACAGGGCCCCATGTGAATAGAGTGCCTACAGGACATACATACAGAGCAACGCCTACAGCAACCTACTCTGGGACACCCTGGCCTAGTGCATCGAGCTGGAAAACTAGTCAGATCAGTTACCCCTGCAGAGTTGGGGATTCTATCTAGACTGTAAAGCAAGGGTTCTCAAGGTGGGGGGGGGGGTCCAAGACCCCTCCAGGTTTTGAGCCAGCCCTGTCACTAGCTGGTTATAAATGCATTTGGAAGTAGCAGTGTAAACAGGCCCCAAGTTGATGTAAGATATGTGTTAAGAAAGGGGTGGGTAAACTATGGCCTGCGGGCCAGATCTGGTCTTTGGATGCAGTCTGCAGGATTGCCACCCCCATGGCACCGCAGGTCCCGCGTCGCTCCCAGAAGTGACCAGCCCTATGTCCCGCAGCCCCTGGGGAAGGAGGAGGGCGGCAGAGGGCTCCCTGTGCTGCTCTCACCTGCCGAGCACAGCCCCCCGCAGCACCCATTGGCCGGGAACAGGCGAGGGCAGAGCCCTCTATCCCCCACTCCTCTGCCACCCCCTGCTGTGCGCCACTGCCACTCCAGGTAAGTGGTGCTGGGCAAGAGCCTGCACCCCAAACCCCTCCTGTACCCCAACCTTGAGTCCCCCCCATACCCCCTGCCCTGAGCACCCTCATACACCCTGCCCCCCCCATGCCCCAACCCCCTGCCCTGAGCCCCCTCCCACACCCAACCCTACATTCATGGCCCCACATGCAATTTCCCCACCCAGATGTGGCTCTCAGGCCAAAAAGTTTGCCCACCCCTGTGTTAAGAAATCAGGATGAAGGTATGTTCCGGGAGCTTAGACTCCACTCCTCCCATACTTAAACTCTCAGCCTTGGACTCGCTTCTGAATTTGGCACAATGGATTGAGGGTCAGCGTTGTGCAGAACTAGGCCCGGTGTACTAGAAACAGGGATTCCTAGGCTGCTTCCCCTTGCTACCAAGAGGCAAAAATAACTCAGCCAACACTACAGAAATATTGGGTTTGAAAACGTTTTTCCTTTTGCCTGGAGCTCTGCCTGGCAAAAGCCAAGCCAGTGCAGGAAGCTTTAGTCTCCAGGCTCTTGTTAATGCTCCCACGAGATGTGCTGCTAACACCCTGTGCAAGAACTAAACTCTGAACAGCTGGAAATCACTGAATTGAATGAACATGCAGAATAAATCAAGCATTACATTTGTCAAATCATGGCCTTTATTTTCATTCAACATCTCTGAGAAAGGTACAAAATAGTCTCGGCTATATTACAAACAAAATTAGTTTCCCCTTTCATACAGAATATTTACAGAACAGAATCCAGCCACTTTAGGGGCAGCAGCTGCATTTCTTGGATGCTGGATCTTTGCAGACACAGCCCTTGGCACAGTTATTGCAGCCAGCGGGGCAACACGAGCAACAGCCTGAAAAAATAAAAATCAAGACAAAAATTATTGGAGATGCCAGACAAAAAAAAAACCAAACAGCCCTCCCCCCTAAGAATCTTAGGAAGGAGCAAAACCATGCTGTGAACTGGACCTTATGAAATAGTAAAACATCTCAGTTGTTCTGTTAATACATAGTTCTCACAAAGACTTCACATAAAAGTCAAGATTGGATGATCCTGGGTCATTTCCCACCTTAATATAGGTCAGAATCCCTTATCAGACTCAGTTTTGTTAAGAACACTCTGAGTGCATGACAAAGAAACTACTGGTTGGCATAGGAAAGAATAGACGTTTTTACAAATTATACTTATGGAAAGGACACCGATTCCACCTTTCAGGCCCACACTTTGAAAGCAAGTATGCAGTTTAACAGATGCCCTGCTCCTGCAAAGCACCTGCTTATCTTAAAGCATATGCTTAAATCCATCCCCATTCAGCAAAGCCCTTGCAGCCTGATCCAAGATCCCACTGAAATGAAAGGCAAGACTCACGTTCCCTTTGATGGGTTTTGCAGCAGGCCCATAAAGCACAGCCCTAACTCCCACAGATGAGAAGTTGAGCACACACTTCATTGTTTTGCTAAAATCAGGGCCAGAAATTCTAGCTTCTCTATTCCAGCTTCCATGGAAGCCAGTGACACAACCCTCATTCATCTCAGTCTAAGCAAGGCAGGCAACTCCTTTGTGGACAAAGCATTTTTAAAGGGGGGGAAAATACTCACTCTTTTGGCAAGAGGTGCAGCTGCAGTTTTTGCATTTGCAGGAGCCAGCACAGGTACACGAGCCACCTTGTGGGGAGAGAGAGAGAGAGAGAAAGGAGGGAAATGAGCATCACAGCTGGACTAAAAACAAGAGGACAATCAGCAGGCAAGGGGAGAATTGTATCAGCAGCATGAAAACATGCAACAGCAACAGGGCAAGTCAATAGACAGACCATGGGCCAAATTTGGATCCCCAGGCATTTAACAGACCATAAATCTTTTTATTAATTTATTGTTATCATTATTGTATTCTTTTCTCTTGAGTCTGGACCTTGACTATACCTTGACCAAAAAATTTGGACCGTGACAAAAAATAATTGATTACCCCCCATCAACAGGTTTCATCTCAGTCAATCGCTTCCCATTGCTCTGCTAAGGATAAATTACCTCCAGGTTATCCCTTGGTTTGATTTTTTTCTGTTACCCGGATCTTACAAAATTCACTGCAGAATCTTTTTCCCACTCCACGAAAATATATTTGAAAGTTGCCTAAAAACTGATGCCCACCGCGGGAAAAGGATATTTACAAGCCAGCCCAGGGTGCTAAGGTAAACACAAGTGACATTGAAACCAGGGAGCTTGGCTTGCAGGATCAAGTCACTGTGATTTCACAAAACCAACAAGGAGTCCGGTGGCACCTTAAAGGCTAACCGATTTCTTTGGGCATAAGCTTTCCTGGGTAAAAACCTCACTTCTTCAGAGTTCACAGCAGCCCCGAGGGGAAAGCCAGAGTCGCCCCCGGGTGCACAGATCTCCCCCCTGCCCCTGCTGGTTCCAGGCAAGGCGGGTGACTGGGTCCCAGCGAGGGGAAAGCCCAGCCCTGCCTCGGGGTCTCTGCAGCGGGGAGGCGTCACTCACCGGTAGCACAAGGACAGTCCTGGGGATCCATCGCTCACTGGGTTGCGGCGGCAGCTGCTCAGTCACGGGAAGGCTCAGGAGAGAGGTGAGGTTTGGAGCGGGGCTGTCGCTGCCTCCTATTTATCCCGGCGGAGGCGTGAGAGCGAGCGCAAAACCCCCGCCCCCGCCTGCCCTGCACACGGGCCCCGAAACGGTAAACAACGCTGGGCGCTGCCGGCGGGTCCTATCACCGCACAGACCCCGCGCCGCGTGCAAAACCGCCCGGGTGCATTGTGCAATGCTTCGGGGGTGCCCCCGCGCCGCGTGCAAAGCCCGCCCGGGTGCATTGTGCAATGCTTCGGGGGTGCTAGCCCCGCACACACCAGGGAGCCGTGTGCAAACTGCAAACATCACACACATACACTGCATTGCCTGGTGCTATCCCCGCACAGACCCTGCGCCGCGTGCAAAGCCCGTCTGAGTGCATTGAGCAGTGCTGGGGGTGCTAGCCCCGCACACACCAGGGCGCCCTGTGCAAACTGCAAATATCACACACACACACACACTGCATCGCCTGGTGTATCCCCGCACAGACCCCACTTTCTTGAAATCCTGGGCAGAGTCTAAAGGCCCCTCCCCCAGCCTTGCGGGAGGGACCACTGGCCCCCGGGAACCAACTGAATGTGGGGGACAACTCATGAATAACAGGGTCGGGAGTGATGGTCACAGGTTCAAAACTAGGGATCCAGAGGGGGACACCGAGCAGAGAACCCTGGACACCACCCACTGCCCCTCAAAGCTGCCTAGGGAGCCAGCAGACGCCGCCCAGAGGAACTCTGCCAGATGTGTGAGACCAGCGAGGAGCGGAAACAGGCCCCACAGTCGCAGAGCACCCCCTCATCTAGCATCCTCCCTCTGGTGAAGACGGCCACTTTGGCCAGGGCCAGGAGGTTGATGAGGTCTCACGACTTCATGGGACCAGGGACAGGGTGTGAGAAGATAAACAGGTGTGGGGAAAGTGCAACCAGAACCTGAACAGGAGGTTCTGAAGGAGCCGGAATAGGGGCTGCAACCTGGCGCATTCAAGATACGTGTGTGCTGGGTTCTCCCTCGTGCTGCAAAAGGAGCAGGTGTCGGCGATGGGGGTGAACCGTGCCAGGTACATGCCTGTGCTCACGGCTCCATGGAGGAGCCGCCAACCGATATCCCCGGCAGGCCGTGGTGGAAGAGAGGCTGCCCACCGGGGTTCCTCACCCTCCACAGGTGATAGATAGATAGTCCTGCCGTTTGGTATTAGGGCAGGACATGCAGGTGAGGAAGTGGAATGTGTGGAGCATAAATGTGTAGAGTTGTTTCCTCGGCGCGGATCGGAAGCTAACGGGCTGCAGGGCACGCAGCCGGCTTGTATTGTGGAAGGGAGGGGGCTGGGAGGGGCCTGATGAAAAGGCCTAGAGGGCCTGGGGTGAGGCGTGGGTGGGGAGCACCCTCTCGCAGTACCTGCTCAAGGAAAACCCAAGAGGTGGGCGACCAGGCTGCCCCCACCTCCTGGAGCACGCGCAGGGGGGTCAGGAGGGTGGAGAGCCCCATGCGCCGACCAAGCGTTCGGGGATCCACCCAGTCCCCCCATCGTAGTCCAGGAGGTCTCCGATTCTGGTGGTTTCTGCCAGGACCAGCCTCCGGCGCAGCGAGGGGGACTCCGCCACCTGCATACGTAAGTTGGGGTTGTGTAGTAGGGGCTCCGTGAGGAGGTCCGCCCCCTCGGTGGCCACAAAGGACCTGGTCGCCAAGAACAGCTTCCATGTCTGGAGGGGGTCCTGGTAGAAGACCAGCAGCTCGGAGAGGTCTTGCGGAAGACCCCTCGGGTGGAGAAAAAGGAGCAGCCGGTCGTATCGGAGCCCTCGGAGGGGTGGAGGAAGGCGTGCAGCAACGTGCTCTGTGCCGGACTACCCGCACCGTAAAAGAGTCTTTGCAGGGCTTGTAGGCAGAAGACATGGCCCTGGCTACAGAGGCAGACCAGGCCCTGCCCTCCCTCCTCCAGGGGAAGACTCAGGACCCTTTAGATACCCAGCGCAGTCCCAGCCAGAAGAACTCCAGAGCTGCCCTCTGGAGCCGGGCCAGTATCCCCGGGACCCCTCACAGACCCGGGTGCTGTGTGGAAACGCCTGCATCCCCAGCGTATTGCACGGTGCTATCACCCTCCCAGACCCTGGCACTGAGTGCAAAGCCCTCCGCAGTGCATTGCACGGTGCTATTCCCGCATAGACTAGGGCGCTACTGAAAGCACCTGTGTCCTGGGGTGCATTGTACGGTGCGATTCCAGCATAGACCCCAGGGCGCTGAGTGCAACCCTCCTCCCCTCCTCTCACTCTCCGAGTGCGGTGCATGGTGCGATTCCAGCATAGACCCCAAGGCGCTGCATGCAACACTTATCCTTAGTGTGATGGTTATTCTATTTCCTTCATTGGGACCATGGTACTAGAGGGCCTGGGGGGCAACTGTTCCAATAGCAAGCATCGATCAGGGCCAGCTCTAGGGTTCACACAGGTGCTGGGAATGGGGGGGGGGGGGGCGCTGCCCCACCCCCTGGCTTGACGTGGTTTCCATCAATACAGGGTTTACAATTTATTCAGTGGCTCTCAGCACCCCCTCTATACAAATCATTCCAGCCCCTCTGATTTTGTGCTGGCCGAAGCTGTGTCTGCGCTAGGAAATGGGCCTGTCTGTGATCGCTTTACCTGGGCTGCCTGGGGGCTGTAACACAGCCCAGACTCTCCCCCAAACTATGCTCTGTGGGCCTGTGTCACCCTGACCTGAACCCTGTCCCCCGCATGCCAGGTGGTGCCAAGCGGAGAACGGAGTGGCCACACACACATAGAATTCTGCGTTAGCTCTTTGCAGCACCTTTATGTCCCCTGTATGCCACACCCTGGTAGCAATGGGAAAGTGCTAGTGGCAGCAGGGATCGGGGGTTTTCACCATCATGTCATCTCCCACTCCTGCAGGGTTACATGGCAGGGTGGTGAAAACACCAGGGTCCCGTTTGCACTACAGCTTCCGGTGTTGCCTCACTGGTGGTGAAATATGGCTACCAGGCGTGCTAATGTGCACTCAAGTGCCCTCCCCCTTTCCTGTGGCAATGTGAGCCAAAGGGTGCAAAACGACAGCTGCTTCTTTGGCCACAGATCCAATTGGCTGAAGCCGATCAGCCATTAACTCAGAAGCAAATCCACAAGTTTTCGGTCACACATATACCCCAGTTCTCATAAATTGCAAAAATCGCTATACAAGGTTATGAGCAAACCAGTAGATCTTTTCCATGCCAGCAGCCGGGGTGTTTATGTTTACTCTGTTTGCATCATTCAGGACTTTCTCTGCGTTCAGAAACATTGGGCAGTGATCAACAGTCATTTCCTCACAGTCTGTCAGTCCAAGACTGTCTCCACATCCACAGGTATACAATTTTCCTACAGAGAAATGAATCACACATGTTAGCCAGGAACCGAGTGTAAGAGTGTGCATAGGGCAGGAAGGGGAGGATTGAGGATAGAGGGTAGAGTCTGTGTCACATTCAGCCCTGTTGCAAATGGGCTTTTATTCCACTGAAATCAATAAAGACTGGACTGTGATATCTTTACCCGCATTGAGTAATACCCTAATCCTCAAACACTTATAGAGTAAGATGCTATTTGACTCTTTGAGAGCACGTGTGAATCACTTGTTATGGACTCCTACCCAGAAAAACACTGAAGCACATGAGACTTTGAGAACAAGAGTAATCCCATTGATTTTAAGAGTTTATAATTCATATTACAGTAGTATGAAGAACTCCCAGCTGAGATCAGGACCCCGTTGTGCTAGGTGTTGTACATCCACATATAAGAGACAATCCCTGTCTGTTAGAGACAAGACAGAGAAAGGGTGGGAGGGAAAACAGGCACAGAGGGGAGAAGTGACTTATCCAAGGACATACAGCAGGTTAGTGGCAGAGCTAGGAATAGCACCTGCTTCTCCTGACTTTTAGTCCAGAGTTCCCGTCACCTAGGCCACACCGACAATGTACATGTTCAGCATGCGCCTCAGTGCTTCCCTGGATCAGGGCCACAACCAGTTCACTTGTCTCATGTGGCCTCATTTGGAAGTTGTAATTAATATACCCCCATGATTCCTTTTTTGCAAATACCTGTGCTGAGCAAAAGGAGAACTGGTACACAAAATACACTTGTACCTGGAACTATGATTCACCCTTTGTCATGCATCCAAATGATCTGTACTATGCCCCAGCTTTTCAATAATCCTTTAGAGGAACCCCTTCTGTGTGTCAGCCCCCTACGGGGTCTCACTCTTCCTTAAGGGTAGGCTGTGTGGTCTCAATGCCTTTGAGCTGAGCCTCTGGGCTCCCGCACTCCGGTTTCACACCATGAGCTCTGTCCAGTGAGCCCAACAGAGACTTTTACTGTCTTCAGGGACCAATGCACCTCGGCAAGTATTGGTAGAACCCTGCATGGATATAAAATTTGTATCCTCATCTGATCTGCAAACATGGTCCCCGGATATAAAGCATATATCCACAGATTTGCAGGGCTCGAAGTATTGCAGTGACACCTGGCAGCTTTTTCAAAACAGAGCAAGGTTTATTAGACAACTGGAACACAGCATTGGGAAGTCCTTAGGTTAAGACATAGTCCATGCTCGCCAAGCCAGCATAATCAGCCAGCCAAGATGCTGTGAAATCCATTTCTGGCCCTGCCTCTCTGTGTCAGTCCCAGGTGAGAGGCCACTGTCGAACTCCTGCAGACCCATGCTGAGTTCACATGTTCTGTTTGCCGGAGATTCCTGTGGATAGGTGTCAGTTGCTCAGTCCATTGTCTTTGTGGACCCTCCATTGATGTGGGTTGGTTGCAGCCAGCCCTTTAATAACCCATTAATTCAAACCCAGTGAGCCAACACCATATCTCTCCTGCCCTGCCCCAAGAGCAGATTTAACACTTCTGCAATGGGTAACAATGCAAAGTACAGAGGGAAACTGAGGCACACATAAGCATAAAAATATTACAGAAAGTTTCTACTTCGTCACACCTTGTCTACAAAGCTCTCTGCAGTTGAATGAGGAGCTTGCGTGTTACAGCAAGGTGAGTGTGACATCATTAAATAAGCACATGGGTAATCTGACCAAAGGTGTTTAACAGACACATACAGTAGCTTTAAGCAAAGCCAGGTAAGTAAGAGTGTCTACAGCAGTGCTCACTGAGTGCATATTTGCCGACGAACATCACTTCGTTCTGCTTGGACTGGAGATAGAAAAAAAAAATCAAAGTGTTTGGTTAGTTACCCAAACAGTGATTGCACTTCACAACACAGAGGACATGAAAAAAGACACTCTGTACCAGGGATTACATCACTCCAAACGGTTTCATGGAGATTAACAGGAAACCAGACCCTTTCTCCCAAAGTCAGAGTATTGCGCCACCCCATAACAGGAAGGAGTAACGGAGAAAACCCAGCTGTATACTCGCTATGTCTGAATTGCCATCAGAAGTCCAAGGGGCTTTGCCTAAATGCCAGACATCAGACAAGAAGGGAACGGAGAGAAAGGGTGGGAAAGAATCTTAACTCCTGGAGGTGGAAACTCCATTTTTCCAGGAACAAATCACCATAACTTCCAAACATGCTAGTATAACACAAGGGGTGTAGGTTACACTAGTTAGGATAAACATGTATTAGGGATATCGACCGTTGGGCTTCAGGGCGTAAGGCAGACTGTGCCTGCCTGGGATTATTCAGAGTTAGTGTTTAATAGTTATATTCAGGACCCTGTGTGTACTGTGTGGTGCAATGTCACGAACTGCTTCTGTATTCCTCACTCGTGGTCTAGCAAGAGCACGTATTCTCTTGTGTCTCTCTCCCTTCAGATCAGAGTTTTTCCAGGCACAGTCCCCTGCCTATACTGTGAATGCCCTAGCAAGTCAGATGGCTAAACAGGTCTACTCTGCTTTGTCTCCAGAGGCTATACACAGTGTAATCGCCTATAGTTATACACCGCTCTTTCTAAACAAGAACATTTATTCTTAAGGTGAAAGCATTACAGAGAAAAGACTTTAAAGCAATAAAAGAACCTACATGCATGCCAGTAAGCTTACCAGAAATCACCCCCAACTTCAACTAGGGCTCTGGTAAGAGTCAGTGCTTCAAACCCCACCATGGGGGGTTTCTGTGGTTACAAGTTCATAACAGCTGTTAGCTCAGAACAAGTGCCCCCGTGAATAGGTCAAGTCCTTCCAATTCTTCTCAGGAAGGATTGGGGCCTCCCTTGGACAGACGGTCCTGTCCATTTGCTGGATCAGAAAGAAGGCCCCGAGTCAGTTTAAACTCGGGTTATTTGTCCCAAAGTCCTTTCTTTGTCTGTTGGTCTCTAGAGAATCCATGTGAACCAGTATATGTGAGTGTGTCCGGGGGGGGGTACCTCTTGGGAGGTGAATTTGCCCAATGACTCCCCACTGTTCTGAGCTCCTGGGGGCTGTGGTCCCTCTCCCCCAGGGAATTAAACACAGCCCCGGCACACAATGAAACATAAACTTAATGTAGTAAGATCTCCCAAAGACTTTACACAAAATTGCTGAATCTGTCACACAATGATCCCAAATTTTGCAGCCAGGACCTCTCCATACATAATACACATGGTTAATGTGCTACAAAACTCCATATACAATATAACTACCATCACTATTTGTCCCCATAGGTGTAAGGTCCCAGGTCGCCTTTGGAGTGGAGGTGTTGTGCCTTGTGTGGGAAAATGCTGGATTGATCCAAGTGTCACTGAATGCTGCCAGAAACTGTGTCAAACTGGGTGACATTTGTTGTCAGTAGCTACCGGTGTGGTGCTCTGCTCTTGTTCGATGATGATAACAGTCGGCTGCGTGCGTGTTCCCTCTGTGTGCTGCCCCAGTTCTGCGCAGATTGCTGACACAGCAGACCCCGAGAGAACCCCCAAAGACCACAGACTCTAGTAAGGTACGAAGGAACCCGAGCCAGGTTTATTGTCAAACGAAACACAGTAATAGTTTCCCGTAGACTCTACAAGACATACTATAAATTTGTGCCCCCTGGCAATGGACCGGCTCAGTCAGCGGCGGGACTTTCCATTGCCCCCTAGGCCAGACAAAGATGTGCACACCTACTTTTATAGTTACAGGACAGATTACTCATCCCTACTGATTTATTGAGGTACAGCCCCTTGGCTCATTAGGGTGCTGTCTCCTCCTTTGATCACGTTGTTTCAAACAAACAGATCTATCCATCATGCTGTCCTTTTGACCCTGTCTTTAAGATGCACCTGCCTGTTCCTTGTTATCTCTGTGGAGTGTCCTCGTATTGGGATGTCCAGGTGCCATCTTGGCACAAGTTCCTCTTATTAGCACTTATATGTGGTTGCACCTGCTTCTAGCAGCCCTCTTCTCGCCAGCTTCTGTGAGTGGGACCTGCCTCTGGCTCACAGCCCAGCTTTTGCTTAGCAATGCCTGGAAGTACTTTGGTTCAGGCTTCGGGCCTCAGACTGGGCCTTTGATACAAGAGTTTATGCTTCAGGGCCTCATCTTACTACAACATTGACGATTGATTTAATGACTGTAACGTCACAATAAGCCCGCTGATGTGCCCCCTCCCCACGGCTATAACAGACATTGCAGTTTTTAAGCTAAAGGCTGGGGAAACCGACAGGTGTGGAGGAGCATGTGGTTCGGACAGACACATCCCTTAGGGGAAGCTCTGTTAATGAAGATTGTCTATGTCCTAGTAAGGAGGAGAGGATGGAAGATAATCAAATGCAGGTAGGAGCTGATGAGAAACAGTCAAATGAAAAAAAGTCTCTTTCAATTACATCATGAGCCCAGGCTCCAGCCCGAGGGGAACATCTACCCTGTTAGTTTTAGCCCCACAGCACGAGCCCTGCATGCCTGAGTCAGTTGACCCAGGCTCTGAGATTTGCTGCTGCAGGGCTTGGGGGTTTTTGCAGTGTAGACGTACCCTCACAAATCAGTCTGCCTCGGGTCAGCAAGCACTCAGGACCCGTGTCCTAGGACCCTGCTAAGGGGGGTGGGTCAGAACCCGAGTCCCGCAGTGGCTTGGCTGAACCATGTAACAAGCGCTCCATTACCAACTGCAAAAATCCACTTCTACCTTCCCTGAGCATATGCACCAGCCACTTCCCAGCCTGTGTAACCCTTCAGTGCTAAAATATACACACCGCCACCCTGCACTCCTGTTCAGACCTCTATAGGTGTCACCCTGCTACTTCTTCCCTGTTTTTAAAGACAGTAAACAAGCATCATTCTTCCCTCTCATTCATCCTCAGAGTAACTCTTTCATTGCCAGACTGCATCCACTCTCTTTCTTGTCTCTTTTCAGATAACGATACTGACATCCATTGTCAAGTGCTTTCAGATCTATTGATGAAAATGACTACATAAGAGCTAAGTGGTCATTGTTATTATTCGGCACCAGAGGGCAAGCACCAGTTCCCTCTCCTTCCCATTCACTGAGCTTTAGGGATACAAGAAATAATCCCAATACAATGTTTAAAAATCTCTGTAACATTCCTAAACTAGTTTTCCAGGGGCATACATGGCTTATGTAGACTACATGATAGTGGGGTGTGGTGGAAAGGTTTAATGGGCAATCTTTAGTGAGGGAAGGAATGAGTTAGGTATGGCATCCCAAAAGAAATGCCCATAAAACCTATATAACACGTCACACCAGCACGTAGCCCCAGTCACGTCAATGCTCTGTGCTCTGCCCTTTTGAAAATCATTCCATTCCTGTAGGTGCCTGTATATGGATTTAAAAGCCTAATTTTTAAGGTCCTACTTTTTAAAACCTTGGGCACAGTTTTTCTAATCTGTGTAAAAGCAAGAATAAAATACAATAAACAATTGTTTTAAAGTGGTGATTAAGAATTATTAGAGTGGTGACTGAGTAGTAAACATAATAGCTAAAGTCTTGATCCTGCACAGACTTAAGCATATGCATAAATTTATGCACTGAGTATCCCCAATGTAATCAGTGAACCTACTCAGTGTGTAAAGTTAAGCATGTGCATAGGTCTGTGCAGGATTGAAGTTTAAAGTTGCAAAATGCTTTCCATGATCATACCTACTTTGACCCTCCCTAATTTTCTAAAAGAAAAGCATCTTTCAGAATAAAATTCCCATGCTTGGTATCTATCAAAAAATTATTATTTTTGTGGCTGGAAATGGGATGGAAAATCTTTAAATCCCTTCTGCTCTTCATGAGATAAGAAATAATGTTATCCATTTTTGACCCGAGTGCCAAGCCAAAATTCAGGGTCTACTGGATTGTTTGAGTTAAGAGGAGAACCTGATGACGAAGTTAGGTACCTTCCATGTAATCCTGCTTACTTCCAAAGAATGTACGAAGTCCTGTTTCCTGGAACACAGCAGTAATCAAACAGCAGGGAACAGTCCTTTTGCTCACCATCCCAAGCCTCTTTCTAGCCAGCCCTTAGCCTGAAAGCTCTCTCTCTAGGCTTTTCCTTAGAGTCACATTCCCAGTGCTTCTTCTGGCTGTATCTTTGGCTTTCTGCTGCTTTTCTTCCTGTTTCCTCCTGCTTCACTGACATGCACAAATACATACAGTAGAACCTCAGAGTTACAAACACCTCGGGAATAGAGGTTGTTCGTAACTCTGAACAAAAGGTTCTTTCAAAAGTTTACAACTGAATATTGACTTAATACAGCTTTGAAACTTTACTATGCAGAAGAAAAATGCTGCTTTCCCCTTTTTTTGAAGTAGTTTACATTTAACACAGCACTGTACTGTGGGGTATTTGCTTTTTTTCCCTCTTTCTCTGCTGCTGTCTGATTGTGTACGTCCAGTTCCAAATGAGGTGTGTGGTTGACTGGTCAGTTCGTAACTCTGGCGTTCATAACTCTGAGGTTCCCCGGTATCACTTCAGTCCAATCAATCCCCCACCTCTGAGTTTATCGGGTCACTGTAGAACCCACCTTCAGCTGCCTGGTTCAGCTTTTACTCCAGCCCTACATATGGCTTTGTTTTGGATGGAGACCAAGATTGTTTCAGTTTCCTGGTTCCATACAGGAGCTGAATTGTTTCTTATATTTGTCCCAAAATAGTTGGTTACACCAACCAATTTCAATGAGGTTTAACTTAAGATAAAACAATTAATAAAAATTCTTTTTTCATTTAAAAATCCTCTAGGACAGGGGTCAGCGACCTTTCAGAAGTGGTGTGCCGAGCCTTCATTTATTCACTCGAATGTAAGGTTTCGCGTGCCAGTCATACATTTTAACTTTTTTAGAAGGTCTCTTTCTAGAAGTCTATAATATATAACTGAACTATTGTTGTATGTAAAGTAAATAAGGTTTTCAAAATGCTTAAGAAGCTTCATTTAAAATTAAATTAAAATGCAGAGCCCTCCGGACCGGTGGCCAGGACCTGGGCAGCGAGAGTGCCAGTGAAAATCAGCTTGCGTGCCGCCTTCGGCACGCGTGCCATAGGTTGCCTACCCCTGCTCTAGGAATACTTTTTAGTTGGGGTTACATTAAAAATGACTGGAGTTTGAAAACTGATATGGTCTTACTCCGCAGTGAGGGTTTAGAAAGGAATATAGTCAGCAGCCCATTCTGTGTCCAAGATTTAGGGAGATGCTATGCGGTGACACTAGCTGATGTTACTTGGAAGCTAGAGAGAACTACAGTATCTGTTTGTGTCCAGGAACCTCAACAAAGAATCCCTTTTATCATCATCACTACTGAATCCTGCTTCTTCCTTACTGTGAGAAACACTCAAAGGACTCAGGTTTCAAAGCGGTAGCCATGTTAGTCTGTATCAGCAAAAAACAAGGAGTCCTTGTGATGCCTCTTAACAAGGCTGGACTGTAGGAACCTGTTGGGTTGTTGGCTGGATACCAGCTAAGGGAGGAACAACTGAGCTGCAGATGGAAGACAACCATGCAAATATCAAAACTCAAGATCCACTGAGGCTGAAAACAACAAAGCTTGGAGTGGCTGAGGATAAATAAGACGAATCAGAGAAAGGTTCTCCAGAGAATAAATAAGACTGATATAGTGGAGGAGGGACATGTACTGACCGAGTGCTTTTAGCGTTGACCTGCATAGAGGAGGTGTTTATGGAGTCCTGCCCATGAGACTGCTGACACATGGCACAGGATGACCATGGCACCATGTGATGATGGGGGGGGATGAGCATTGGGTTACAGTTCTGCAATTACAAAGTAAATGGCTCCTGCTCAGTTGCACAACTCCTCCCCACTTCCCAATTTTGAGTCAGGGAGGTAGGGGTAAGGTCACAGATCTGGAATGTGCTGGAGTGCGCCTGCTTCTATCAATGGGGCTGTGCCTCCGCCCACGAGAAGCGTTCACACAAGGCAGAACAGCACAAGACGTAGAAAGTTGTGACTGGGGAATATGGGAGAAATACAACTTAAGACCATAAGAACGGCCCCACTGGGTCAGACCAAAGGTCCATCTAGCTCAGTATCCTGTCTACCGACAGTGGCCAGTGCCAGGTACCCCAGAGGGAATGAACAGAACAGGGAATCATCCAGTGATCCACCCCCCGTCGCCCATTCCCAGCTTCTGGCAAACAAAGGCTAGGGACACCATCCCTGCCCAGCCTGGCTAATAGCCATTGATGGACCTGTCCTCCATGAACTTATCTAGTTCTTTTTTGAACCCTGTTATAGTCTTGGCTTTCACAGCATCCTCTGGCAAGGAGTTCTACAGGTTGACTGTGCATTGTGTGAAGAAATACTTCCTTTTGTTTGTTTTAAACCTGCTGCCTATACAAGATCATCGGGACCCCATTATGGCTCAAACAGCTCAACTCTAGATCACTGCTTGTGATAGACGACCAGGATGAGGGAGCATTACGGCAGGTGTTCAGCATGGACGGAGGTATACACACTAGCCTCTGCCATGTACATATTATACTCAGAGCATAACCCCTCTTTAGCACAATTATTGCTTTGCACAGGGCCTGATCCTTCAAGTGCTTTCAGCTCTCCACTGAAGCGAGCAGGAGTTGAGAATGCCTAGCAGCTTCCAGATTGTCTCTGGGCTGGTATGGTGATGTCCTACTGGGACTAGTCTGCATGGAAAGTAAAGCAAGCAGAAGGGAAAAGAGAATACTGTGATTCTTACAGGTAACATAACCAGAATGCGGATAGGGTAAATGCTGATAAAGGCATTCTTTATGCACAACTTCCATGGACTGCAATGGGAGTTTTACCCAAGTAGACCCTTAAAGCCTCAAGAGTTAGCATCGAGTTGCAGTGAGCACTTGTAATTAGGATCTTGCCTTTGGCCCTGGGGGAATTTTGTCCGAGGAAGGGCTACAGGATGTGACCTTAACAGTGCTAGAAAAACATTTAAAGAAGGAAAATTCCCCCCCCCCCCATCTTGAATGGTAGGTTTTAATACGTAACAGAAATCGAAAGTGTCTTGCTACTAGGGAGAGGAGCAGTCATTTGTTTTGAAAGAGCTGGGAAATACGTGACACTGAGCTTTATGTACAAGCTATTTTGCATCTTGTGTGCTGTTTTGCAGGGGACTTGTTGTGTGCCAGGTGGGGAGGAGTGCAACAGGTGAGAGACATGTGCTGTCCAAGAATGAAGTGACCAGCAAGAGATTTTAAGGTACATATATACATGTAATTTTATTGGTTTAAGTAGCTTATGCTCACATCACAAATACTGACCGTATTTGGACAAATATACAAAAAGCACAATAAGGTTATTTTCATGTCACCAAATATACAGATCATTGTCAGGAAGGGAAGTTGCATACATTATTTGCAGCAGCTGCATTTGGTGGAAGGTTGTCCTTTGCAGATACATCCTTGGGCACACTTGGCGCATCCAGGTGGGCAACAGGAACAACAGCCTGACAAGGAATAAAACAAACAACAAAGCAGTGTCAGAATTTGTCCAAGCCAAACAGTGACCCTACCCTGGAGCCGCGTGTGGCGCAGGCTGAGACAGATCAAATGAGCATCCGCAGCCAAGGCTACATAGGAACCCCTCTGGGAGTTTTGCATTGGGGGTAAATGATAACCTAACCATATTCTAACACTTGGAGACCCCAATCCCATAGTTCTTATTCAAGTTAAACTCCCATTGATTTCAACGGGAATTTTATCTAAACAAGGAATACGGAGTTGAGCCCTTAACTATTGCATTCACTGTGGGAAACCATAGAGCAATATGGGGAATCACTGCTATTTCTGCCTTCCGTTCCTCTTCCCATGTGTGCCAAAACCCCTCTCTATTCTTTCCTCACCGTCTCCAGTTTAGTCTATTCATCCCCCACCTTCCTATTCCAGATCCCTAATTTAAAACAGCCACCTCCTAGGGTATATTCTGGCTTTAGCATCTTCTCTCCAACCCTCTTCTATCTTGCAGGTGCCTTTCACGGCTACACATACCTTGGTCTTTGCAAGGCAGCAGATGCGGCCTAATACTTTGAGCAGTTTATCAGCCCCCCTTTCTGCACTTCACTGTGGAGGAGGGGAAGGAATTACTAGGACTTGCAGGGAGCATGGAAGTGGCCACAAAGAGAGGCAGACATGGCTCTCATGTCAGTTTCCCTGGTGAAGCCAGCTCCCTTCTGCAGCTGCTGAAGAGACCACACCGCAGGGAGAGCTGAACGGATAAACTGGTAGCGCTGACAGCGCCCTATGGTCTGTAACAATTAAAGAAGGAATTTGTTTGATGTTAGTTTGGAAAAGATTTTTGAAAGGGGCCAAATTCATACCCGGTGGGGTGTGTGTGTGTGTGTGTGGGGGGGGGGGGGGACAAGGACTCATTTGGCTTACTGTATCAAGCAATGGGTTCTGTTAAAAAAAGTTAGAACTGCACATTTTATATATACAGGGACTGTAAAGATTATAAAATGCTACCCGCTAGGTTGGTTACTGAGATCTGTTGAGCTACTCACTTTTTCTGCATGACGTGCACTTACAGTTTGTGCATTTGCAGTTGTTACCACAGGTGCAGGTGCCACCTAAAATGAACAAACCAGGGGAAAATATCCCATGAAAACACATTGGGGAGAAGCCAGACAGTTCTCAAAAGTTATATTCCAGGACCCGAACCATCTTTATAAACAGCCACATGTTCACACTGCCTTTGAAACTTGACCATCAGCCCCAGAGAACTCAGACAGCAGGTGCAGTTTTAATTCTTTTGTCTAGTTTAGCAACAGGTCTCCGGGACGAATCTATTCCCGATGCGCAAGGGATGGCAGACGTGGCCCCACTACCACTGAAAGTAAATAGAAACGACTCGGGTTTTTAAATGCAGGGTGCTACACTTTTGCTTCCAACTCTGATCTCTAGTTCAAGGAGCAAAACAAGGAGTTGCTAGTAATTTCTGACAGTTCGGGGGCCTCCAGAGGGTAATTGGACACCTTACAAGAGAGTTTATAGGCTCGAGAATAAAGAACGCGGCAGATAACGAAGGGGTCAGAGAGGTTAAGCACACCGGAAAGCCAGGCGGTTAACAAGGAGAATACAGCCCGCGGGGAAGAGGAGACGCCCGCCTGTCCTGGTCGGACAACGCTGAAAATCCTCCCCGGTCCCTCCAACAGTGCGCGGAAGGGAGGTCCTGCCCCGGGTGAGACCCCGGCTCTGGCAGCAGGGGGCGGAGGGGATGGGGAGGGGGTCACTCACCGATCGCACAGGGACAGTCCTGGGGGTCCATTGCTCGCTTGGCTGCAGCCGCCGGCTTTGCAGAGATGTGGGGAGCCCGAAGGAGAAGTTGCTCAGGGGCGGCGGCCGCGGCCCCTTTTTTATCCAGGCCCAGGGGAGGGAGCGGGTGCAAAACCCCCGCCCCTGCCGGCCCCGACCATTGCGCACGGCTCCGCTCCGACCCCTGCCCGGGGCACTGCTGAGCCAGGCGCCTCGGCACTGGGGCCGATCTCCGCCCCGCACGTGGGGCTGGCGGGGCACCGCACGGGCCGGCGAGAGACCGCCCCGCCTCCAGCCCGCCAGCAGCCAGAGCCAGGTGCGCGCAGCCCAGCGCGAGAAACGCGGGCAGGGATGAGCCCCGCCTGCCCGCTCACCGCATGCGGGGAGCTAGGAGCGCTGAGCTCCTTCCAGAGCGTGTCTGTATGAGCGCAGAGCACTGTGTGCACTCATCACAGCAGTGACACACACAGCTCCACATGCACCTGGGGCTCCGAGCTCCTTCCAGAGCGTGTCTGTATGAGCGCAGAGCACTGTGTGCACTCATCACAGCAGTGACACACACAGCTCCACATGCACCTGGGGCTCCGAGCTCCTTCCAGAGCGTGTCTGTATGAGCACAGAGCACTGTGTGTACTCATCACAGCAGTGACACACACAGCGCCACATGCACCAGGGGCTCTGGGCTCCTTCCAGAGCATGTCTGTATGAGCACAGAGCACTGTGTGCACTCATCACAGCAGTGACACACACAGCTCCACATGCACCAGGGGCTCCGAGCTCCTTCCAGAACGTGTCTGTTTGAGCACAGAGCACTGCGTGCACTCATCACAGCAGTGATACAGCTCCACATGCACCTGGGGCTCTGGGCTCCTTCCAGAGCGTGTCTGTATGAGCACAGAGCACTGTGTGCACTCATCACAGCAGTGACACACACAGCGCCACATGCACCTGGGGCTCCAAGCTCCTTCCAGAACGTGTCTGTATGAGCACAGAGCACTGTGTGCACTCATCACAGCAGTGACGCACACAGCTCCACATGCACCAGGGGCTCTGGGCTCCTTCCAGAGCGTGTCTGTATGAGCACAGAGCTCTGCGTGCACTCATCACAGCAGTGACACACACAGCTCCACATGCACCAGGGGCTCTGGGCTCCTTCCAGAGCGTGTCTGCATGAGCGCAGAGCACTGCGTGCACTCATCACAGCAGTGACACACACAGCTCCACATGCACCAGGGGCTCTGGGCTCCTTCCAGAGCGTGTCTGTATGAGCACAGAGCACTGTGTGCACTCATCACAGCAGTGACACACACAGCTCCACATGCACCTGGGGCTCTAGGCTCCTTCCAGAGCATGTCTGTATGAACACAGAGCACTGTGTGTACTCATCACAGCAGTGACACACACAGCTCCACATGCACCAGGGGCTCCGAGCTCCTTCCAGAACGTGTCTGTTTGAGCACAGAGCACTGCGTGCACTCATCACAGCAGTGATACAGCTCCACATGCACCTGGGGCTCTGGGCTCCTTCCAGAGCGTGTCTGTATGAGCACAGAGCACTGTGTGCACTCATCACAGCAGTGACACACACAGCGCCACATGCACCTGGGGCTCCGAGCTCCTTCCAGAACGTGTCTGTATGAGCGCAGAGCACTGTGTGCACTCATCACAGCAGTGACACACACAGCTCCACATGCACCTGGGGCTCCGAGCTCCTTCCAGAGCGTGTCTGTATGAGCACAGAGCACTGTGTGTACTCATCACAGCAGTGACACACACAGCTCCACATGCACCAGGGGCTCTGGGCTCCTTCCAGAACGTGTCTGTATGAGCACAGAGCACTGTGTGCACTCATCACAGCAGTGATACAGCCTGTCTCCCTTTACCCCTTCCTCAGAGCTGCCTCGGGTTAGTGGACTCTGAGCTCATGGCAGTCATGTGTTCGGATCAGCAGCAGGCAATAGCACAGAAAACCATGTGTACTCAGTACGGGAATGAATGGCCCAGCCTGCTCCACTGGCCACTTACAACTTAACCCTGGTTAGTGAAGCTTTATGCTCCTTCCAGTGCTACATTGGTCAGATGTCCATAACTCTCCACAGTGTGTTCACATGGAAGTGTCAGCAGCCGTCAGCCCAGAGAAAATGCTGTCAATGCAGGAGTGATCAGAGCCATCCTGCACCCTACCCTGGCAGTGCACAGCTGAATGTTAGGTATGTCACCTCTAAAGTGTGCAACACCGTTCATCTTGCAGTCAGATGGCTTTGAAGGGGACTGGGCATGTGAGCTAGGGGCTAGAGCAGGGGGGTTGTTCTGCACTGTCTGTATCTGCTCCATCACATTCCTTTTCGTTTATTCTGGAAACAACATAATTTTTTTTAAGAGAGAGTCAGGAAAACCAGATTCTCTTCCTGGTCTGCTCAACTTATTGTGTGGCTCAGTTTCCCCATCTGTATAATGGGTGGTCTTAGGCGTTGTTAATGTGTTGCAAAGGGCTTTGGGAATCTTGGATGGAAGGTGCTGAATAAATGACTTGCTTTTTAAACAGGAGCAGTTTAGGCTGAATTGAAAAGCACAAGTCCAAGATATATTTTCAATGTGGGAAAATCCTCCATCAGTAAACACATTTGTTTTGTTTCCTTCCTAGACCCTAATGGTGACCTGCTGCTTTTGGCCAACATTTTCAAAAGGGAGTGGTGATTTCCTATGCCTTCATTTTTGGGGACCCTATTTAAGATGCCTGGAAGGTACCTGATTTTCAGAAAGTGCTAAGCACCTGCCCTCTGAGAACCAGACCCCTTTAAGGTGCCTCAAAATGGATACCCCAAATCACTAATTGCTTTTGAAAATCTTGGCCTTAGTCTTGTCAAAGCTGAGCAGAACAAGATTTTGTATCCGTTAGCGCTCCCTCAAGGTCGAGGAGGATCTTTCGCAGGTTTTATTTTTGATGGGTCCTTTGGTGACTGAGGAGTCCGATTCTTGAGCCACAAGCTCGTTGGCAGACATCGCAGGAGGTGTTGGAAGTCAGGGTTGGGACACAGTTGCTGCGTGACAATTCTTTCCTTTCTTTTCTGGTGTTTTTCTGTGACCAGGGCAAGGCGATTTTCCTCAACAGTGGACGTTCCCTCTCTGACAAGTCTTTGCCAGTTATCCCTGTCCTGGGCTACTGTCTCCCAGTGTGTGGTGTGGATGCCACGTCTCTTGATGTTTATCTTGAGGGTGTCTTTAAAGCATTTCTTTTGGCCTCCCCGTTTCCTTTCTCCTTCAGTGAGTTGGGCTTGCAGCAGTTGTTTTGGTACATCAGGCATGCGCACACAGTACCCACTCCACCTCAGCTGGTGCTGGATAATCAGGGCCTCAACACTGAAGATGTTGGCCTCTGTGAGGACACTGACATTAGTGTGATGATCCTCCCACTTTATGTTGAGGATCTTCTAAAGAAAGCACTGATGCTGACATACCAGGTTTTTCAGGTGTTTTCTATAGGTCACCCCAACTCTACGGCTGTGAGACTTGGATTACGCCCGCTTTATAAACTAAAAGTCTAGTGTGTGTTCTGATGTTGTGATTGTTGAGCACCCGGCGAGACAGTCTGCCAAAGGCAAGGCTGGTGCAGCGGATCTGTGCTGAATCTCGACGCCTATGTCTGCCCTCTGTGAGAGATGGCTGCCAAGATAGGCAAAGTCTTCTACATTTTCCAGTTCTTCTCTGTCAATGTAGATTTTCCTTGCTGGGTCTGATTATTAACCGGGGACTGGCTGGTGGAGATCTTTTGTTTTGCCGATGTTCAGAGTTAGCCCTAGGCTTTTGTAAGCTCCAGAGAAGCAATTAAGGGCTATTTGTAGATATATACCACTATAAAACACTACTCTAATACCACTGTTGGTGTCACTAGGCATAGCTACCAGGTAACTCGGGGGAATGGAAGGCCATAAGTGCCGATGAAACCCCCCCTGCTCTGGGTCTAAGTGAGCCACAGTAACTCCATCTTGTGAACTTTAACCAGCCTCCATGCTAACAGCCTAAATGCTGAAGCAGAATATGTAACGGCCAGCTTTTTAGCAGACAGCTGCAGTTTTGCTCACACTAGCACAAGCAGTTGTGATAAGGAGGGGGAAAGGGAGAGGGAGAAGCCTACTACATCTTAGCTTGCAAGGCCAAAGATAAGCATGCGGACGAGAACTTTTCTAATACACCACAATGTACTGCCTGCTGTAACTGCTGTTGGGAAGGGAGGGGTAAAGGGAACAGAACAAAGGCTTGCACACACACAGCTTGGAATATAAAATGGGAAACTTGCTTGTCTTTGTTGCGCTTCTGATTTGAGACATGCTGGTCTCCTGAGTGCCTTTTCGAGATCTCGAATAAACTTGGTTTGCTTCTCCACCCTGGTGTGTCTATTGGTGCGACGCACACCGGGCAACGAACCCCTGTTGCCCCCTCAGGCCCTCTGGGCTGGCAACACCACTATAAATCACATAATCATATCTAGAATTTACAGTGTTGTTTTTCAAAGCATTATATGAACCTTAACTAAAAAAGCCGCACAATATTCCTTGTAAGGCAGGCAAGTGTGGTTATCCCCCCTTTTGTAGAAGGGGCAGGCAAGCGGCAATTATGGCAGAGTGTTTTAACCTGGGAGCCGAAGGTTAGACACCTGTATGAAAATGACCCAATTTTCAGAGCTACTCAGCCCCTGCAGCTCCCATTGACTCTACAGGGACTCGGTACTTCTGAAAATTGGGTCACTTCTAGGTGCTTAAATATAGAATTAGCAGCCTAACTATAGGACCTCGGGTTTGAAAATTGTGGCCTAAGTGACTCTTGCCCTAGGCTAGACAGCGAATTAATGTCAGAACCAGGCTCAGAATGAGAAGCACCTATATCTATCTCCCAGGCCCATCCTCTCTCCTCCAGACCATGCTGCCGCTTACGTACAAATTAGCTGATGAAGGGAAAAAATGGCTGTGCTGTTTGTCCTGCAGGTTCAAGCAACTCTTCTGTGTTTGATCCCTTTTAATTACGTGATATTATACACCTACAATATAATTTAGCACCTAGTGGGCAGGCAAATGTGCTTTCTTTGCACACGGCTCCCTAGAGGAGTGATGAGTAAGCCAGCGGCATTACAATCACCTCCTTCATTCATTCGCTCCCTCACCTAGCCCGCTCATTTGCAAAGCAGCCAGAGGCGCTTTCACACACGTAGGTGTTTTGGTCAGGAAGCTCCTTCCCACTGATTGTTGTTACATTGAGCTTTTGCTTCAAGTTCCTCACTTGTGCAACTCTACTGGAGGTGACGACAGATGGTAAGAATGCCAGCAGAGACTGGGCGCTGGTGGCTGATGGTACTTTTACTACCAGGTTGTCTAGGCTTGTTCTGAGCTTGTTAGACGACACAGTAGTAAAAATGATGGTGGCCTGTTTATACTCATACTCCCGTGGGTGGAACTGCACCAATGCTAGTGCATTGGTGGGAAATTTTTAAGTAAAAGCTCAGTATACACACAGCCTGAGGGGCCAATTCTGTTCTCAATTTCACTGATGGCACCCCAGCCTCCTGCACTGGAAGGGAGATAGAGATGGAATTGCATCATCCAGTCTAACTTCCCTCGTTTTATGACTCTATGAACCCCACTCAATTCAGTAGGGTTTTGCTGGAGGAAATGATAGCAGAATTTGGCCCAGTATGTTTACAGAAGGAGAAAATGCTCCTAAGACTGTAGAACTGGCTGTTCTCTCTGAGGGCCTAATCCAAAGCCCACTGCCTTTAATGCAGTGGTCCCCAAACTTTTCAGGGTCATGTCCCCCTTCTTCCTGTCCATATCCCCCCTCCAGCTGTGGCTGTGGCTGGGGGGACGCAGACAAGGGTAAGGGGGCCAAGGCTGGGGCTGCAGCTGGGGTGGGGCTGGGAACGGGGCCAGAGCTGGGAACAGAGCCGTGGCCAGGGGTTGAGACTGGGAAGGGGGCGGGCGGGAGCGGAACTGCAGCCGGGCCATGGTGCGGGCTGGCAGCTTGACCTGCCAGGTGCAGAGCCGAGGCTGGGGCCAGGAGCCAGGGCTGCGGGCGGGGCCAGAGCAGAGCTGGGGGTGAGGCGGGACTGGGTGGCCCTTTGTGAGGGCTGGCCCAGGCCCCACCATGCTCCCACCCCTGAACATTCCTCTGTGCCCCCCAAGGGGAGCATGCCCCACAATTTGGGGACCTCTGTTTTAATGGACTTTGGATCAGAGCCCAAGCTTGCAGGAGCATACGAAGAGGAAAAGGGGTGCCGGATGCATGTGAGGCAGGTAATGGAAGCCACTTCACCCGGGAGGAAAAGTGTTGTGTGAAAATGCACATGTGAAGATGCACAGGCTGCTAGCAGGAGATTGTATGTAAGGGTCAATAAGAGCGAGGCTAGAGTAAAAGGATGGTAGGCTCATAAGAAACCATCACATCCCCACCCCCTGACACCAGCAGTCCGAACACCTTACGTTACTGCCCCTGGGAAGTTCAAGATGCCTGCAGCTGCTGTGAAGAGGGGGTGGCTGGCCGTTTACCAGTTACCCACAAAGCATCTGAAGTCAGATTGTAGTGTCCAAACCACTATGTAGCCCTGAGGGACCTTAGGTCATATAGACATTAAGCTGCTAGGACACTGGTGTGTGACCCTATGCCCTATACAGTATCCATAGTACCAAGCACGTGCCAAGGAGATTACTGGCGCCAAACGCACTAATCACCCATGATGCAGACAGCTGGCTATTGGCCAGAGATACTGTGTACTGGGTGGGGAGAAGGAAACCTGACTGCACAAACCAACATGCCTAGAACCACGGGATGGAAAATGCATCAAGGACTCAGTGCGGGTGGCACTGCAGAAGCACAGGCCACAGGATGATTAAAAGTTACCCCATATATTCAAACATGAGTCCACCTGGGGATATCAACTCATGTGCCTCCCAGCAAAGGCAACGTTGTAAGGCACCCGCTTATCTATCTGTCTGGCATGTATACGGCACCCATTGCCATCTAGCCCTCAGTACCATCACCCCACTGAACAATGAGTAATGAACCACAGCTCCTTGGTCCTGGCCAAGGCTGTGCACGTCAAAGAATGACTCCCCGGGCAACCAGTCTGCTCCTGGCATAGCAACTGTCACAGTGCTCAAACCATTCCAACGATACTCCACATGCCCCAGTTCCACGTGCTAAGGCAGATGCATTCAGTAACACTGAAGGACATAAATCCACACCGTGTAGTGGTCAAAGCATAGGGTTTATTACACACAGCGCTGGCGGAGTGTCACCTGGCTTATTAGGCTCAAAGACACTGTCAATTAATTGATTACAATAGAAGATATAGATTTTCCATGGGCGGGGGAAGGTGACGGGGTAGGCAGTTTCACACCCCGGGATAGGTTTTGCAGCAAGACAAGATAGCACAATAGCCAATGGTTAAAAGAACAGGAGTACTTGTGGCACCTTAGCGACTAACAAATTTATTAGAGCATAAGCTTTCGTGGACTACAGCCCACTTCTTATGCTCTAATAAATTTGTTAGTCTCTAAGGTGCTACAAGTACTCCTGTTCTTTTTGCGGATACAGACTAACACGGCTGCTACTCTGAAACCAATGGTTAAAAGGTTACACAATGTCTCCGCCCATGGTCTTAAGTTAGCAAGTTAACATTTAATTAATACTTTGATAAAATGTTATTAGTATAAAATATATATGTTGAATTCTGATTTGGGGTCCATAGGAACGGAACAACTCCTTTGATTGTCCAGATACATGTTTGGGGGATAAAGCAAAGAAACAGTGAAAGGATATGGTAATACAGATTGTCTTCTTTATGTCTTAAGGCAGAGCATTGGTCCCTTGGAAGGGAGGTGGAAGGATGCCATATTATTATGGTGACATGTGCCAATTTTCATAAACTCAAGGTTGGATCTGTGGGAAGACTGTTTTCCCTTTAGGAGAAACACAATAGGAACAGGGATCCTTTGTTCAATTTGAAACATTGGATGAAACATAATTATTCAGTTATTGCCTCAACATCTGGCATTTTTACTGACCAAGCATATCTTAGCAAAAGCAATGTTGTCTTGTTTATTCTGCTTTCTCTTAGCTGATCACTATTAGCTAGGCCTCTGGTCTCTTAACCAAACTCTGGACTTTGGGTCTGGAAAAGAGCTGGCACAATCCATATACCAGGTTGTTCTATAAAATACACATGGATTTTAACCCTTCAAACACCGTTGCAGAAAGGTAACTGATTGGAAAAGTGAGCTCCACTCAGTGATTATGATGCCTAATTGTGACCCAAGTCCATAGCTACATCCCATGTATGAGAACGGCACCAGTTTTCACTGGTTCCAATAAGAGCTCAAGGGCTAGGCATGGGAACAGTTGGTATGTGGGTCACTCACAAGCCCAACGTAATGAGAGTGTAGTCCTCGCCCCCGCCAGACACAAGGAAAACACACACATGCATCAAACCAGCAAATAGCTGGATCATAACAATGCAAGGATGGAAACGTGTCTCATCTGAGTCAACGGACACAGCAACATACACCACTTGGCATATTGTATAAATGTACACAAAGGTGCAAGTGCTCGGGAAACACATCACACTCCTCAGACCTACGTAACACTCAGGCACCAAGTGAGTGGTGTTCTGTCCTAGAAAAGAGATGGCGTTACAAGCACACAGAGCAGTTTCCCATCACTCTCCTTTGACGGCACGGGACTGCGCTGCTGGAGATAGTGGTGGCAGAGGACAAGACACAAGGAGGAAAACACCTGAGGGTAACAGAAGACCCACTCAGAGCCATCAGCTCTTTACTGAGTAATGGGGCCCAGTATCAAAAAGAGCACGAGACCAAAAGCAACAGCACTAGTCATCACTAGAAGACTTGCAAGCCATGTCCCAGGAAGGGAGGAATGAAGTTCATGGCAGCATCGCTGGCCATATACATGGGTCGCTAGGAGCGTTACCATTACAAAGAGATGGTCGAGGGGGCACATATCAAAGGCTGGTGTAATGAGGTGTACAGACCCACATTGGACCAGACCAGAAAGGGGTTAACAATCTGTCCCAGAAACAGAGAATTAAATCAGCCCTGCCCTGCAACACCTGCCAGAGACGTCAAGCCTGGAGGGAGAGCTCTCTAGCTGTATTTAATAATGAGGGCAGAACAGAAAATAAAAGGCTTCCGAAAGCTGACAGCAAGGATTATAAACCTGCAAGAAGGGTCTTGAGACTCATAGCTACTTAGCTTCCCTGGGAAAGGCTCAGCTCAGGGACAGACTGACCAGTCAGTTAGTGAGTGGAAGAGAGTGTCCAGGTCTCCTTGAGAAAAGTGAAGGCAAGATATGAACTAGATGGTTTATATCCTCTGGCACTGACCCCAGCCCATACCCAAGTGCGGCTTGAGCACCTTCTTGATTGCTTTGCTTGATTTTGGGTAAAGAGGGTTTTCCCCCTCCTCCAACACGATCTACATGTGTGATCTTTTTGGCTCCAGCTGAAGCCAACATCTATCTAGGCAGAGGAAATGGAAAAATTGGTTAAAAGAGCAGGCTGATAGATCCTTGTGCAATGAAAATTTTTGTATGGTTGCCTCTTTGATCTGAGCAGGTATCCAAAATCTGGGGGCCTGCAGGTTGTTTCTATTAGGAGGAGAAATTGATGATGGAGGCAGGTGTTTTTGGTGCAATCCTATTTTCTTACAAAAAATGTACAAAGTGCCATTTACCTGAATGCAGCACGAATCCAACAGTTGGAGATAGTTCCAAGCCTCTTTTAGCCAGCACTCTGCCCAAAAAAATACTCTCTTTAGGCTTTCTCAAGGTTGCACTTCCAGTTCTTGCTCAGGCTGCAATCACTCCTTCCTTGCTGCCTTCTTTCTCAGCTTCTCTGGTCTTTCTGCTGTCTTTCTCCCAGACAAACACAAACTAACAGCCTGTGAAAGCCCTCCACCCACATGCACCTTTGCTTTGGGTGGGGACATGTGCCCGTATGCAGTTTGGAGGTCCCTATTTTTTCAGCTACCTGGTTCCATAAAGGAGCTTAAAGGCTTCTTACAACAATATTAAATGAAGGGCAGTAGTTACACCCAATCCTTAACATACCATTCAGGGTCTCTGCCAAGCCCTGTGGTGTCCTATACTCTAAAAGGCAGAATGTGTGTGTGTGTTGTGTTGTGCCACTCATTTCATACTGATCTATTTGGAAAACCAAGGGCCAGACTCTGATCCCATACCAGTGTAGCCCCACTGATTTGAACGGAATTTTTCCTGACTTACATCAATATAAGTGAGATAAGGTCCAAGATCTATACGGGTATTTAGCTATGTCTACAGACTGAGCGCCTGATTCACCACTGAGTTATTCCAGTTTAACCACATTGTTACTCACGGAAATCAATGGAGTTACTCCAATTTTATGCTAGATTAATGCAGTAGTGAATCAGACCTTGAATGTGCATGCATAGACCATGCTGCACTGGGGAACCATAAAGCAGAAGGCATTTCCTACGAGCAGCAATTGAGTAAGTATTGAAAGTAAGGAAATGTACCTAGTTTCTGTGATGCTGGCAGTCCATGTGCCAGCTCGTGCCAAGGCCCATAGGCTTCAATTGAACACTGACGAATGCATAGCTGGAAACCAGTCTGGATCACCCGGGAGTTAGTATTGTTAAAACTGGTATTGGATTTATAAAAATGTGTTTAGACTTTATGAAATGTTTGTAGGATGCTGCTTGTCTTAATCTTATAACATCTGTACCCCGTGTTATAAGGCAATATTTACGTATTTGCTTTGTAACTAACAGTGTTTGCTCTAAAACTGTAAATGCCTACAGTCAGGAGAGAAGCATTACCAAGTGTGTAATGCTAGTTTACCATAAGAGGTGTCATCTCCTCTCCAAGAAAAGAAGGCCCATAGACACCAGACAAGCCATTGTGGAACATCAGAGGACAAAAGACTTTGTTGATTGCTCCCAACACACCAATGAAGAGATGGGACAAGCACATGTCCCATCACCTTGAACTCTGGGGGAAGGGAATAAAAATCCTTGTTAAGAAGAAATTATATCTATGATGCTGAAACTCTGAGGGGTGAAGATTTCTAAGCATAAGCAAGAGTTCCCCAGTGCTTGGCCTGGGTTAGGCCTAAAGGACATACAGAGCTTGCATATTACAGCAGCTTCTATTACCCTTTTGGAATGTAAGATTGTAACTCATTTGTTCGTGGATGTTTACCTGATTTAACCTTCTAAATAAGTCTCATTTCTTTTTCTTAGTTAATATCTCTTTAGTTAATTTATTATATGATTGGCCTACAAGCATTGCCTTTGGTAGAGGAGCTGAGGTGCAATTGGCCTGGGATAAGTGACTGGACCTTCTGGGAGTAACTTGAATGTTGTTGTGATTTTTGAGGTAAGGGACCATCTATCGCAAAGGCAAGCTTGCCTGAGTGGCAAGATAGACTGGAGTGCCCAAGGGGACTGTCTGTGATTCTCTGGTTAGGCTGTTATAGCACTTGAGGAGTTCACATTTGATACATGGTTAGTGAAATCTAAGTATAGAACTGACAACCAGTTTTGGGTTTGTGCCCTCCTACTTCACAGTCTGCCCTGAGGTTGGTCTTTATACTTGTGAGCCACTCTATACTGCTTGACAGTTGCTATAAAAGATCTTATGACCAATCTAGGGATTCAGGGCTTTGTTTCTAATATCTATATTGAGGGGTGATCAGAGCCATGAACCCACAGAAAAGCTTCCTGTCTAAAAGTCTGACGCAGACTTGCATTCAGTTAGCCCTGATATTAAGTAGGCATCATTCCAGCAGATTGGCTGTGTGGGTCATCTAATCAGCACTGGGAAGGGCATTGAATCACCTAGCTCAGAAGCATTACTAGAGATCAGTACATTATAGTAAAGAGACAAGGTAGGGGAGGTGAGATATTATATTGAACTGTTGGTGAAAGAGACACACTTTGGAGCTTACACAGAGCTCTTCTTCAGGTCTGGGAAAAGTACTCCGTGTAAGCGCCAAAGCGTGTCTCTTTCACCAACAGACATTGGTCCAGTAAAAGAGATCACCTCCCCCACCTTCTCTCTCTAATACCCTGAGACCAAAGCAGCCACCCCCACACTGCAAACAAAACTAAAGTAAAGGCTGTTAATCACTGTACAGAATTTGACAGCAAGAACTGCTGATAAGGAAAAGGCAGTGACAACCGGACACTGAACAATGGCAGCTGTAGCCAGCTACAGTACTGAGAATCAGAAATCCACATATAGTGTAAGCTACCTTTGAGTGCAAGTTCTTGTTCTATACACGGCACCCTTCCCCGCTTGTACACTACCAGGAAATAATCCAGAGAGAACCAGGGATTTCCATGAACACCAGACTGACAAGGCAGTGCACAAGTCATGACCAACGTTTCTGCAATTATAGAAAGCTCCACAAGGATTAACACAAGTACTGTTCTCCCAACAAAGCATTAGCTCTGTCCAAGCCATGTTGTGGGGGTAGACTACAACCCACACTCAGAATAACACGTGGCTGTATCCTACTGAAAAAGATCATTACCATGTGATTACCATTCAGATGTTGCAAGAAGCAGGAAAGTAGGCCACACCTGTAGGATACCAATGGAGAAGTACTCCATAAACAATTGCTTGTCTGCTTGATTACCCTAACCCTCCGCCACCGTCAGTCATGTACTAGGATGTGGGCAGAGGCCTGGTGAGGCACCAGTGGTCAGTTGTGCTGCACATACCCCATGAACAGGTGTATGAGACAGTAGGAAACATGACATACAATAATCACACCACAGCCCTTACCTGTAAGACGCAGTGATAAACAGGGGATATGCAAGAATATGGAACAATAGCTGGGGCCAGGCACAATGTCTCATGTGGCGCTTAGGGCAAAATCCTATGCCATTAGAGTGTGATCAGAAATATCTATAGGAACCATTACAATATTATGTTGTTATGAACCACTACAGACTATGGCATGGCCTGCATTCCCGGCACACTGGCTGTTGAGTGTGCTGCAATACAACCACAGCACAGCTCCAGGCCCAGGCAAGGGTTCATGAACAGACATATTGCACCAGTGATATATCAGCAAACAGTACTAACGAGCGAGGGGGAAGGATAATCGTGTGGCTAAAGCACTAGAGGTCCAATCCAGCATCCATTGCGGCCAATGGAAAGACTCTCATTGATTGTAAAGGGCATTGGATCAAGACCTAGGAGATCTGGCTTCTGTTCTTGATTCTGCTGTGAATTTGATTGGGACAAAGAACTGGCCACGTCCAGTTCCATTTGTAGCCCTTACCTGAGGGCCTTGTTTAGTCACAAAAAGGGAATGTGGAACAATAACAAAAAGCCACAGTCCCATTCTTGACTGTGAGGCTCTCTGGCCTTCTCTTGCTTAATGGGCTGGATCTTCTCCAGCCTCGGGGGTGGTCTTCAGTGCTTGCCTGTCCTCTCGCAGACTTCTGCTGCTGCCACAGAAGAATCCACTCCCAACCCTCTCCTGGTCCCAGGCTCCCTCGGAGAGGGGGGCCCTCCTTTGTATTCCCCAGCTAGGAATAATCAGACCCAAATCACTTGATGCTATTATCTAGCTGGTTCAGATGATTCTAAGCCCCTGCTTGTTGGGCCCCTTTCCAGAACACATCAGCTGCTCCCTGGCTTTTAAAGGGACAGACGACCCCACTATAGTGACCCTGGGCAAATCATAGCCACTCCGTGCCTCAGTTTCCCTACTTTTAATCAAGATTGATATACCTCCTGGGGTGCTGTGAGCACATCTATGTGAACAGTGGTGGAAATTATCTGAGAACCTTTCTGTAAATTCTGAAGCATATTGTGACAGGTTCCCCCCGGGTGCCACTTGGAACTGGGGTACCACTGAGCCCTCTGACACACCAGCCTGGGCTCCCTCTCACACTGTGCTGCTGTGACAAGTTGCAAAGCCCTTCAAGTTTACACTTTCACCAGCATTCACAGAGGTAGGGACACACCCAGCTGCAGGCACACGCAGGCCCCCTAACCACCAGCCTAGAACCCCAGAGCAGTACCGTCCTTCCCTGGTGAAATCCGGCCAGTATATGGGTTTAACACCCAGTCTGCCTCTCCCTCAATGTGAAGAGGACCATGCACACTTGTGGTAACCAAGCTGAGATTTTCCCCAGACACCTTAGTCAAATGCACACTGGTTTGGATTAAAACAAAATAAGTTTAACTACTAAAAGATAGATTTTAAGTGATTATAAGTGATAGAAACAGATCAAAGCAGATTACTTAGTAAATAAACAAAACCGCAAACTGAGCTTAACCCACTAGATAAGTAGGATATGAATTAGCAAACTCTCATCCTGAGTGATAAACAGGCTGGCAGATTCTTAAGGAACAAGCTGCCTTGGCTTTGCATCTTTGGTTTCCCAGGTTTTCATACCCAGTCTAGCAATCCCTTAGCCTGGGACCATCAGGTCCCCCCCTGTTCAGTCTTTATTCCTCAGGTATTTCCAGGTGTGTTGTTGTAGGGAGAATGAGGTACCCCCATGATGTAATTTTCCTCCTTTTATATCTTCTCCCCCTTGCTGGAAAGCTCTCTTGCTGTGACCTGGGTCAAACAGTTCCCATTGTGTAGTAATATCTTTGAGAGGTTTCTATTGTACACAGTTCTTGGGGTAATCCTTGTGCTTGTGTGCATTTCCTCAATAAGCCATTAACATTGTTTGGCCTTTTTACTGTTGTACCTGAAAGGCTGCTTGTGGGTGTTTTCAACCTTACAACATGTTTCAGTAACACATACATAGCCAAACTTCATAACTTCATATACGACGATAGCACATACAATCCAACGAGATATTAATGTCTAGCGGATCAAGACTTTTAGAATGATACCTCACAAGGCGTACTTTGTACAAAACATATCCTACATGACAATGGTGAATACTAGGGTGCCAGGGTGTCACACATATATCCTGATGGATACATCCCATGTATGCCTACAAGTTTTATACAACTAATAAATCTATAGCATTTCTATGGCAATTATGAAAGCCACAGGAAATTCTTTTTATTTTTGTAATTTTTCACTTTACCTTCCAGGAATTACATTTTATTTTGTTTTGTCCCCTCTGGGGGTGTGGCAGGGCTGGGGAGGGGATGTAACAAAAGAAAATGAAATTTCTGAAATTCCCGGTGAGGAGGGGAGGCCCTGGGGTGGGGGAGGGAGCTGTAGAGTGAGATCATCCCACAGCGCTGGGTGGGGCTCCCCACTCCAGGTGTTGTGACTTGGTGCATGGGGTTGCTGCGCTGCTCAAGTTTGGCCAAGCCACCGGTCCATCATGACGATGGAGGGGCAGCCGGGCCAAACCTGAGTGGTGCTGCGACCCTGTGTGTCAGGTCTTTTGTTTGTTTTTTATGTATTTATCATTTTCTTTCATGTTATTTCACATTTGTGAAAAACATGGGGCTCCAGCAATCATGACTGAAGTATCACCAAGAGCCTCTTTTCTGACTGCTGTGCAGATTAACTAGAATGAGTCTGTGAGTCATACCCTGGAAAGACTCCACTGGAAAGGACGCTGCTAACTGCTGTGTCAGGGCTAACACATAAACGGCTGCGTGTAGTGACTGTTTGCTCACACTTACATATGATAGCTGCATGCACTGAACAAGCATGTATGACACTGATGCCCAGATGTCTACAAGATACCTGGCATCTGGTGGAACGCTGAAATGCACTAAGAACCATGATTCACTGGGACATGCCCTTGCCCTGAGCCACCCTGATCACTGTTGGACATGTTACTGCACAGCCACTTGATGGGTTACAAGCCCTGCTGGCAACCTGTTTTCACATAACAGAGACATCATTGTTAAGTGGAGTTTCCTAGAGTACATGTTAAAGGACGCTATTATTTTGGATGTGATGCATACAAATATGTGATCATGCCACAAGCAACTCAAAGCCATCAACAACGCAATGGTGACAACAGACACAGTCTGTGAACAGTATTGCATGAGGAAACTTATCCAGGGAAGGCTGGCAAACCACCACCAGCCACTCGTAGGTAGATCTGAGGGACACGTAGTCAGACAATGAACCATGTGCACTTATCTGCTGCAAAGCTATTCAGAAGAGCATGGCTGGAATACTGCCTTGTCAAACTAGGATTAAAATGTACCAGTCCAGATACAAAATCTACTCACTACAATTCTGATATTTTGCCTGCATGCTCAATAAATAAATAAATAACTTGTCCAAGGCAAAAATAGGCAAGCAGAATTTTCTAACCCTTCCATTCTGTAACTGTGGTGGACATGCGTGGATAAAGATACAAGGTGATTGAATGATTGACTTACTGATTGCATACCCATCATCACAAAGTATCTGGGCAGAACAGCAAAAGAAATACAAATTAAACTGTCATCATAATGAATCCATGGTGATCTGCTCAATAATTCTGTGCAGCTCTGTACTGATGTTCTGTATATATCACACCAGTTCTGTGTGCCTGCACTGCGCATTCAGTCTGTATGGACAGGTTACTCTTGTAATCACTACTGAGATAGCATGCTGGACCTGATAGCACTATTACTTTCAAGTAGCCATAATCTCATCATGGGCCAATTGGCAATATTCTCTGGGAGGCATTTTGTTACCTAGACAATAGTCACTCTTGACCATAGTTTGGTTATTGGAGGAGGCTGAACAGATGCCTAGATGCAGTGACTGGAACACATTACTGGTATTATGGATTATAGCTGAGGCCTGGCCTGCAATGAATAATTAACACATGGAGGGAGGCGTCATTTTTTGGAAGACAGAACTAGGGACATAAATGAATCATCAGTTTGAAAACAGAATGTTTGTGCTAAATAAATAGGTCAGCAGGCTAAGAAGGCAGAATGTCTGAGCCAACTGAGATAAGTGAGAGAACATGCGGGGCACTATTTACTATGTACTAGATAACAAGGGACAAAATAAGTTAGGAATGTAGAGATGAGGTAAAGAGGAAGTTGAAACATGGACAGTGCCTGCTGTACAGGGATTGGTTCCTGCAAAGTAACCCAGCCAGTCCAAGATGCAACCTATAGGAAATGCAATGAGATGTATAATGTATATAAAGGGAGAACCTGTGATGTACCCTGCATCCATCTCCCCTGCACTTGAGTCTGATCAACTCAGAGTAGCACTGCTGTATGCCAAATAAAGCTACCTAAGTGACAAAGGCTGGAGTCAAACTGAGTTCTTAGGAAGCCGAGTTGAAATAGGTCTCAGCTACACCTTCTGTTAGCCATATTATTTCCTCCAGACATATGCTCACATCCTTCTGTCAACGCACACTACAGACAATAGATAGGTCTGAAGTCCAACTCAGCATGTATGTTCTTGAGGATTGATAAAGACCCGCTCACATTTCATACCATTGAGGCACACACCATCACATCTTATGTGACACTGTGGCACCCCTTCAGTATGTTAATGAAGTACTGTTTCATTGTCCATCAGCACCAACACCTTGCTGGATATATTCATTTGCAGGCCCTATTTCATGAAAGACTCATCTTCATTAGAGGTATGACTCACGTCTGACCTCTAGAACCAAGATTGCATCTGAGTAGCTGGATCACATATTGACCGTGCAAACTTGTCTATAAGAGGAAATATTAATGGATGAATTCACAGGCTATGTGGATCCCACAGAACCACAGAATATTGCTTAGGGCCTGATCCAAAACTCATTGAAGCCAATGAGTCTTTCCATTGACCTCAATGGGCTTTAGGTTAGGCCTTTAGATATTAATATTATTATTATTGATATAGAACCATAGGTTCACATGGTACAGTATAGTAGGACAAATATTTTGTGCCAGAGAAATAACAGATTCTCTGCCTCAAAGAGCCTATTTTGAAGGCTACATGCCAGGGCACTCCAAAATAAACAGAACAATGTGAGAAACAGAATGACAAGGGAACGTGCATTTGGCATGTGAATATGTGCCTTTTGAGGAGGAGCTCTGTAAATGTTACTTGGGAGGTGGTTTCAGACATAGAGAGGGGCATGGAACGACATGGCAAGACTGTCTGAAATGACAAGGTGGCGATCGACACAGCAATGACTTAGTTATGGTTCTTGCAATGACAATTGACAGGTGGACAACACCCAATGCACAACCATGTAATAAGCGATGCATGAGCACCAGTGATTGTGGGAGAGATGATAAAAGTCTCCATTGTGGACTAAGGCTTGTGGCCTTAGTGAGGTTCCATGGAGACAGATACTCCTGCTTGAACTACAGTGTCATTTACTGATGTCTAAGATAGACGAGATGTTAAGGGCCTGATCCAACTCCAACTGAAATCAGTTGCTTTATGGGAGCTGGACTGTGCCCTTATAGCCGATTTTTTCAGAAGTCCTATGCACTCACAGCCCCGGTTGATTTCAACCAGAGTTGTGGGTGCTCAGCCCTTCTGAAAAGCAGAGCCCAGTGCTACTGACATACTCTGGCACCCATCCAACAGTGAATAATGAAACTGCTATTGCTGTCATCATTAATCCTTATTGTGTCAGCTCTTCTGTAACATGCACAAGCTATCGATATAGGTGATCTCTGGACGTTAACACACACAGCCAATGCTTTTCGCATACACCTCTACCTCGATATAAAGCTGTCCTCGGGAGCCAAAAAATCTTACCGCGTTATAGGTGAAACCACATTATATCGAACTTGCTTTGATCCACCGGAGTGCGCAGCCCCCCCCCCCCTCCGGAGCACTGCTTTATATCCGAATTTGTGTTATATCGGGTCGTGTTATATCGAGGTAGAGGTGTATTATGGTAAACAATAAACATTCATCCTGCCTACACAGATATCACCATAATCAACCTCCACACTCCCTTAGGTGTGGAATGCATCTCAGTGTGAGGACACTCTATGAATCCTCTCGGGACATTCCTCTGGAGATACTTCCTACCATGTACATCATGTACAGATGACATAACTTCGATTCTAGCTGGAATGAGCTATGCCATATGTGCTTTTGACTGGTATGCTCCCCAGTGGGTTGGCTGTGGCCTGGTGGCTATCAGCCATAAAACTAAAAGCCAGAATGATGCAACCCGGCTAGCATGTAAGCAAGTAAAAGTGAAGGATGCACCTATTGTAGGACCATCTAATTGTCACACAAACCACCGTGTGACAATATATAGCATCCCAAAGCTATATTCTTACCAATACATGTTTTTTGCACTTTAGGTGATACTAACAAAACTTGAGCATATGGCCCATCAATTACTGGAGCACCGACACTAGGGCCCAGATCCTCAAAGGTAATTAAACCCCTAACTTCCATTGAAATCTGTGGGAATTAGGCACCTAAATACCTCAGAAGATCTGGGCCTAAGGGCTTGTCTACATGCAGAAGTGGCACTGATATAGGAGTTACTGGTATAGTGCCACTGGAAAAACTATTTCTGCAGAGTTTGTTCACACCTGCCGTTTGGACCAGCACATGTCGCAAGGCTTGCGTCCACGCAGCTGTACGCGTGGTGCACTGTGTCCCCCACAATGCCTGCAGGCCCATTGCATCATGGTATTCTGGGATACCTGCTGTGCATTGTGGGAGTGTTGACTAGGGAGATTGGCCCAACTCATCCTTGCCCTACAGCTTGTCTAGTCATTTACAGCAGTGCAAAATGGGTGTAAAACACCATCAAGACTGAACGGTAGCACGGTACATCCACTTCGGAGCGAATGCCGAGATAAGATACAGGGCAACGATGAACTGGCCGATCTTGCTAGCAACACACACACACACACACAAGTCTACACATGACAGATAGAGAGGAATTTGGGTACAGATGAACATGTCTTGATCACATTTATCATGTGCAAACAGAATAAAGTTCAGACCAGTGATATATATGCTGGTGGTTTAAAAGGGCCAATTTCACAAAGCTGAAAACAATTATGAGACAAATCAGGTTGGAGGAAGAATTTAATCAGAAAAAAAATGTGAATGATAAAGTGTTCTTAACAATTCCAAATTACTAGCTGCCCAAACCCCACAATCGAGAAAGAAGGCTGTATTGGTTTTAAAAAATGATTTGGTTTAGTTAGTTTGTTAGTCTCTAAGGTGCCACAAGTACTCCTGTTCTTCTTGCGGATACAGACTAACACGGCTGCTACTCTGAAACTTGGTTTAGATGGGAAGAGTGGGCAGCTATAAAAAAATAAAATATAACAAGTGGAAAAAGGGGAAGTTGATAGTCATTGTAGCGGGGTGGACACCTGCTCCTGCCCTGAAGGGTAAAAGCAGCCCTGGAAAGGGCTTCAGCTCTAAAAGATGGGCTGATTGGGGAAGCAGCCGCAGCTGGGCCACGCCCCAATCAGGCCTTAGCTGGCCCTATATAAGAGGCTGGGAGCCAGGAGCTCAACAGTCTCTCTCTAGCTGTAGAGGGAGAAGGGCCTGGCTGCAGGGAGATAGAGACAGGGTACCTGAGTGGCGCAGGGCTGGGGAAAGGCAGAAGAGCTGGGGAGCTCCAGCCTGGAAAGCCCCAGGCTGCGCCCTAGCAGAAGGCCAAGGGGTACTGGGGGTTGCAGAGGGCAGCCCAGGGGTAGGCAAAGGCAGCAGGTCCAAACCCAACCTTGCCTGTGATGAGTGGCGTATACTGCAATCTGCCCCAGGGAGTGGGGCTAGATGGTGACTGGCAGTAGCCTTACACTGAGGTGGGGTTAGTGGGTGGGGAGACCCAGAGTGTGGGGGTACTGCCAGGAGGGCAGCAACCCAGAGAAAGGGGCACTGGGGTCCTGGGAGGAACATGGGGGTCAGAGTGAGGTAAGGCGGATCACCGGCCTGCAGAGGGCACTCCTGGCTGGAAAATGAGCTAATTCCTGAGGACAACCAGCAGGAGGCGCTGTAGGGGTGAGTGCAAACTCCTTACAGTCATGGAAATAAATCAGATGCTAGGAATTGTAGGAAATTGATAAGGGAAGCAAAGGAACAAAAGGAGAAATTTATGGCCAGCAGAGTTAAGAACAATAAGAAGGAGTTTTTTTAAGCATATTGGAACAAAAAGGATCCTAACAATTGTAGTGGTCCATTACTAGATGGAAATAGTAGAATTAACAATAATAATGCAAAAAAGGCAGAAGTGTTCAATAAATATTTCTGTTCTGTATTTGGGGGAAAAAACAGATGATGTATTCATATCCTATAACACTCTTTCCACTCAACTATCTCTGGAAGATGTTAAACAGCAGCTACTAAAGTTAGACATTTGTTAAATCAGCAGGTTTGGATAACAACATGCATCCAAGTTTCAAAAGAACTGGCAGAGAAGCTCAACGGACTGTTAATGGTAGTTTTCAATAAGTCTTGGAACATCATGGCAGTTCCAAAGACTGGAAGAAAACTCCTGTTGTGCCAATATTTGAAAAAGGTAAACAGGATGACCTAGGTAATGATAAGCCTGTAAACCTGATGTCAATCCTGGGCAAAACAATGGGAGCAGCTGATATGGGGCTTGATTAATAAAGAATGAAAGGACAGTAATATAATATATGCCAATCAACATGGATTTATGAGAAATAGATCCTGTCAAATTAAGCTGATCTCTTTTTCTGGAGAGGGTACAAGCTGGTTGATAAAGTTAACAGTGTTGAGGTACTATACTTAGACTTTGTAAGGCTTTTGATTTGGTACCACATGATATTTTGGTTAAAAAACTAGAAAAATATAAAATGAACATGGCACACATTAAATGGATTAAAAATTGTCTAACTGATAGGTCTCAGAATATAACGGTGAATGGGGGAATCATCACTGAATGGGTGTGTTTCTAAGGGGGTTCTATAGGGATTCATTCTTGGCCCTGTGCTATCTTACATTTTTATTAATGACCTGGAAGAAAACAAAATCATCACTGATCAAGTTTGCAGAAAACACAAAAATTGGGTGAGTGGTAAATAAAGAAGAGAATAGGTCAGTGCTACAGAACAATCTGGATTGTTTAGTAAGGTGGGCACAAGCAAACTATATGCGATTTAATATGGCTAACTGTATGCATGCAGGAACAAAGAATGAAGACCATACTTACATGACAGGGGATTCTATTCTGGGAAGCAGTAGCTCATGGTGGATAATCAGCTGAACATGCGCTCCCAGTGCGACGCTGTGGCCCAAAGGGCTGATGCGATCGGTGGATGCATAAACAGGGGAATCTCAAGCAGGAGGAAAGTGGTTATTTCACCTCTGTATTTGGCACTGGTGTGACTGCTGCTGTAATACCGTCCAGTTCAAGAAGGATGTTGATAAATTGGAGAAGGTTCAGAGAAGAGCCATGAGAATGATTACAGGATTAAAAACATGCTTATAGTGATAGACTCAGGGAGCTCAATCTATTTAGTTTAACAAAGAGAAGGTTAAGGGGTGACTTGATTACAGTCTAGAAGTACCGACATGGGGGAACAAACATTTGATAATGGGCTCTTCAGTCTAGCAGAGAAAGGTGTAACACAATCCAATGGCTGGACATTGAAACTAGCCAATTCAGAATGGAAATAAGATGTAAATATTTAATGGTGAGATTAATTAACCATTGGAACAATTTACCAAGATCACGGGGGATCTTCTACCATGGGCAATTTTAAAATCAAGATTGGATATTTTTCTAAAAGATCTGCCCTAAGAATTATTTTGGAGAAGTTCCGTGGCCTGTGTTACACAGGAGGTCGGATGAGATTATCACAATGGTCCCTTCTGGCCTTGGAATCTATGAATCTATGACCCCCTTAGGCATGATTCATAGCAGAGGTTGGAGCTGTAAAGAGATGATCTATTATTAAGGCTTCTTGATTTTTACAATGTAATTTAAATAATGTGAACACTGAAGAATTATTCTTGAAACTAGATGGGCAGGTAATACCTAAAATGCAATGTTTCAAGCATCAGGAAAATGGCGACGTGGAGAATGAAATTAGAGCGAAGATAATAAATGCCTGGCTCAAATGGAGAGAGAGAAGCGGTGTAGTATGTAACAGTAAGATACCAGTAAGATTAAAAGGGAAAGTCTATAAAATGGTGGTCTGTCCAATTTTAATATGGCACTGAGCATTGGGCAGCAAAGAAGAAGGAAAAAAAGTGAATGTTGAGATGGACGAATGGTATAAGCAAGAAAGATCACATGAGGAATGTGTATGTTAGAGACATGCTCACAGTAACACCCATACATGAAAAAATGAGGGAGTGCAGGCTCAGATGGTTTGGTTATGGTCTGGCACATTCCTCACAATGATGTGTGTAAGAGTCCAACAAATGAAGACTGAAGGAAAAAGACAGAGGCTGACCTAAGAAGAAGTGGTGGGATGTCATTAGAGAAGACATGTTAGCATGTGGCATTATAGAGGATGTGGCATTGAACAGAGCACTTTGGAGGAAGAGGACTTGTAGAGCAGACCCCTCTGATGGGACTGACTCAAGGAAGAAGGTACTAGTGAATATTCGCTAGCAAATTAGGAAGTATTATTATTAAAACCTAAACTACACTTACTCAATGCATGAGCAAGCCACACAAGTGGTTGTTTCACTCCCCCACTAAGTCTCAAAACCCAGTAATTCACAATGGGTCTCCCAGTCCTTAGTGCAAATTAGCAATATTTTACTGTACGAAGGATATAATCAATGATTTGTTCATAAATAACAGTTCAGGGTGCAGCATAATACGACATACTATTTTGATTTTATTTGGGTTACTAAGTACTTGCCGTGTGAACCAACAGGTTGCACGCAGGCTTGTGAATCACGTAAGTCCTGGGTTCTAGTCCCAGCTCTATCACTGACATGTTCTACAACCCTGGGCAAGTCACTTTACCTTTCCTGCAGTTTGGTTTGCAAACCGAAGATCAGGGTGCTTATCCCCCTACAAAAGTACTTAGAGAGCAATAATAATTATTATTCTCTTTTAGGAGGAGAAAGCAAATTCACACTCGGTGTCAGTGGAGTTAGTTACGTCAGGGATGAACTGATTACTTGATCTAGAGGGAAAACATTGAACTTTTTTTCTCTAGGCCTCAGAGACTTGCCTCATCTCTTGTGATGCTACAAAAGGGGGTCAATACCTTTTCTGCAGTAATGGCATTTTGTGTGTGCGCCTAGGGTGTGTATAGTGAAACAACTAAACAACTGAGATGGGCCTCGCTAGAGCTATACTGTCATTAGCACTTTCTGGGTTGGGTGGTGTGGGTTTGGACATGTCTTGCTGATTAAAGTATTTATTTTTCCTTTGATGTGTGCATGGAACTCTCATGTTAATGGGAGTTACATCAGTGCCGGATGAGGGGAGAATTTAATTCCTCCCCAATATGGAAAGGAGGTGGAGTGAGGCTGGAAAAGCCGCTAGTAGACAAAACGTAGACCTGGAATTTACCTTGTATTACATCTTGATGAACTTCCATCCCCACCAGCTGCCATTTCAGTCTCCAGTCACTGGCTTGGCATCAGTTGAGGGTGGATTGATGCTAGGTCAGCCACAAAATATTTCCAGGTGGCTGAAGAAACTAGTGTTGGGGAAGGGACTACCAAAAAGAAAAGGTTTGTTCCTGACTGTCTCTCCTTTCACTCCCTATTCCTTTGCTGCTTGACTTCCCTTACTCTTAAATCATCTATCCAGCTTAGTCCTTGAATTCCCCTTCCACATCGGGTTGCTTGAATCTCTCTTCTACCTCCCACTGCCGAGAGCCCTCTTCTGGTGCTTGAATCTCCTTCCCTAGATTCTCTGAGAAACCCTGTTCGCTTGAATCCCCAATCCCACCCACTGCCCAGCTTCTCCACTGACAGGAACATAGGGGGAAGAGGGACTTCCCCTCCTTTCTACTCTGAGGATCTATCGCCGTTGGTGGGAAGTCTCAACTGCATTCGCCCCATGTGTCTCTCTGAGTGTGGGAGCCAGGGCTGGCAGTGTCCTGATGTGATTCCTCATGTGCTATCTATCTAGGTTTTGTATACTGGTACTCATAACAGTAGAGTCTGAGCACCTCATTACTTCTGGCATCACGCTGGGGACAGGGGCAGTAGAGAATGGGCAGGCTGGTAGGGTCTTGTGGCAGCAGGTGCTTTCTGACTGGCAGGCTAGTGGTGGCTTACGGACTGCCCTTCCACCACTGCATGACACTCCAGTCTGATTGGGGGTTTAGCCTCAGCCACCGTATGCTTATAAAACTGACATTCTCCTTATGTAGGATTTTTACTTTCCGCTCTTCCCTTCTGTTCTTCTCTTTCCCCTCCTCTCTTGCAGACTCCCATGTTCAGACTTCAAACTCATCCATTAAAATTGTCACCTGACTGAAAGGTGACCTGAAGCTTCCCAGTATCGTTACACTGGATGCATTTATTTATTTTTCCTACTTATTAATTTTCATAATATATGCAGTCTGTAAAAAGCCCAAACAATTCAATAAAACTTTACAATGTTGAGAAGATGCTTGTTTGAGCTTGTAAAACACCAACGTAAAAAAGACTCCAAATTTGCATGCAATATACTCTGTGCTGTCTTCATTACTCTGCACTTTCAATGTAATAAAAAAAAGTGCATACAATATACTCCATGATGTCTTCATTACTCTGCAATTGTAAAATGACCAAAGCTCTTACAAACTATGACCCTGATCATATGTCCATGGAAGTTGATGGAGATTTTGCCACTGCCTTCAATGAGAGCAAGATCAGAGCCCTAAATATACAAATCAGTGGGAACCCTTCATTCCTCCACTCTAGCTTAAGTTGTTGAACAGAACAAGGGAAACTAACTAGTTATTAGACACAGTCTCAGGCAAGAACATATTACAAAGAACACTGAGGTGCATAGTTAGTGTCTTTCACTTTCCCACACTCCTCTCAACCCAGGTGGTTATTCCTGAGAAGATCTCTCCTTTGAGGCCAGTGATTATTAGTTTTACATTTATTTAGCCATCTGTCACCAAGATATGTGGGCACGTTACAAGGCTGAAGATCTCAACAGAGACCAAATGTCAAGATCCCTTGCTCCTTGCCAGTCAAAAAGGAAAGCATGGGTTTTCATGGTTGGGAGTTTTTCAACAACTTTTTTTTTTTTTTTTTTTTTGGGCTGAAAAATGCCTATTCATTGGAACTGAAATTGTTCACGAAATGGGGACGGTTTCAACGCATCTCCTGAGTTGAAAAATTTTTGAGAAAAAAGTTTTGAAAACATCAAATTAGCCCTTATTTGGTGTCTTTGCCCAGGAACAATAACTACTGGTCAGGCAGAGTTCTCATACTGTTCTATTGGTAAGCTTATCAGAATTGGATTTTTATGGTCTTATAATTTTGTTGGATAATGTTGAGGTTTATTTTTAAGCATTTTCACAGTTGTGGGAAAGTATGAGGTGGTCATACAATAATTACTTAATGAGAGTAGACGTTGAGATTCAAAAAGATAAAGCTTTATAACCGTTAAAACACAAATTATCAATATCACATGTCAAGCTACACAAAGTAAAAATCCTTAAATCAAACTGTAATAAGCTCACAAGCAGCATTTTTCTTACTCTGCCTATCTATAAATGTCAATTATCATCCATGGAAATATTTTTTCATTGGTTTGTGAGTACGGTGAAATCAACATTTACTGATAAAAATCTAATCCCCAGACTAATACAAGGCAACTCACTTATTAGAAGACACTAAACAGCCATTAGATGGTAATAACTTCCATAACGTAGCTCTGATATCCAGGGTCTGAATGGAAACAGTGACCTAGAGGTGAAAGACTTAATAACCTATTACCACTCATCTGATCCTGCAAGGCCCTTTTTAAGATTATTATATTAAATCTTTGCTAAAGTGATATAGGACCATCAGCCATTAGCCATTCCCAATGAACTCCCTTGCAATAACCACATAGTTGGGTCCCTTGTGACTCTAATGACAACGCGTAGCTGGTCAGTGGGTTTTTCAACAAGTACGAAAGTTGAAACATGTTTCAATAAAGAGGAGAAGATAGCCATATCAATATAAGGAGACAATTTGTGTACAAGAAATCTTGGAATTCTAGCTTTCATGCAAGAATTTTTTGAGATAGATAGGAACGTGCTGGATTGGTTCCTGCAACAGATGTGGCTTTAGAGTTGTTTCCACTAAAATCTGGGACATTGTGTGTGACAGGGCAATTTCCCACAGGATCCTCGGGAGACCTTACTGAATTAAGTTTAAGTATCTTTGGAGTCCATTGTATTAAACGCAAAGGTTATGCACTATTATGGGTCTGAATGATCAAAGGACTATACTGAACAAAGTGGCAGTCAAGAATGGTCTTTTATGACAATACGTATGTAGTGACTTTCCTGGGAAATATCTAGGGGGAGGTGAATGCAAATTTCCCACCTCTGCTTATGCAAAAAACTCGGCCTTTTGAAACTATGCCTGGAGGAGCAGGTGATTGTCTATTATTTCCTGTTCCGGAAAGCTGGAGATCAAAGGCCAAAGCTGTATTAAAGAAACATGTCAAGCTGCCCAGTCAGTGTGCCTGTTTTCACCTGAGGCTGTTATGACTCTGTAACCACAGAAGAACCCCTTGCTGAGGTTGGAAGGACTGACTCCTACTAGAGCCCTTGTTGGAGAGGTAGGCAGAGGTGTGTGTGTGTGTGTGTGTGTGTGTGAGAGAGAGAGATCTGGTAAGTTTATTAGTATGCCTGTAGGTTCTTTTATTGTTTTATGATGTTTTCTCTGTAATGCTTTCACATTAAGAATAAATGTGCTTGCTTATAAAGGGCGGTGTGATAACTTATAACTGCTGGCAATCACCACTGTTCATAGTCTTTGGAGAGAAAGAAAAGCTCAGACACTGGCCTCTTTAGGCAGTCTGGCTTGCTGGGGATATCACAATGTAGCCGGGGAACTGAAGCCTGGAAAAACCCAGATCAGGAGGGAGAGAGACACAACGGGGCTCTGCCCAAGAGAGGTGACGGGTGAGGAGCCTGGAGCTGAGAGCGTGTGCCCTCATGGCATTATGGATGGAGAGTATAGATGCAGTTGCCCTGAACTGTGACACTGTGTAGGCTCGAAACAGAGGAGGGGAGTGAGAGCATAGATATAGGGTCCAATCCTACAACCTCCTTTGATGAACTGGTATCCCTGAGCATGTAAGGTGCTGAGCTCCTCCTGTGAAATGCTGAACCCTCACCTCTGATTGAAACACCAACCCAACTGGCACCTTTATTGGCAGTCTCAGCCCTGGTAACCTCTGGAGATTGTCCCTCCAGGTCAGGGTTGAAGCAATGGCCAAGCTTTCTTGGAAAGCTCTCGCTTTTGTTACTGATATTGCAAGTGCTGGCATGTGCTATACATACTGTGATATACGCCCAAGTAGTTTAATTAGTCATGATCCTTTATTTGCCTGCCAGTTTGTTAATTAATACATTTGCTAATATCTACATGTGCTTACAGAGTTTTTGATAAGCTAATTTTAGAAATCAAAAGAAATAAAATATAGGTGACAAGATCATCCACTTATTTCAATCACAAGAACAGGAACACACTAGTGTAAAATAGCAAAGCAGCACTATATGGGAAAGAACACTCCCACCACAGAGTGATAACATGAGATAATTCCAATTCCACTTTGAAATCTTCTGACACAGGTTACAGCATTACAAGTTGCTATATCCTTTGGAAATCATCACCACAGTATCCCAAGTGCATGGGAAGCCCAGGTTGTCCACTCTTAAGATTTAGTCCTGGGTGGTACACTTGTCACTGTTGTAAAGACTACAATAGAGGTAGTACAAGCACCATGAACCGTGGTGTGAATTCATGAAGGACACTGAGCCGTTTAAAAATCTCATTACATTGGTTCAGTTGCTTCCAAGGTATAGGCTTGCACTATATTAGCAATGACTTTGCTTTTGCTGTGGGATATTCTGTTACAAAGCTACAGTAAACCCCTTTTCTCTAAGCTGATGCCTAAAGGCTTCTCTAGGGATTTAAAAGGAAATAAAAGTAGGGGAGAAAGGTCCCTAGATAGACGCTGTGATTTAGAACAGTTCAATAGCTGATTTCATTTTTTAAAAAGGTTTTCATATGAAATGTTATCAATGCCTAATAGATTAGAAGACTGAGCTCTGGAATTGAATTAACAAATTTATTTTTTTTAAATGGGACAAAAATCAGTTGCTTTGAGAGACACTTAAAAAAACCCTTTTATTCAAAGATGTCTTGTATGAGAAACACATGTAGAATCTTTACCCTCACCTTTTTCCTATGTAGCATGTCCCTCTAACATTTTGTTTGTAGATCTATGAGAAGATTTTAAAATTATTTTATTTTCAGCAAACAATGGATGGTATGTATTTTGTAGGCTGTTCTCTCTTAATGCAATTAATTACCGGATCACATGGCTGTGACCGTCTCCCTCTTCTGGCTTACCTACAAGGCAGATAAAAGCCTGCTACAACTGCTAGCTGGTATAGATTCTCTCTTAGTTCCATTGTTTCTCATGTGTGAGGGGAGCTGTGTCTTTGCGGCCCACATTCCCAATTTTCCCCCCAGATGCTGCATGAGTGCTAGCTAACTAAAGATGCTGATATCTGTATGGAGGCAGCCAATGGATTTGAATGCACCTACTTATATACCAAAACCTGCTTGAATGCAATAAATAATAATGCAATAATGCAAAACCATTTTAGGTTCCAGAGTGGTATTTCAACTACTCACACCTGAGAAAACGTCAGGATGGTGTCATATTTATAAATCACTAGCTGACATTTATTTTCATAGGAAAAAATAAAGAATAAAAAACTAAGACCCCAGTCTTACAACTGGATCTGGGTGGGAATAGGGGTCTGCCTGCCCAGATCCAGATGCAAGCTTAGAGCCTAGCAGAACTATGATTGATACTGCACTTAAGATAGCCACGTGCATTTAGCTGACTGCTCTTATATGTATACAGGATCACACTTTTTAAACCCAGGGAAATAAATTCAAAAATGACAGAAAAGAAAAATTACGGTTTGGATTTTAAAAGCCACAAAGCCTGGAAATTCTAAATTACAACTCTATGAGCAATCATAATTCATCCAGATTATATACATTAACGTCTAAAAGTTAACATCCTAGAACAGTGACACAAAATAATATATATGTTAGGCCATATTTTATATAATGAGAGAGAGAGCGAGAACACACTATAACCTTGAATTTCTATGTGTTTAAAATAGTACCTATCTGTAATATTACATTAGCATAGCTTTTTCCTTTTAATAGCTCCACTTGATTGGCTTCACACCACCCTGAAAGAACATACTCCAAATTTCCAGGGCTTGGACTAATGATTTTGTTGTTACATTCCCTGAAAGGACAGTAGTAGTTTCTGGACTTTTGAAACAACCTGTTGATGATTAGAGTTTATGCTGACATTATGCCCATAGACTGTTATGCAAACCCTTACTCACACGAGGCATCTCACTGGCTACAACAGTTTGCAAGACTGGACTTGAAAGTTGTACTTATCCACAACAGTTACAAAAAAGGAAAACTTCTCTTTAATATGCTACATACAGCACATGCCTCATTATTAGACAACATAGTGACACATTTAGATAGTTTCCAGAAGACTTCATAAAAACTATTCAAAAAGCAAAAGCTTGTTTCCACATTTAGAGTCGCATGATTTCACCTAAACTTGAACCAAAGCCAGGCCTGCAATGTGCAACCCAGTTTGTATTGTTTGTTTTGTTGTTTTTCACATGAATGCACCCTTTGAGATCTTATCATTCAAATTCAGAACAGTACAGCTACTGTTGACCAGTGTCCTACAAACACAAAATTACAGGGTTTTATAATTCAGTCCATAAAATTAGCAACCAGGGGGTTATATGCTACCTATTTCTAGATGCGAATCAAGAAGTACTAACTGGCTTTTCTAAAAGCAACTTAACTTTTTCATGCAAGTGATTTGAAAGTCTTTTTAGAGAAAGGAAGAAAAATTGAGTAGGAACAAAGACTTTTCCCAGTGGACCAGACCACTAGTTTATCGAGCTCGGTACAGTGCTTCTTGCAGAAGCCAACAGATGATACTTGTGACAAAGATGAAAACCTTCCATAATGCACCTCGTCAGTTGTACAATGCAGATGGAGGAAATTTTCCTTCTTGATCTCTGCAGACAACTGACTCGTACCCTAAAGCCTGAGAGTTGAATACCCTTATAATTATGTCAGCTACAAAAGTTATTCATGGTAATTATATTGTTCTGTTCTTTTTAAAACCTAACCATGTTATTGTTCAAAGCATTTCAGATCACTTCTAACATCCTTATAAAGACTGCTCTTCATAGCCCAACCTTACTGGATGGCCTGATTTTTCCTGCCAGCCAACCCCATAACCTGGCTTTGCTTAACAGACCTTTGCCTCCTAGCTCTGCTTCAGAAATATTCCTTGATATTTTGCTGCAGAGAGTAGATTGGACTCCAGCTCTTCTGCCTGTGCATTTTAATTAAGCTTCTTGATAAATCAGTTATTTTTTCTACCCCAATTTGTCTCTGGACCCTCAAACATTTTTTACTTCAAATCCAGTACACAATGTGAATACCTGCACCAACATAATACTCACCCTTATGTGTTCAGGTGCCTTGTTTCAATCCTGTCCCAAGAACACATGCTCATGTTCTGTATTGACTGTTGGTAGGCGAACAACAACTGTCAGTAAAAAATGGCAACATCATGTTGAAACGTTCTCAAATATGGCTCTGAAAGGTGGGTTAGCTAAGGAATAGATGGTTTGATGGCTAAAGCACAGAACTGGGCATTGTTAAAGCTTGTACTATTCCCAGCTGTACCACCAAGTTGCTGTGTGACCTTGGGAAAATCATTTAGGCCCCATTTCAGCAAAGCACATGCTTTAAGAAATGTTTAGGGATGGGATTACTCACATATTTAAAGTTAAGCACTTGCTTCAGTGCTTCACTGAATCTGGACCAAATAGCTGTGTGTGTCAGTTTTTCTGTTTGTAAAATATGGATAATACTTTCCTAGCACATAGGGACATTGTGAGACTTAAGTCAATGAGGGTGAAATTTACCCTGGTACAGATGGTTGGAGTAAGGCCCTCCACTCCACCAAAAACCTGCATAGAGACATCTGGCTGATGAGCAGGGATCCTAGTTTTCTGTGATTAAAAAACCCAAAATTCTCCGATAAAAAAACATAAAAATCCACGATTATAATGAAATGGGCCATGGGGGCTCGAGTGGTCAGCCCCGGACGACTGGGGCTTGGGCTGTCAGCCCTAGGCGGCAGTAGTAAAAACTAAAGATTCTCTGTAAAAATGCAAATTCTGTGTTTTTTCCTGGCAAACGCATTTATAGGATCCTCGCTGACGAGTGCTCCTGCTGTGGCAAGAGTCCCTATATCGGCTTTATATATGCCATCATGAAAGGTCACTTTGTGGATGGACTCAGGGAGGGCCACTGATTCATGTTAATACTACCTTAACCTGGGCAACTGTTTGTGGAGGGAGGGGCTGTGTTTGCTACTGCAGTCCAATAGGCTTGAAGGAACAGCAACCACAGGGTGCACTGTAGGGAGCCGTCCATCCTGGCCCTGGGTTGGGGTTGGATTTCACCTCTCCACTTCTATGTATTTGGGCTTTATGTGAGCAAGTGAATTTCCCCCAATGTCTGTAAAGTTATTTGAGGGCCGCAGTAGGGAGGAGCCCCAGAAGGGCAAAGTACTATTATTAATCTATATAACTCTTCAGATTTATACT
>NC_048310.1:36373696-36458802 GCF_013100865.1 Trachemys scripta elegans | reverse complement strand
GCTTTGGCTGTATGGATCCAATTGCAGGATTGTGGCGTAAAACTTCATTTGGGTTTTAACACAAGAAACGTTGGGGGTAAACACTGCTTCTAGGCATTTGTGTTAATTGGGCTTGGATTAATTATACTATTAAAGCATTTAACCTTGAAGAAGATAAGTACAGAAAAAGGAGGCTAATGATTTTCCAATCTCATGTGATACTGCGCTACTTGCGTATAGCACATAAATTACTATAATAGCCCTGTTTTTGCTAATACCATTACCAGGAGAGATGGGGCATAACTTTCTTAATATTTTAAAAATAATCATTCTAAATACTAGAGAGACAAGGTGGGTGAGAGAAACAGGCTTTTGAGCCACACAGAACTTCAGATGTGAAGAAGAGCTCTGTGTAGCTCAAAAACCTCTCTCTCTCTCACCAAGTTGGTCCAGTAAAAGATACTACCTCACCCACCTTGTCTCTCTAATATCCTGGGACCAACATGGCTACAACTACACTGCATACAACATTCTTAATACTAATCAGTCTCAGTTTTCAAAATGGTTTCAACAACATTACACCTCTGCAAAGCTGGCACAATTGTGCTTGTAACAAATTTTGGAAATTGCTGGTTTTGTAGCGAAGAAGGTACCTAAAAGGGGCTGTAAGAAGCAGCAGCAGCAAAAAAATAAAAATCTTAACATGTCTATGTCTCTTTGTTAGACTCTAGAACCCATGCCTGAATACGAGGACTATAAGTTTTACTGCTTCTGAATATACGTGGTGGCTAGCAGGATTTCGAACAATCTTTGAAATGTACATTTTGTTTTTACAGGTTTTTATTCATAATCCTCATGCCCGTGGCCAGCATGTAAGTGCAAATCGTATGATGCAAAGCAGCCAGGATTCAGATATTTCTCTTCTCAACATTAACCAGGGGGTCAGCTGCCTAACAGCCGGAGTGCTGAATCCCCAGCTCGGCTATGATTGTCTTCTAGTTGGAACACAGACTAACTTGTTGGCTTACGATGTGTACAACAACTCGGATTTGTTTTACAGAGAGGCAAGTTACTTTCACTCTTAGTCTTCATGTCTTTCTTTCCTTCTTTCCTATAAACCAGTTTAGGAGTCATAAATTCTAAGTTAATTTATTCAATTGCCGTGCTTTGCTTTTTGCACATCAATGATATAATTAGATTCAGGACTTTCTGAGCAGAGGACTTGCATGTTTTGAAAATCAGTATTAAATTTTTAAGAGGACAGTCTAATGCTAATGTGACACATTGTCTGAGAGTGAGTGAGAGAGGTTTTTTTTTTTTTATAATATGCTATACCAGTTGCAAGTCAAAACTTAAAAGCCTTTGAAAATATTCAGAGCTGAAATAAAATCATTAGAGTAGAATTATATATTCCAATCTGATATCCTAACTAAGGGTACATCTACACTACAGCGGGGAGTCGATTTAAGATATGCAAATTCAGCTACGTGAATAGCGTAGCTGAATTCGACATATTGCAGCCGACTTACCCCGTTGTGAGGACGGCGGCAAAATCGACTTCTGCCGCTTTTTGTCGGCGGCGCTTACTACCACCTCCGCTGGTGGAGTTAGAGCGCCGATTTGAGGATCGATTGTCGCGTCCCAACGGGACGCGATAAATCGATCCCCGAGAGGTCGATTTCTACCCGCCGATTCAGGCGGGTAGTATAGACCAGACCTAAGTCTGCTTGGAACAATATTTTGGAAAAGCCGTGAGTTTATCATTGACTCACAGATTTTGTAGGAAACATTTAAAACATTACATTATTCTGGGCATACTATTCTTTATTTTTCAGTTAAATATCTAAAACTAGTTCATTAAATATTTCACCATTTTCTTTGTTTCTTTTAAAAATAGGAACAGGATAATAAAAATTATAGATTTAAAAAAAGACTAACAGGTGGGGAAAGGAGTTTGTACATATAAGGTTAACGACCAGCCTGAGTAATTGCAGACTGACTGACCTTATTGTAAGCTTCATCCTAACCAACGTGAGTAACTGGGTTGACCTACCTTAGTACTGTAACCTCTCCCCATTGTTTGTTACTCTCACTTGTCTCGTCTTATAGTTAGGCCCCAATCCCGCCCTTGAATCTGTATGGCCACAGGGGTCAACCCATGGAGATTTGATTACAAGGTCAGGGCCTCCTATGGCCTCCATCCCCCAATGAGATGCTAGGAGTTAAAGGGTTTGCCCGTGCACAAGTCTCATTCAAGTCTACAGGCCTTTGCACATGCCTGGGGGAAGGAACACTTGCACAGATCTCGTTTTCAGATTGTGACTTTAGATTATAAATTCTTTGGGGGCAGTGATCATGTCTTTGCTAAGCACTTCACAGGTGACGCTGTTTTGGGTATGAGAAAACAAGAGATACTAAAAATGTAACAGTTCAGGTTACTTTCTCTTACTCCACTACAGTGGATGTAAACGGAGCCAATTTCGTAAGAGTACATGGAGTTACATGCTCAGTAGGTTATAAAGAGTGTTCAACATTATGAAAAACCCTAAAAGTTGCATTTTTATCATGAAGCCGTAGATGTGACGTACATACAACCTTCATCGTGTACAATTAAATACAGCACAGATTTTGCTGTTTATGTTTGAAGTTTGCAGTTGGTTATCTGTATTTTGTTTAATTTCTGGTTATTGCTTCAACCTTTTAGGCTACAAATACTTTATAGTAACTGATGAATAACTTCTGAGTTATTACATGCAGTATTAATTTAATGTAATGCTGGATGCTTTCTCTTTGCGTGTACAGTATGCATATGTATATCTGAATCTTTGTTATGTTTCTGTATTCCTTTAATGTTTCTCTGCAGGTTACAGATGGAGCTAATGCGATAGTGCTTGGAATGCTAGGAGATATTTCATCTCCTCTTGCTATTATTGGTGGAAACTGTGCTCTGCAGGGCTTTGATCATGAAGGAAATGATCTTTTTTGGACGGTAAAGATACACACAGTCCTTTTGATGCTGCTACAAGAGTATTTTTGATAGATCAAAATTATGTTTAATAAAATCAATATGAATTTGATTTTTGAATAGCTCAGAAATCTTTCTTAATTTAAGATTCATGATAAACTATGTGTATTTGTAATTTATTCAGTAAATACAACAATTTGAGCCTGAACCAACCATATTCTAATAGTCTTTGTTCTCTTGGCAACTCAGAACATAAAAGTAGTTGTCATAGGCTAAACTAGCATAAGTATTGATGACTCCTTTCTTTTAATTTTAGGTTACTGGGGACAATGTTCGTTCATTAGCATTGTGTGATTTCGATGGTGATGGGAAAAAAGAGGTTGGTTTATTTGTGGATGGTTCTTCTGTGAATTCAGCTGTAGTATTGTCCTGCGGTGAATTTATGTTGAAAGAAAATAACTTTCTTAGGCCCCGATCCTGCAAACACTTATGCACGTATTAAACTTCACTGTGTCTTGGTGTTCACACCTCAACTGCTAGCAGAGCACCTCACCCTCCCTGATTGAACTAACCTCGTTATCTCCACACTGATATATACCTGCCTCTGGAGATTTCCATTACTTGCATCTGAAGAAGTGAGGTTCTTACCCACGAAAGCTTATGCTCCCAGTACTTCTGTTAGTCTCAAAGGTGCCACAGGACCCCCTGTTGCTTTTTACAGATTCAGACTAACACGGCTACCCCTCTGATACTGTGACTTCAATGCAACTAGTCATAATGACATAAGTCTTTGCAGGATTTGGAGCCTTGCTTTGGATGTGTTGATCACTAATCATAATTCTGAAGCAGTTCTTTGCAGTTTACAGTGTGTATTTTCTCTCAAATCCAATTAAATATATGTAAAAAATACATAAAGCAGACAGATTGCTGGACCCCCTAATGACTGATATATTTAGATATAGTTTAAATGGCAAAGAAACCGTTAGTTAGAACCCATGTTATTCATTATAGTGGACAATTGTAAAAGTGTATTACAAATAATCTCATTTATGGTTGAACTTGTTTTTGATGTAGCCATTCTCAAATCCAATCACAGTGCATCTTTTCAATAATGACACCATGGTTAACTGTTACCCACTGCATTGGTGTAAGACTGAAAATAATTTTAACAAGCTTCTTGCTGTAGGGAAGACAAGGGTAAGGAAAACTGTTATGCCCAGCTGGTGCAATTGACAGTGTGTGCATAGGCTATTACATCAGTGTGCAAACTTCTAGTTTCTAAAAAACGGCGTTTCTGTCTCTTACTGATCTTTGAATTTTATAATGATCACTTCCTCTTTCCTCCTTATTACCTGGGAAAACCTCATTTTTAGTGGGCTAAGGACTTGTACCATGGACCTGTGCATACTACAGATGTAATCCAAGTTTCTTCTGCTTACCCATGATGCAGTCTTACAGATATACAGACCCTTCACCCATAGGGGTCTCACTGAAGTAATCTATTTGCAGGATTGGTCTCACAGTCTCACTTCTCTTCCTCCATCTTATTTGCGGGAACTGAGCAGGCTGATGGACAAGTACAGCCATGTACTAAGCAATGCTGGAGCTGATTCTAGGCTAGCAAGGTCCAGTGGAGACGGGCGCCAGAGAGGGGGTTAGAAGTGAATTGTATTCTTGGTTCTGCCACTGATTCATTGTGTGACCTTGGACAAGTCACTCAACTTCTCAGTTTCTATAACCTGGAGGTGATGACATTTGCCCATATTTGTAAAATGGTTTTCCACATTGCCTTCTTTAACACTCCCTGTTCCAACAAGTCGGGTGCAGGAAAGGAACTGAGAAAACTGAGTGCATGAGCAGTTAGAACCAGGGCCCAAGTCAACATTGTCCTGCACCTCATGCAATCATTTACACTAAATCAGAACGGTAGCATTTTGCACCCACTTTTGCACTGGTGTAAAGCACTAAGGTGCAGGGCAACAATGAACTGGACCCTCGAATTAGCTGATTTGGGGTCAGCATAGAACAAGAGGCCTTTGAATGCGGGATGAGTAGTGCTATAAAATAAAATGGCATTCATCTGTCTGCTCATATGAGCGTGGTTAACGCTTGGCATTGCAGGTCATGATCTATTTGAATCCACATGGCTCTTAGACAGTTGCAACTGAGCTGCAGATTCCCTACCCCAATACAGAGGATATAATTTCTCTTATGTATGCAACGACAGTTATGAATGCTAATATTGAGTTGTGGACAGTGAGACCAGAATATATCCTGGTGGTACTAGAGTGCTTTCCCTCATCCTTGCCTTAGGTATTTTACTATGTGTTCTTAGAGTTTACACTGCCAAAACAGATGTAAATAATACTTGAACAAAAAGAGAGTCTGTGGCACCTTTTGGTCCCAAAGCACTTTACAAACTTTTCATATCACCACTAAATACTCTTGAAGCCTGGGCCTAGCGTATTTGTTTACTCAGTAAAAACTTTCTGCTTGCCTCTGAATTCTTGTCTGTCTTTGTTTTTTGTCACTGTGAGTTAAATAAACTATTTTAAGATTCTTTCTTTCTTTTTAGCTTCTTGTTGGGTCTGAGGATTTTGACATCAGGGTTTTTAAAGAAGATGAGATTGTGGCAGAAATGTCCGAAACAGAGGTAAATTATTTCTAAGCAGTGTTTATTGTATGCTCAGATGGAGTACAAAATATTGCCCACCATAAATCTACAGTGGCTTAGCTTTACTATGATGACCAGTTGAGTTAATTATTTAATCTTACCTATTTTATTAGCATTTTAAAAGTTACAATTTAATAATGGATTTAAGCCATCTGGAGTGTGATTTTTGCTGTGCTGTTTTACAGATAGTCTGCCAGGTTTTAAAAAGAAAATATTGTTTGTCAGAAAATTAGGGCTCCATCCAACCACCCTGAAGTCACTGGAATGATCCCATTGACGTCAATTGGCTATGGATCAGACCCTCAGTCAGAAGCTGTAAACAAGAGAGCTCATTCAGTTACAATATTTTCCCCAAAAATCGTAGGATAGGTAGGGTCAGATCATGGCGAAGAAGTCAGTGCCTGTATCTCTCGGGCAAGAAGTTCAGTAGTTAATAAGACAACCTCAGTATTTTATGTTGGTATTGTCTCAAATTAGTGGCGCAAGATTTTTCTAGAATGCATTGACAGAAACACGAGTAAGCAGCTTGTGGATGCACAAATACAGATTAAGCAAGGTTACATTTTAAAAAAAATTAATGCTGTATGGACATAACTGAAGGTTGCTTGTTGTAACCAGGTCAGATAAGAGTGACATGCAGCAGTTAAAAAACATGGCTGCACCTGTAGCATAGACAGGGCCTAAATTACAGTTGTGGGACAGGAAGGCTTTTAGGGAGGGAATGTGTATGGGTAGAAAGTAAAAGGGTGTGGGGTTTTCACTCTTCAGTTTAGTGGCAGAGAGAGGATCCCCACTATTAGGGATTTGTTGCTTTTATCGGGGAAAAGCCCCTTGTTGTTGAATTTAGGAATATTCTTAATTCTGCCACTTGCAGTGGAGTGGGAAGGACACCCTAGAGACTTCCCTCCTCGAAAATCTGAGAACTGTATTGTGTGAGGAAACTCATTGCTGGAGTTAGGGATAAAAGGCTTAGCTACTAAACCACTTATGAAAGAGCTATTAAAGCTAAAGAAGAACAGTTTTGTTAGATGAGGGTGGCTAGAATTAGAATTTAACAGGATATCCTGGCCTGGAATATTTTATGCCATTTATACTTTTGAAGCAGTTAGATATGGCTGCTAGGTTAGCGGTTTTCAGCACTTCCCAGTGCAGCAAGACCATGATTTAGCTAGCAAAGCTGTGTAGCATTCAGCAGAGAATATCTGTTAAAATGCCTAAAGTTGGTCAATACCTGAAGCCAGGTATTTAATGCAAAGTTATGTTCTGGAGTAATATTGTGATTTATAGTTAAAGGGGAAGTTGTACAGAGTTAAGAGTAGATCAAGCTCATACATGATTTATTTCTTAACCTACATGTTTTAAAGCCATGCTTACCGATTCCTTAAGAAGCTTGTTCGTATCTTATAGTTCTAAATTAAAGGGACACTCAACATTCCACAAAGTCTTCCTTGGAGGAAGGTAAATTCCGTGCAACATGTTTGCATGATGGCTTTTATATAGTGTACTCATTTTAAAAGACTGCAATGTTCTGTTTTTTTAAATATTATTTGTGGTCCATAACAAACCAATATGTAACCTTTTGGTGATGAGTATATGGAGTAGGAGTAGACGGGTTTTGTCTAACCAGAGCAAGTCAAAATAACACCATGTTATAAACACCAGTGACCACAGGCATTTTCTCACTGACACAAAACTTTTGCCAAAGAATCTTAGTAAGAAGGGTGAGCCCATAGTGATTTTAAATAATCTTTGGTATACCTAGTGTAGTAATATTCTTTAAGGGGGAAAGTTATCCCCAATTAAATAATGTGTAAAACAGCTAATTTGGTACAGAAATTGCATGCGTTCTATTATCAGTTACTTTAAATTCTAGAAGTAGAGATGCATTCTAACTCTTACATATTCTTTTTGCAGACTATCACTGCACTGAGCCCCATGTATGGCAGTCGATTTGGCTATGCCCTATCCAATGGTACAGTAGGCGTTTATGACAAGACAGCCCGCTACTGGAGGATTAAAGTTAGTACAATCAGATACGTTCTAAAGAAAGAAATTGGAATGTTATTGCTGCAATTTTCAAAGTCAACTTGCAGATTTGGGTGCCCGGTTCTTGTTAATTTTAATGGGAATTGGGTGTCCAAATCTCTTGGTTTTGGAAATCTCAGCCTATGTGTACTGTGGAACTGGTTTTTTTATATGTATAAAATGTCACTATACAAAATTAGTAGCACATCAATTAACGTCTGCCCTGCTTGGCCAATTGCTATTGGACTACCCATTAGGACTGCAATCATATGGGGGATTTTGAGTTCCTTGTTCATACTGGATTCATTCAGTGGAGATACTGTTGACAAATATTTCGGAGGTACAGCCATTTTACATGGCATTTGTGAGGGACTTGCAGCGTTTTCTATAACTACATCAGTGCTGCTGGCAGGTGTGCTGGTGATCAGGAAGTAAGCATGTTTGTATTACTATTCTGCTCACAAAGGAGGTGAGAAGTCTCACATAATAGCTTCAGTATGATTTGTGTATTGGTTACAATGCCCAAAGATAAGGCTTTGGGAAAGGCCAGATAACAGAATGCTGCTGTTCCCAAGACTTCTCTGAACACAGGTTGGTCTCCTATCTTAGGATTCCACCCACCTTGCACAACTTGACATGAGATTGTTTCAATACAAATGTGTTTCTGTTTGGACTGCTGTTGATTTGACCAAATGAAATGTGTTTTAACAAGAATACAGCAAACTAAATGATAATGGACAGGTGGAAATACCTACTAGTTCATCTAGTCCATTTCCCAGAGATCAGCACAGGATTGTTCCCTGCACAGTAGGTTTCCAAGTGCTCTAGCCAGTGTAGTTTTAAATGTCTGAAGTAATGGGGCTTCCCCAAGTTTCGTTGAGGGACTGTTCCACAGCCTAATAGATCTTGCTGCTAGGAAGATCCTTTCCGGATACTCAGTTTAAATTTTCTTATTGCCACTGACTGGAGCAGTTGTGATATTAAAAAATCATGTGGAAATGATTTCCTTTGTGCTAAGGGTATTTCCCAACTGCAAACAAGATTTATAAGAATTCTGGGACTGTAACTCTTGTCTCAGAGAATCAGGCTCTTGTACGGTCCACTGTTTTTGTGGGAGGACGTGGGCATTGATCATCTTGGATGGAAACATATTGGAGGGAAAGATTACATCCTTGGAGAACACTGGCCTGTATCTGTAATGCAGGTGCTCAGATTTCAGAGGTACATGATTTATAGGTACAGCTGCCCTGACACTCTTTTAGGAGACATCTTGTTACTCCTGTATATAATCTATATAGATACGTACTCCAGTACCAATAGCAATAGCTTCATGCATTTGTTCTTTGTTTTTTCCCCAGTCTAAAAATCATGCAATGAGCATACATGCATTTGACCTTAACTCTGATGGAGTATGTGAATTGATTACTGGATGGTCCAATGGGAAGGTGAGTTCAAATGGAGAGAAAATGAGTAGCTGTGAATCGAGAGATTGCATTTGGACAAAGCTGTTTAGTTGTACAAGGCTGAACAGAGAAACTATTCAAAAGACTAGACTGAGCTCTGAAGAAATATTACAATGAGCCTCACTCAGCTTCTGAATCCCCTGTCAAATACTCCATCATTTACAGGAAGAACAGTCCCCTGAATATTTTCAAAATCAATCCCTACGGTGTAGTAGGTTGTTTCTGTAGTAGTGGAGATTGCAGAGTTCTTCTGAGGGGCTACTTCCACTTCCAGCTCTGTATATTGAGAACACCCTAGTATCCTTCTCCCGTGTTTCTTGGATGTTCTTAAATGACAAATGAAGGAAACGTATTAGATAATAGAGAAGGTAGCGTCAATCTTATTACCGCTCCATAATAAAATCCATCATACATTGGATAATATAATTAATATGTAAACCCATTATATAAAACTCAATTCCGTTCCCTTTCAACCCAGTTGCTTAGCATTGTCGCTTGCTAGAAATGGCTGATTTAGCTGCCAGGTCTCCCATGGACACCATTTGCCAATGTTTTCTTGTAAATCTACACTCCTTTCACAATGTCTTCTTTCATTATCTCAGGAGAATTTGATTTCATTCGCCTCAGGTTAGCAACCTAGAGCCCCAGGATTCATTGGAACCTTTGGTGTGGAGCTGCTAGACTTTATACAACATTGTTGTGTAGGAAACCTCAACACACTTATTCCTCCTTTGTCTAGTCTTTCATTTACAGTATCCTCACTGGTCATTGATTTGAAAGACTCCCGCTCCTAGAAAAACATTGCTGTGTCCTGTGCCTTGGAAGAGCAAAGCTACGCAGAACTGAAAAATCCCCCCATGGAATGATCATTAAAGGTCATGATATTTGTGCATAAAAGTAACACATTTCATCAGACAAAGACTATGAATAAGGCTGGAGACTGTAAATGGTGCCTTAAGGTTACTTATAGTTTGGTCCTGTCATTGCTGCGACAATAGTATGTATCACCTTGACAGCACCGGTTTGCAATTCCCCTCTTTCTTTCTCTTTTTACGTTGCTCAGGGGAAAGCCTCTCCGAGGAGCAGCTCACTTTTACGTGTGTGTCTGGATCTGTCATTTCATTGCTAGTTAATTTTTGGTGGTGTTTTCTTCATCTGATCAACGGAGCTGCAAGTTCACCTGCAGTTCCATAAGTACAGCGGGATTCCTCAGTTAATGTCCCAGAGAGCTGCATAATTTATCCAGTGAGGTTAGCTTTCATTTTCATCACGTGTCTTGGGAATGTTCTTCTTTTCCAGGTTGACGCACGCAGTGACCGAACTGGGGAGGTCATCTTTAAGGACAACTTTGCTTCCTCAATTGCAGGAGTGGTAGAGGGGGATTATAGAATGGACGGTAACACCCAGTTAATCTGCTGTTCAGTTGATGGTGAAGGTAAGAGCATGAAAATTCCTTTGCAGCATCAGTGTATTAGTTTAAGCTAAGCAGAAATGCCAAGAGCATTACCCACAAAGCATTAATACTAATACATTCTGTTGTTACAGTACCTGCTAAATGCCTTTTGAGTTTGCATGGTTTCAGAGTAGCAGCCGTGTTAGTCTGTATCCGCAAAAAGAAGAACAGGAGTACTTGTGGCACCTTAGGTGCCTGTCAAATCTGTCATCGCCCTTTGCAAAATCCAGGGACTAGAAGGGTCAAACTTTCCAAAAACAAGATTTTGAATACTGCCTCTTGGACGATAAACAATCAAACCTGTTTTCTATATGATGACCAGTAGGCCTACAAAGTTCAGTTGCTTAGCAGAAGTGATCTTCCACTAAGAGTGAAGCAGAATTGTCCTCCATATATGCAGGGATACTTCAAGCCATGCTGCTAAAATTGAATGGCGAGGGAAAAAATAAATATGTGCGGGATCTCTTCAGCTTCTTCAAGATAGATAAAAAAGATCTGAAAGAGGTTTATTTTTTAAAAATATGTATGTTCTTGCTTGTTTTTTAATTAGCTATTTAGGAAATAACAACCTTGTGTTTTATGGAAGACCGTGTGGTTGACTGGAGATCTTGTAAACTTATATCATCAGATTCTAAGGAAGTGAAACTTAGTTGAGATGGGAGGTATTTTTTATTCAAACTACTTAAATACATTTTCTCAAACTGAATGTACAGATAAGCATGGGGGTCAAAGGAAAGGCTCACAGGTGACTGTCTTAACCATCTGAAACCCGCTCAGCAGTAACACGTGAGCCTGGCACAACCTATTTGGAACACAAGTCCAAACATATTAAAGAGAGTAGCACAGCATACCACTCTTTATGCGTACTCCTGAGTGCTTTTACCAGACGTCATCAGGAGAACCCCCTGCTTATGTTTGGGCATGTAAGCCTTTTTTGCTGGGGAGTAAAGAACCAATGAATAGGGCCATATTAATAAGGCAACTCATCTTAAATAAGCCCTATAGGTTAACATCATAGGCCTTGATCCCGCTCTTTGAGGCATGGGCTGCTGTCTTGCTTGCATGTATTTAAATATACACAATACCTGGCAATGTGGGAGCCTTTATTTTCATTGCAGCCTCTTGGCACTACTGTAGTACAGATACTAAATGATGATAATCCTGCAATCAGGTGATGTGCGCAGAACCTTACATCCTCACAGGGCTTTATGCAAGTCATTGGGGCTCTGCATGGGCACAAGGTCCAACCATGTTGAGCCAGTTACAAGATCACGGCTATTGTTCTTCTGTCTTTCAGTGTTCCCTCTCTCCCTCCCTCCTTCATCTGAATTGAATTGTTGACCACAAAGGAAATAATGGGATGTGTGTGTTTCTCTTTCTCATTGGGGCGGTGTGCCTTTAAACTCAGAATCACATGGAGTTTTTCAGCTTCCCCATACCTTTTTCTTGGCGCTGCACAGTCAGGCAGAACATTCAACAGGAGTGCTGAGGATTTCATCTTCTCTTACAAACAGAACTAACAGAAAGGACAGGGAACAGACCTGTTGTAAAATGAAAGGCCTTTGCAAGCAGTTCTATGGTTCCTAGCTTGCTACTTGAACTCTCCTGCCTCAGTATCCCCTCCCAGATTCTTGGGTGCAGGGACTCCCTCTGGATCCTGCCTGGCTGGACCCAACCCTCCGTTCATTCTGACCGTTATGAAACAAATCTTAGCCCTGAAGCTAAGTCTCCCTGAGCAAAAAATAGGAGCTAGGTTAGGAGGGTTGGCTAGCTCGAATAGATGGAAATGGCGAGTTGCAGTCATACCAAGACAATAACAAGAACACTTGGCCCCTGTAAAATTCCCAGACAGAAGCTTGGTCAGGATGGAGTAATGTTGAGAGTTGCTTGTAAGTAACTTAAACCTCACCTAAACTAAACTAACTATAAAATAAACTAAAAGAATTCAGAAAGAGAGATCTACATTGTTCTGTTACTCATTCTGATCAGTGAGAGTCAGCTTTAAGGAGGCAGGAGACACTTTCATGGAAGTCTCCAAATGCACTAGAAGTCATCAGTATCCCTTTAAATGTCCAGCCACGTTGTCATGGTAAGTATAGTGGGCCATGTCCTCAGGTGGTGTAAATCAGCATAACTCCATTTACTTCAGTGGAGCTACCCCCATTTATGCCATCTGAGGGGCTGGCCCGATATTATTTCTACAGTCGATCTGTTAGTAGTGCTTCATGCTGCAAAAGTGGAAGTCTAGAGATTGCTGCTAAAGACTTGCTTGAAATGCTCTGTGCTTTATGTTTGTGCAGTGCGTGGCTACCTGCCAGGAAGCCAGGAGATGAAAGGAAACTTGATGGATACCAGTGTGGAACAGGATCTGATTCGGGAGCTTAGTCAAAAGAAACAAAATCTGCTGCTGGAATTACGAAACTATGAAGAAAACTCAAAGGTACTTCTCAAAACAAGATGTAGGGCCTGACTCTGGTCTCTCCCCCAGACCCATAGGCTGTTAGAAGACTTAGAGTGCAGTGACAATGTACAACAGAGACATCGGATGCAACAGGCCTGCTCCTAGCGTGTATTCAGCGCCAGCTCTTCTTACTTTAATACCTAACGTTTTCCCTACTTTTTTACTCCACTGAATACATTGGCTCTGCAGAGCTAATGGAGAGGGAGCTGGATTCTCTTCTGGCCAGGCAATTGAATGATTAACTTAAGTTCTGATTGCAGGATCGTTATTGTTGGTAATGCATGGGTGAGAAGAAGAGGGCACAGAGGTGATTGGGTGGGAATCTGACAAATGGCTGTGGTTGGGAACATGGGCAGAGTTCAGTGGATCAGGGCAACCTTGACAAATGGGGGATACGTAGCAAAGGACAGAGTTATGTTGAGCTTTGAGAACAGGCAGAAGGAAGAGTAGATCCATGCTGTAGGTGTAATGGTTAAGGCCTGGATTCAGCAAGTATGTGCTGATGAAGTATGTGCTGATGTCCCATGGGACTTAAGTATGTGCTTAAAGTTTAGGGTTGTCCCAAGTAACCCCTCTCATGCTTTCCTAAAGAGAATCACAGTTGGCAACAAGGCATTGTAGAAGTCAGATTCAGCCAAGAGAGTTTGAGGAGAAGCCTAATCAAAACATTCTTCACAGATGTTTAAAATGTCTGAAGGCTGCTGTAATAAATCCCTTCCCGTGGTGGAGGGCTCGTGGCTGTATCTTCAGAACTGCTTTAATGAAAACCTTGCTCTTGTGATGCTGAGCTGGAAGTGTGTATTTTGCAGCAGGCTGATCTGAGCGCTCAGGTGAACGAAGCTGACGGGCAGAGGGGAGTGATTCCAGCTAACACCCAGCTGCAGACAGCCCTGTCCGTGAACCTGGGCTCTGACAGTCAGGCTGCCCACGTAGAGTTGTGTATTTCCACATCTAATGGTGAGAAATAATTTGCAGCTGATGATGATGGTTTCTTGTAACCTCACATGCAAATGTTTTGGTGCATTTAGCCAGTGGTTTGCCTGTCCCCTAGTTGGTCTGTCATTCTCAATTTCTTCTGTCTGGGTGCCTTCCTTTCACAGAGTTTTGAATCAACCAATTGTCCATCCATCTGAATAGGTTCTTCTGTGACCCTCATCACCACGGTATCCAGAAGTCTTGTTAGCTCCTTACGGCCTGTTCCTTCTTCCATGCAATTGATACCTGAAGTGAAGTAAATTGGTCTTGTTGATCCCTGCCGCCTTCCTCATGTCACCTGTAGGAGTGGCTAGAGAATAATGCAAGTGTGTGCCAACCTGAGGTTGAGCAAACTGCCAAATCTAGGTCTCGGCATGGAGGCTAAATGTCTGTAATCCAATATCTTCTCCCCCACTCTGACAGAAAACCCTCCCCTACTTAATTTTGAAAGTGAAGCAGAATTATTGCCAGTGGAGAACTATTAATTAATAAACCACTTTCTCCCCTTTCCTAAGACACAATGATCCGAGCCGTGCTGATCTTTGCTGAAGGGATATTTGAAGGCGAGAGCCATGTGGTTCATCCCAGCCTCCAGAACCTCTCGGGTCGCATTCAGGTTCCCCTTACTCCTCCCAAAGATGTCCCTGTGGATTTACACATCAAAGCCTTTGTGGGTTACAGAAGCAGGTGAGGTTTGCAATATAGTACAGCGTCAAGCCCCATTTCTGACGTCAGCAGCGTTTGGTGTGAAACGGAGCAGTGATGTAGCCTCAGTAGCTTTCTGTGCCCTTGCGTTGTAGAAGGTCTGTGACAAGTACAGTCGTTAATTTCTTCAGACCTAGTTCCTGTGCATTCTGACTCCTATTTAAAAGAGAATTGAAATGCTTCTTTAGAAACACAAATGAGATGCCTGATTTCCAGAGGTGCTAAACACCTGCAGCTCCCAATGACTTCAGCTGAAGCCGTGAGTGCTCAGCACGTTTGAAAATGGAGGCTTAATTTGCATCAAGGGTTAGATATTAGGAAAAACCATCTGACTCTAGGGGTAGTTAAATGCTGAGATGGGCTTCCAAGGGACGTTGTGGAATCCTTGTCATTGGAGGTTTTTAAGAGCAGGTTGGACAAACACCTGACAGGGATGGTCTAGGTTTACTTGGTCTTGCCTCAGCTGAGGGGGCTGGACTTGACCTCTCAAGGTCCCTTCCTGCCCTACATTTCTGTGATTGCATATGGGTTATACTCTGTCAGCTGCTGACTGTCCTCAACTCCTTTTGACTTCAGCACAAGTCCTGGATCCATGTTTGAGCACAGAATTTGTACAAATCACTATAAAAATAAAATGCATCTGAAGTAACATTTGAGAATCATTTTGTCTTTTCGTTTGCCTGCCAAGACCAGAGTTCAAGGTTCTATTTCCCCTGCTCCAGCTAGTGGTATCTCTACCAAAAGCATAAGGCATGGTTGGACTAGAGCTTCCTTTACCGTTTCAGGGGCCATCAATCCACTGCAGGAGCAATGCAGAGAACTGAATTCAGGGGGTTCCATTCATCTTTAATGTTACTTATAATAAGTCTTAATTGTATTTGTTAATAAAAAGTCTCCAGTTTTATATCTTCTGTGTATAGTCCTAATGAATGTTATATTCATTGCAGGGATTGTGGTGACAGAATCTGTGATGTAAAGTGAATCATCCTGAATTTGTTAATGAAAGGGTGCAATAGACAAATCACTGATCTGTTGGTAAATTTCTCTCTCTCTTTTTCCTTTGGATTCCTTCCAGCACACAGTTCCATGTCTTTGAACTGACAAGACAGCTACCCCGCTTTTCAATGTATGCTTTGAGCAGCCCTGACTTGGCCACTGAACCTCTAAGCTTTGTTAACTTTACCATCAGCGAGAGGGTACAAAGGGTGAGTTTATGCTCTACAGCTTATTTTCTGGTCCTGAGCACAGTTGCTGCTTTTGTATAAGGTGCAGAGTTTGTAATTAACTTGGGAATCCCTAGAGCAAAGGGAAATAATGTAATTTACTCCACCACTATCAATAAGAGTCTGTGTTTAACAGCTTACAGATTGAGTTCATGCTTCTTCTTTTTAAATGCTGGCATAGCAGAAACATTCCCAGAGTTTCTATGCATCTGCAGGAAATAGCTGCTTAAGCCCAGAAGTTCTAGTAGTTACTCGTCCCTTCATTGTACTTTATCTAGTAGAACTTGGCCAGCTTGCACTAATGGAAGGGCCACGGAGTGAATGACTGAATTTTGTAAATTAGCAAACGGGGAAAAGTGCAATAAAGTATCTAGATAATTAATCTAACTTCATGGGTTCAATTCAGCTCAAATTCATAATGGATCAGTAAATGTTCTGTAGTGTGTCTTGGAAATATGGTGGGATGGCAGCTCGCTATAGCCTGCGCTGAAAATTGGCCAGTTCTTGGGAGTGGCTTAGTGAGGCTCTCTGGAGCATACGTAACTTTTATTGCATAGAAATTCCTGGGACAAAAATATTTCTAACTTGGTGGTTGATGGCCGATTGATCAGATGTAATACTCTTCTCTAAAGAAAACTTTCTGGCCCTGCCCCTTTGAGCTCCATCTATCTTAGGTACTTCTATGGCTTCTGTTACGTGAGCGTCTCACAATGTGTAATGTATTTATTCTCACATCACCCCTGTGAGGTAGGGCAGTGCTTTTATCCCCATTTTACAGATGGGGACCTGTGGTACAGAGAGGTTAAGTGGCTTGCCCAAGGTCACCCAGGAAGTATGTGACAGAGCAGGGATTTGAACCCTGGCCTTCCAAGTCCTAGCTACTGTCTTAAGCACTGAACAATCCTTCCTCTGTCAATTTCTTCTTATGTATTCTTTATATTAGTGTAGTGCCTAAGAACCTTGGTCATGGACCCAATGTGCTGAGACAGAACAAAAGATGGTGCCTGCCCCAAAGGGCTTATGTGACTTTCTTACATACTTGATTCTCTTATTCATAATATTATACAAAATCATGCTTTGAACAGCCCAGGTATAACATAGCAAATTTTCCCCATTCCACTAGGTGGGAGAGAGCAAAATTAATCATGAGTCATCCTGTCCTGTCCAGTGGGGATGCTGTGATCCTAATAAACTCCCAGTTGGGTTCTGTTTTCTAATAGAGACACTTTATTTCACAACCCAGAGTAGGATTGTGCATATGATCACAAGATGCACTGAGCTGTGTGCTCTGCAGCTCTTGTCTAGTGTATCCCATAATTTCCACTAGAGCAAATATATTGCAGACAGTTTCTCCATGGGAAGGATAATGTTATGAATTTATTTTTCTAGGTTGTCATGTGGTTGAACCAGAGCTTTCTGTTACCAGAGGATGCAGAGCTCCAAAACGCACCTTTTCAAGTCTGTTTCACTTCCCTGCGTGATGCAGGACAGCTGTGCATAAAAATCAAACCCAATGGGGAGGTAATTTTTACTCTTACCGTACTCTATTTAGCTCTAATCTTATCAAAGAGCAGTGGAACTGGGAGGAAGTGCCCACATGGGAAAGTGAACAGGGAGCCAAGGTACAAAGCGGAGGAGGGACCAAGCCATTAATATTTCCACTAGCTTTACGCTATTTCTGTCCCGCTAAGAATGGTTATATTTAGTCCAGGAGTGCAGGAGACCGGACTATATGACCTCTTGAGGTCACTTCCAGTCCTATGATTCTTTGCTCCTCTGATTATCATAGCATCAAAGTGTCTCATGGTTTTATGTGACTGCACAGGCAGATGAAATGCTAGTGTTTTAAGCAGGATATTGTCCTCAATGGTAGTGCCCACTTTCCTATCTGGGAGTAAAATTCCAAGCTCAGCCAGTGATATGGACAATACAGCGTGGTGGCCCTTCAATTATGGTGAAATTCACTCTGGTGCAGAGAGGCAGAACAGAGGCTCTCCACCACTTAAGCCCTATTTTGAGGGCTTAGATGGGATGTAGGTAGTGCATGATCCTTGTGCTGGCCCTCTGCATAGCGATGCATTTCTCCCTTAGGTCCTGATCCAGAGTCCCCTGAAGTCAGTGGAAAGATTCCCAAATACTTCAGATCTAGCCCCCAGTGCTTAATTCTAGCAAAATGTAGTATCGGCTTAATAGGCCTTCCAATGGAAATCTTGCAGTATTAACTGTTTTGAGCATTAGGTTGAATATGCTGCAAAAGGGGTCCTATTTAATGGTTGTGAAGGGAGAATTTTGAAGAGAGGGGAAATCTGAAATTTACTGTTTTTATACCTGTTAGATTTCTATCAGCACGGATGATATAGATCTAGCCGGTGACATTATCCAGTCAATGGCCTCCTTCTTGGCAATTGAAGACTTGCAGGTGGAAGCAGATTTCCCTGCATACTTTGAGGAGTTGCGGAAAGTGCTAGTTAAGGTGAGGAGGCACCAAGCATGTCTAAATGGGGGTTGATTTGGTGGTGGATGGTGGCTTCAGGATTTGATGCCTTTTTCTCTCTTTCTATGTCTAAACTTTCTGTGGCTTTCTGCCATTTAAACCTGCAACCATGGCTTACTGTGCTGTGAATTAGAGAGGGTGATAGCCCCCCTTTTCCAAAATGTCTTGTTATCCAAAACAGGGTCGGGTCCCCTCCTAGCTGTTGATGATTAGGGCAATTCCCTCATTCTGTAAACGGGCCAGGAAATTCAAAGTCCATTGAAGTTGATGGTGTGAATCAGGGAGGTCAATAGGCCCTGAAAGTGTCATCTAGCCTTCCTCTTCCTGGGTAAGGATCCAGGTGGAGGGATAGGAAGCTGTTCCCTATTAACTTGGTGCAGTCTCTACCTTTCAAAGCGAAACTCTCCGATTTGCACGGACTTCACAAAGTGCTTGGGTGTCTTTACTCTTGATAGGTGGATGAATTTCATACAGTCCATCAGAAACTCACTGCCGACATGGCGGACCACTCCAACCTTATCCGCAGTATGTTGGTTCGAGCAGAAGATTCACGCCTCATGGGAGACATGTGAGCTGCCATTGCATTTCTGTATAATTCTCTGGCTCTGGTGGCCAGTCATAGCTTTTTGGTAGAGAAGAGCACCTTTAGATAGGAACAGCTGCGTGGATCAAGGCTGCATTAAATCTAGGTGCATATTCTTTACACATGATCATTGTGTTCCTGACCTGTTCTTTAGGCTGGGAACCAGCAGGCGGATGACTCAGTGCTGGGCGGGCAGTGTGAATCAGCTGTGAGGTAGTGTTGTCAAGCTCTCAGCTGGGCCAGAGGGAGTCCGGTGTGTGAAGAGGAAGGGAGCAGTAGCTGGGCAGGGTGGGGAAGGACTCTGAGCAGGAGGCTGAGGAAGAGTTTGTTCCCTGTATTTTCAGGGCATTAATCTTTTGCTCTGAACAGCTCTGTCCTCCTGAAGCTAAGGGCTAATGTCCACATCACAACTGTCTATTGCAAGCAGTCGACAGATCTAATGCAGCTAATGATCAGCAAGACTAACTCTTCTGGGGAAACTAATTCCTTTTCCCAGAGCTTCCAGTCACTAAGAACATACATAAGAGCAGCCAGACTGGGTCAGACCAAAGGTCCATCTAGCCCAGTATCCGGTCTTCCGACAGTGGCCAATGCCAGGTGCCCCAGCGGGAATGAACAGAACAGGGAATCCTCAAGTGATCCATCCCGTCGCCCATTCCCAGCTTCTGGCAAACAGAGGCTAAGGACACCATCCCTGCCCATCCTGGCTAATACCCCTTGATGGACCTATCCTCCATGAACTTATCTAGTTCTTTTTTTAACGCTGTTAGTCTTGGCCTTCAACATCCTCTGGAAAGGATTCCACAGGTTGGCTGTGCGTTGTATGAAAAAATACTTCCTTTTGTTTTAAACCTGCTGCCTGTTAATTTCATTTGGTAACCCCTAGTTCTTGTGTTATGAGGAGTAAGTAACATTTCCTTATTTACTTTTTCCACACCAGTCATGATTTTATAGATCTCCATCATATCCCTCCTTAGTCGTCTCTTTTCCAAGCTGAAAAGTCCCAGTTTTAGTAATCTCTCCTCATATGGCAGCCATTCCATACCCCTAATAATTTTTGTTGCCCTTTTCTGAACCTTTTCCAAGTCCAATATATCCAGGATTGAGGAGCCCAATGCTAATGGGGGGAGGGATGTGAAAAAGAGAGAGAGAGAATAGAGTAAATATATTGTGACTTTGTTTTCCTGGTGTAAGTAATGAGGAATAACATATATGACTAGCAGTGGAGTTATATTGGATACCCATCTATCTCTGATGCATTCAGCCTTCTAGCTTCAGACAACTTGAGAACAGCAGGTAGCCACAGTAACCATAGTAACTAAATATTACTGCTTTTTTACATTAACAAAACATGAATTGTCGCCTGGTTTCCTTGTCCCTTGAGTCTCCCTTGTCTCTATTGTTCATTTTCACAGGAGAAATATGAAGAAACGGTACATGGAACTCTATGATCTTAACAGAGATTTACTTAATGAGTATAAAATTCGCTGCACCAACCACACCGAGCTGTTAAACAATCTCAAATCTGTAAATCAAGCTATCCAGCGAGCGGGGCAGCTGCGTGGTAAGTCCAGGGCAGGGTTCTACTTTGGGGACTCCATTTTTGGCTCAACAAGCCAGGGTAGAGAATGGCACATCAAAGAGCAAATGCAGGATTGTTAGAGCTTGTCTTGAAGGCCAGATAAATTTTGCTGTATGGTCCAGGACTTAATAGTGGGAATCTTGCTTCAATTTTCAGCTACAGAGGAATATGAAATCTCTCCATACTTGTTTAAACTGTAGTGTTACTCTCATTTTTAAAAGACAAATACAAATGATCTCTACAAGGTATAAGATATATACCCTAATCTCAAGGGTCCCAGGAAATGCTGTTCAAAAGTAGGTAGACTTTGGCCCAGATCCTGCAAATTGCACTGCGTGGCATTGGGATCAGCCTGTGCAGAGCGGCTTGCAAATTAGCACCTCTCTTTCTATTGCCCATGAACCTTGAAACTTCCAAGTATGGCTAAGTACAGAAAACATATGGGGGCTAAACCATAAATACAGTCTGAAAATCAGTCCAAATTCTCTTTCTAAACCCTATCGTACATTTATTTTTAAGCTTTGTCCAACTTGGTAAGTCATCAGCCCTATCACTATTGACACGTGCGAACTCAAATTCGATAGCATATGTTCTGAAAACATGGAGGTCGGTGAGAAATTGCTGGGCTGAGGACAGAAATTCAATATCAACCCTAATTTGTTTTTTTCTAGTTACTTGGCTGGAAGAAGCACCAAGTGCAGTCCCTTGGTATTTCCATTACACGAATTACTTGCTAATGAACTGACCCTGAGTTGCTGGGCACCCTAGATTCTTAGGAAAGTCAGGGAGTTATGGGCTCAGCATGACTTTGGGGCAACAGTTCAAAGCAGTTATCAGCATTTTGAATCGTGTAAGACTTACTGCTTTTATTAAAACCATTTTTACAATGTAACATTAAAAGTTACATTTGAATTCTTCACTTCTGGCCCAGAAGTTTAAAGGAGGACACTCTCAGGTTAAATCAGACTATTGTAAAGTTTACCTACATTACTAGCAACACCTTAAATTATTAAAACTGACCTTTAAATATATTTTAGCTTTTGCTGTTGTGTGGTTTCTTTCTGCTTTTCTCCTTGTACATGCACAAGCACAATGTTCCAGTTCTTGCTTTGCAAATAGGGAGATACTTATTTAAGCTATTCGGGGAAGGAACTGTTTTACTGCATGTTTGTATGGTGCCTGCCATGCTGGGGCCCCAGCCACGTTGGGGCTCCAAGGCACTTTTGTAATACAAATAATAGCCCCCCCCCCCTTGATGTGGAATTAAGAAAAAGGGAAAGTAGTCCTACTGTTTTTTTTATTTAAAAAAAACCCAAATGACAATTAATTTTTTTACAAAATCTAAATTCTGAGAGACCAGCTCTGACCTGTAAATGTCTATTTAATGTCTCATTCAGTTACTTAAATACGTTAGTGCTGATTCTGTGTTTTTTTTTCTTTCCAGTTGGGAAACCCAAGACGCAGGTGATCACTGCGTGCCGGGATGCCATTAGAAACAACAACCTAAACATGCTCTTCAGGATAATGCGAGTGGGGACTGCATCCTCGTAAAAGGGGAATAGTGACTGCCTGGCGATGATACTTCCTTACAACAGGTGATCCTAGACAAATGAACAGATGTCATAGGAGCAGATCCCCTGTAGTACTTTGTTTCCGACTGTTCCCCAAGTAAGCCATTGGGAGACAAAGGCAGGGAACTTGATGTGTAGCAATGTATAAGGTACCAATACTGAGAAGCAGTTAAATCAGCCTGCAGCCCCACTATAGAATGAAGTAAATGGAAAGATAGTCCGCTTTTTTTTTTAAAGTAAGCCATCAGTTGGGATATGCTACTTTGGAGGCTAAAGGATAGGAAAATCTATGGAGAAAGGCTCAGAGTTTTAAAGTGCAGATGTGGTATTTATGTAAGTCACTCAAGACACTTGTATAGTCCTGGAATAGTTATTTTTCTTACTGTAACTTTTATTTATGGAATTTAATATATTTTGCAGTTATGGTATCAGCTTTTCCATTAAAGCACAGAACTGTCAGACTTTCGCAGTGTGTGTGTTCAGTTGAAGAGATGCAGAGTTATTTTTGTTACTTATTTTATGTTAATGAAACACATTTCAGGTTTTGCTCTATAATTGTCAGGTATTTTGATCACAGAATCTACCAAGCAAGAGGCATGTCTATTAATACAGCACCCTTTCAGCTCAAAACCCTTGAGTTCAGAGTGGGTCTAAACCAAAACCTTGGCTCCTAAGGCACCCTTCCTTTGGGGTATTTGAGATCCATAACTGATTTGTGCAGTTTGCTCCTACCCCTAGTTATCAGCTGCTGACCTGTGCAGCACAGAGCTGCTCTATGTCAGTGAATCCCTGGTTTCAGCCACTCCTTTCAGGACAGGTCTCACTGGGAAGGCCAGGTGGGAGAGGTGAAGGGAGGAGTCACTGCAGGCAGAAGTCCCAACTACAGCACACCTTGCTGGCTTTATGAAAAACAAGGAAATTAACCAGTTCCTAGGTTCCATGAAGCTAGGAATTGGTCAGTTTTCTAAAGTTAACACTTGAGCCTCGCTTTGCTTGGTGGAAATTCCACCTCCAACTATTCATTCTCTGCAACTGCTGGATAAAAGAGCACATGCTGAGTGGGTGGGAGGCAGCAAGAAAGTAGCATGTATTTTATGAAGGAGCAAACTGATCCTTGGTAGCAGCACGTGCAGGAATAAAAAGGGGAGCAGGGAGAAGTATCTAGGTACAAGAGGTAGGGAGAAAAATCTCTTGGACTCTGGCACAAAGAACTGTCAGAAGAAACAGTATTTTGGGCCAGTATTAAAGGTGGGTTTAAATAATGCAGTAGGATGGTGGATTGGAGTGTAAATTTTTATGACAAAGCTGATTTTTCCTATGAGCTAAAACAGTTAATTGATGTGCTTGACCTGAATTGCATCCTCAGGACCTGTTTCCTCATGCTGCTTCAGCAAGCCCCTTCCCTGTGTAATTATCAGTACCTGCATACAACAGGGCAGGGAGAGAGGTGTCCCTTATCTCTGTGGGGTTATATGCGCACATGGAAGGGGATTCTTGGATAGCTCCTTTATAACTAACAGGCTTCTTATGCAAGCTCTGAAATAGAGACAATGGTGCATCATCCACCATGGAGAGGCTAGGGAGCCCATAGCTGGTAAAAAGGAAATTAATTCTTGAAATCTGTTTTAATCCTGAGAACGGCCCCTGTCATTGATACAGCCCCCTCAGTATGAATTGTGCTGGCAAATACAAATCTGCCATTTCTGATTAACAGGGTCTAATGAGCCACCCATTCCATTCTGGGTTGGTGAATTTTAAAACTTTATTATGGAGCAATCTCTAGGGTTAATAAGCCTTGGGATCTCCGCCAGCCACTGTATTTGGAGGAAAAGATTCCCATAGCTCCAGTCTCACTTCTCTTGTTCTACTTGCCAATTCCTCATGCTTGATTAGTTTTATAGTGAGTGCAGTTTGTTCAACAGCTAGACAGTGGCTTAGACCATGTTGTTGTAGCCGGACATGCTGATTATCAAAGCTACATACCATGCACTTTCACGCTATCCTGTCTCTATTTTTGTATCTGTGGGCAAGCTGTATTCCCGTAGCATTGTCAGTTCCTCAGTACTAACAGTCCAGATCTGTAACTTGGCCAATTCCCCACCTGTATTTGGTACGAACACAGGAGATTTGATACTTGCTGTAGGAACATATTTTGAACTCCTCTTGCCTAACATCTCTTATCCTAAAGGATGAGCCAAGTTATGCAGCACCGAAATAAAGCGATTCAGCTGGCATGCCGAAGTAGGCAACAGGTCAAGATAAGAAGAGCAGAGTTCAGTGGAACCTGCAGTGACCCCCAGGAATTCATAATGCTAGAATGACACTCTGGTCACTACATGCACGTGTGTGTGAACCTATTAACTGTACTGTGCCTTTGTAACTGCACAAGGGACTAGCGCTTCTCCACACCCCAACCTACATTCCACCCCCTATATGAGAGAACTCTTGGGGAAAACCTGGCAAGCTTGTCTTTAGAGCACAAATGTCCTCCCCCCCCCCTTCTCCCCTCCCCGAAACCTGATGAGAAATTGCACCAGAACCAGTGCCCTCTTAACAGGAACATCTACGCACGAGTGATTTTTCAGTGTCTCCAGTTAAGTTTCAGCTTGGGGGAAGTAATTAGAACTGACAATTGACAAAAGGCGGTTCAGTTCCTGTCCTGACTTCTCCAAGTCTGAGGATGCTGTGTTATCTTATTCCTCGTTTCAATCAGGAAGAGATGTAAAATCAGACGCCCACTGTGATGTGTGTATGAATGAGGATTTTTTTTTTTAAGTCTCCTTCAATCTAGGCTATAGCTACTTTGCTCTGTCTTGCTCCATAACAAAGTGGTCCTTTTGTTGTCAGCTACTTGACAAAACTGCTTCCATCTAATACAAATGAAATTGCTGCATTGCCAATGCTTGAATTACCCAGAAGCCTGGTTGTATGTTTCTAGTGTCAAATGCTGGACTCTTGTCTCTTCTGCAGTAGAGGAATCTGGTGAGGAGGCTGAATGTCCTCTTAGAATCATTAGTCTGAGCAATTTAAATGTTGCATAATGGTTTATTGCCTAGTATGTATCCCTTCACTGCAGCTCACAGCACGTCCCACTTTGTTCATGTAACTGCTAGTCACTAGCATCTTTTGTTCTTCCTCTGTGTCACTCTTCCTACTCCCTTCTGGGGCATGGGTATGTTTCACATTGATGGTATCTTTCTTCTGAGGATCAGTGCATTTTACAAGCAGGGCCAATTTGAACTATCTTGCCAGAATTTCAGTATCAGCAAACAGAGCCTGTAGCGAGGGATATTTGCTGTATAGTCTTTGTCAAGATTAAACAAAATGTTTTTTTTATTTAAACATTAGCTAATGTGATTTAAAACACCACTTAGAAAATCCGGTGTACAGTAAATGCCAAGTGCCTGCCTCCTGCATTTCAGGTAATCTTGGGACTTGTTCTTTCCACTCCAAGGCCCAGCTTAGAGGGAGCAAGGGGAGCTGTTGATTTTTAGCTCCCTCAGTGCCATTTGTTTCTAAAGTTACTTTATGCCATACAGCTGAGACGCACCGATATTTCATAGAGCACAGAGGTTAGTTTATCTAGTACAGCCCTTGGAGGCTTGTTTCCTCCACTGCAGTATCTAGGCTGGTTTCACACAGGTTCAGCTTCTAGCCCGTCCTTTGGGAGGCTATTCCACAGACTGCTGGAGCTCAGCCTTAGGAGAAAGTAGTTGTTACACAGAATAATCAGCTTTTCCATAAAATCAACCTTTCACTTCTATTGCCAATGCCTGGCTGCCGTCTAAACATGTCCTTGTACTCTTGGTGCTTGCAGCCCTCACATCCTTGTAGGCCATTATGTGCTTGTCCCTTGTATTTTAAGCCACCTGATCAACTTTCCTTTTATGCATGGAAAATTGCACTACACAGTAGTTTCAGCTTTGGCATCTCAAAGACTGGACAGAATCTATTTCTCAAGGATATAGACCAGGAAGTGATACCCAACACAGAAGAAATGCAGCTTGGCTTGGCATTTAACCTAAAGTACCCATTCAAGATTTGGAAAGCGTCCTGACCTCCATTAGGATTTGTTTCTAGTTTTATACTCATCACAACTGGCTTAAAACAGCACCATGGTTTAAATGTTCAAACCAGCTGAGAAAGCCTTTTGGATTATTTTTTTCTAAAAGATCTGCTATAGGAATTATTTGGGGGAAGTTCTCTTGCCTGTGTTATACAGGGGGCCAGACTAGATGATCACAATGGTCCTTTCTGGCCTTGGAATCTATGAAACCAGTCTCTACCTTGCACAGAGAAACCAGATCATGAAAGCAAGTTAGTTAATTACACGAAGCTCTGGCTAAAGCTAGATCATGTGCAGAGAGCAAACGGCTCGCTGTGCTCCAGCACTTTGCCATTTCTGAGCCCAATAACAGTCCTGGGTTACATACCCCGAGGAAGTCGCAGATCTCCACAGAAACTGGGGGGTAGCAGGCTCCCTCCCTATGCTGCTTCATCCTACACCGAGTCGGTATGCGAAGGCATGGACGTGCATGTTTCTCTCCCATCCCCTTGCAAGCCCAGGGGCTATATTCCAAGGCTTAGATGGATTTGCAAAGGCATTAATTGCAGCAAAAGCACAGGTGTGTAAGTCAGTTACTACTGAAGGTGCAAAACACCTTCTAGACAATGCAAAATAAGCTCAGCACCAGCGTGTGCAACGCAGTAGTTAGTCAGCTGTACCGAACTCAGCCACGCTGTTCCTTCCTGAGAGCCAGCACGTTCTGTGACAGCACCAGTGAGTGGGCGGATAACGCCTGACCGCTTCAGCAACGTGGTACGCCTAGCAAAGTCAGAACTGCACCTCGCGCGGGGACAGCAGGTCACGCCAATCTGCTTTTAAGATTTTATTTTAAAAAACTTAAAAGCATGTACTGCTCCTGTCATGGCTGAGCAACCAGTGTCCGAACTAGCCTCCTGCAACCCCAGGGGCCTGGGGTGACTAGATGGAACAAGCTGCGCAGAATGCAAAATTAGGTATTCAGCTACGAGAGTGATGGAGACCACGCCCCTCCCCAACTAGAATTAGGCCGCAGCTTGAAGGGTGATGGTGAGAAGACACACTGGGGATGGCAACCCCACCTACTGTATTTGCCAAGGAGACAAGAAGGGGGGATAGGCCCTTAACTATGTTTTTTCCACCAGCCCACATTATTTTAACCCCTGCTTATATCCTCCCACTCCCCTTTCCCTGCTCACTAAAATCCTACAGGTTTGTTCTTTGTACCAGTACAAGTAGAGTGAGGCTGAAGGCTCCCCCTCAACTATCATCTCTCCCCACCTCGTCCCTTCCCAGATATAGAAAGTTTCACTTTTTTCATGGGGGGGGGGGTGAAACTATGTTTTTGGCAGACATTTTCACAAGCTTCTCTCCTGTACCCACCAGCTCCTAGACAATACAGCAGTTATGTGGCAGGACGCTTTGCATGTACTATTTCTCACTGCAGAGGGAACAATCAGGCCCCAGAAGAGAGATGGCTTGCACATCGGGGAAGTCAGGAAGCCCTGGTTTGGAATAAAGCCTGGTTCTTTCCTCCTGATGATCAGTTGAAGGCTTTGGAGTATAAATTTGTGCAGTGCTCACAGCAGTCACCAATTTGGGGTTACATAAAGTCTTGATGTGTCTCATGGCAAGATGTACATTCATTGCAGGGCTCTTCAGGAGAGCTGGGCTGGAACACTCTGCAAAGAACTATTCAAGAGTGGAGTGTTACGGATCCAAGTAAGACTCCCTCTGGTGGAGCAGCACCAGAATGTGAGAGTGAGTAAGAGTTAAGATTGGACAACAGAACAGTGCTTCCATTTGTTAGTTATTAAAAAAACAACAACCTATGAAAGTCACTTGGACTTCAACACCAGCATGACAGCTCGTATGCTGTCAGGTGAAGTTAGCTCTCAGCCTAAATCAAATCTAGGCTTATCAAATGACGCCAACTGATCCATGCATTACAGATGCACCTACTAAGAAGCCAGTCCAGGAGCCTATTCAAAACCCATTACTGTATCACTAAGCCATTCCCTCTCAGAAGATGACCATGCCCAGTGCCGTCACTCATAGTAGACAAAAGAGAAGTCCCAGAATCCAGCTCTGCTCTGTTTTTTTGGACGCTCCAAGCTACGATGGTTAACATACTTCACAAATTTCAAAGTCTCTTTGTCTCTGTAAACCAAGGCCAAGCAGTTGTTCTCTGGATTCACCGTCAGCAGCTAGAACAGACAAAGGAGATCTTGTTTTGGTGTTGTTGGAGGGGGAAGCAGGAGTTATTTTCACAAAAACAAATTTTCAAGATCTTATTCACATCAGAACCAGCGCCAGAATAAGTTATGTTACAGCAAACAGCGGGAGAATATCGTGAGAGCTTTTATGCTGAATACTGCCACCAATGGCATGACTCCAGCAGAAGCCTGAGAATAAACAACACAGCCTGCTGCATATTAAGACCCATCAGCTTAGGTTCTTTATTAGACAGTTGTCACTTGCCTCATCTAAAAGGGGCCTAGCACTGACCCAATATTACCATTGTTAGTATGGAAGCACCCAGGGGCCTCAAACAGGACTGGGGACCCTGTTGTGTTAGGCGCTGTACAGAAACAAAGGCAGAGATAGAGTGTAAACTCTTCGGGTCTGGGACCAAGACAAGCAACCCTGAGAAAACATGGCAAGTGCGCAGTTTTTACAGACACACATTTCGGGCCCAACTGTGCACAATAATCACGGCCTACAGCCAAGATGGGGCGTATTTCATTGCTCCCCAATCCTGGAACTGCTTCGATGTTCTCCACCTCCCCAGTGTAGGTTAGAGAAACCTCAGTGCTGCTCTAGCACTATGCCCCTAGGAACAGGTCTGCTGGCCAGGGCTTAAGTAGCATGGTGTGTTCAACTCTTACCTCTTCATCTTCATCCTTGGCAATGTAGGATGTAAAGCCACCATACTCTGCATCCCAATCTGAAAAGGTGAAATAGAAGAGAGAGACTTAGAAAGCTCAGGGCACTCTCGTACTCCCACGGACCCACTTAGATCAGTAGCATCTCCGCCCTGCTCTCCAAAATTCTTGGGTACCATACTACCTCCAGTTACCTATGGCCAGTGTTGTCATGCAGAGACATGGGCTTGAATCAGTATCCCTCACTACCCACCAGGACCCCACACACCCAGGGGATTACTGCCACCCTGGAAGAAGCGGCTAGACCCTCTCTAGGTATCTCACACACGGAACAGACACCTCCCAGTCATTTAAAGAGTCAAAGGTTTTAGTTGCAACTAGGCCATTGAATAGGATAGGCCTGCTGGTCCCAGCACGCTCATATGGACTCTGGCTTGTGCATCCCCAGGGCTGCTGGCAGCTGACCAAGACACAAAAATACTTCTGACCATTTAGGCTTCAGTTTTCAAAAATGACGAGCTAGTGCCGGACTAGCTAGCCCTGCAGCTGAGTGAATTTGGGGGTGGGAGGTTGTTACTTTGGAAAAATGCAGACTTCAGTATTATGTCTTTAAAAAAAAAAAAAAAATCTACACATGAATTTAGCGATAGTGTCACATGAAGTGTCTCCAAGGAAATAGCCCCTCTACTCCCCTGGGGGTGGCCTTGTCCCCCAGCCGCATGCTCTTGAGTCAGGATTCCCATCAGAAACTCCCCCAATCAGCTGGGTAATACTGCAAGACGTGTTTTGTTTCCCCAGAGGGCTGGCAAAGTGCCCTGGCCTGGCCCAGGGAGTCAGAGGAACCATTGGGAAGTAACCTAGCACTACTGTGTGGTAGTACAGAGCCAACCACTGTGGGACTGGCCTACGTCAGCAGTCCGAATCCTGCTGCGAATGACTATTAGCAGGGACGCCGGGCAACATCACTTAGAACTGGGAGAAAAGTAGGAAGGAGCCTTCGATTTAGAGAACAGCATGAAAGGTTTGGTGGCTTCAAAACTGCTGAAAATTTAACAGATGAGGCTAGGTGATTCCTAACAGAAGTCCCTTTTCTTTCCCCTTGGCAGCAAGGAAAGGGAAGGCTTGGATCTCTCCCCACATACCTTCGCAGCCGCAGAAGAACAGCAGGTCCAGGGCAAACTCTGTGATTTGGGTGTCATGGACTAGAGTGTAGTGGCCATTTGTCCAGTGCCTCAGCTCCCCCATGCACATGGGGACACTCGAACCTAGGTAGGAAAGCAAGAGTCTAACCAGCCTGAGAGGATACAGCAGCTGCACAAGAACTAACATCTACCGCCCCAAAGGAGAAGGCAGGCAAACAAGCTCTGCATCTTTATTTAGCTTCTGAAATACCTCCTCTGTAAAGCAGATAGATTTGGGTCCGGAAGCCCCGGTGGGAGATGAGGAGAGGAAAAGGCCATGGCCACCATCAATTTCATTCCCAGTTCCCAGCAGGCATGTGCCTTGTTTGAGGGGGGCCGGGAGCTGCCATGTGATAAACCCAGGCAGGGCTAACATATGGAGTCCAGCAATGCTCTTACCAGCCTCTGAAAAATGGAAGCGCTCCAGGTGGCTTTCCTGTCTGGGGCTTTCAGCTCGAAACTTCAAACCCAGCATCCTCTGTGCTCTGCATGGGCACCCAGGCGCTTCAACAGGAATAGGGTGTTGCCCCAGACTCCCCTCCCTGCACTGGGGTAATACTTAGCCGGCCCAGGGATGTGCAGATCAAGTTGGGGAAAGTGCTTTGGGATCCCTCAGGCTGTGGAGAGACCTTCCGATTCTGAGAGTTTGGCAGCCCCAGTTTATCATTCGCATCCTCCCTCCCCTACACCTCATGGCCTCTTGCTTCCTCAGTCAATCACAATGTTTCACAATAGCCAGAATGAATGGGAGTGGTTAAAAACACAGAAGGGGAGGAATGGAAGTAGTGGAGGCCATGGGCTAGGAGTGTAAGAGAGGAAACTGATTTCCATCACCACCAGTGCCCACCAGGAAGCTTAGGTAATTTAGGGTGCAACAGGGTCTTTCACAGAACAAATGTACTTGTAAGAGACTAGGAAAATGTGGGTATAAAACCACATTACAAGTGGCCAAGGGTTCAGGACAGGTGTGGTTCCTGAAGCTATTTAAACTCTTTCTAAACAGTTTGACTAGATTTCAACTTGATGAGGTGACTTTAAAATACTGTTACTAAATGTGTCACCTGCAGAAAGTCATTAACTCAGCCCAAATGCTTTCAGAAGCAGCCACTGATTTTGGGTGTCCAACTTCAGACATCTTGAGCCTGATTGACACAGGTGCTGAGCCTCACCACTTCCAATGAAGTCAATGGGAGCTGTGGGTGCTCAGCACCTCTGGAAATCAGGCTTAAGGTGGGCACTCAAAATCAGAGGCCACTCTTAAGCTGACTGTAGCCTGGGGTGAAGGCAATGGGAGTTCTGCCATTGACATCAATGGGGACCAGGTTTTCACTCTAGTTCTTTTAGCTCCAGCCCTGCTGGCTTTACTTACTGTTCTTTGTATCACTTTCTTTGGTTTGGGGGTCATTTTCAGGCTGATCTACTTGGTCAGCACTGCCGTTGGCCTTTTGACTGCTTTCTCCTTGCTTGGGTTTGGAAGAGCTGTGTCCAGTGCAATCGGCAGCTCTTCCTTCTTCTCCCTCCTCATCCTCATCATCAGAGGAAGCCAGGAAGTGCAGCTTTAGGCCTGTGAAGTTGGAGAGCAGCAGGAACAAGGCCTCGGAGTGGAATAACTCGAGGCACTTCCTCAGGACATCCGGAAGGCTCCCCTCCTCAGCCTTCTCATAACATCTGGAGGAGAGTGGGGATGTGATGAGCAGATAGCTGGTAAGGCTCCAACATTCAGACTAAGGAGACTAGCTGGTAGGCACCTCCCCAGCAGAACATGGCTGACCTAGTTAACCAGCAGGAGGCAGCAGCACAGACACAACACTACCTTTTATTGGGGGGTCCTCGGCTGCTCCATTTGATGTCTTCTTTCTGCAGAGCTTCACACACAAGCTGAAATTTCTCTCCCTAGGAGCCAAACACATTGCAGAACCCTTTAACACATCTGCTCCACAAGCTTTCCTGGTGCATTAATAATAGCCGCTCAATGCTGTTGTGCAAGGCATCCAGCTTTAGTTCTCTGAACTGCATTTGTCCCCCCCAGCCCAGCCGGGGCTAGATGAATCCGGGGGCTGGGGTGGTGGTTGTGATCCTCCACTGCCCTGCAGCTTGTATTATCAATTATACCTGTGCAGAACGGGCATGAAATGCTACTAGATTAGCATCCTCTGCACCCACACAGGTGAGCGCATTCCCCACTTTACACAGGTATATGTGACTGCACAAAGGGCCAGGCAGGGTGAATCAGACCCAGGACCCACAGCCTCCATAGGGATGCCAAGTCACAGAGCATAGCCTCTACTGGTCATGTATTTCACAAGTGGTGTAGCAACCCTTCCTCCCGCCTGGTGCTTCTTGCCCAGGAGACTAGCCTATATGACACAGGGACTCAGGGTAGGGATTCCACCAAAAACAGGGTTAGGGGACAGGCGGCAGAGCAGGGACCACGAGGAGGTGGAGCAGTGTTGGTGGTTCAGTCAGGGTGTCCCTGTGCAGCGGAGGGGCTACAATCTATATAACTTCACCAGGATAAATCGGGGGGGTTGCAGCCACCATTTCCTCCATTCCTGCCTGAAGCCACTAAGAGGAGGAAGAAAGACCAGCTGGATCTCGGCTTCTCAGCTGCACAAATGACCCACCGCATTCACTACCACTTTGTGTTCCACGCAATGCCCACCAGCACCACAACTGGGGAACAAGCCCACACACAGCACATCATCCTGGACCCACCTTCAGGAAGTTCTTCAGGAGAAGCTCTGATCGTTCCTCAAATTCCTCCTGGATGTGGGCTTGGGAATCCATGTCCAAGTAAACTGGGTTGATCCACTCATACAAGATTTCATGCTGAAATAGAAACGACATCTCCGTTTGAATGCTGGATTTGAGATTACACAGATAATGGGACTTCCCCCGCACAATGGCGTAGGGCTGGACCATCCCCTTACTGCCCACGGCATTTGCGGCAGACATTTGCAATGGGCACAGAATTCCTTACACAAAGCTCTCACTAGACCTACCCCCACCACCAAAATAGAACTCTCCAGCCTTCTCCCCAAATCAGTCGCTACTAATACAACCTTGCACTTTTCATCCTTGGTCTCAAAGCCAATGAATGGATGGGAGAGAGGAGGAAGTTAACAGTTCAGTTTTAAGCATCCAAGAGATTGCTGAAAACAGTGAGGAAAAGAGGGATTTGTAAAATTCTAGGAACCCACTGCCTCAACTGTGTGCCTCCTAAGTATCCCATAGACATGAAAGAGGCTGGGTGGGGGTGAGCAGATCTCTGCTTTTTGCTTACATCGTATGGGAGATGTGGACTCCGGGGCAAAAGGGATTCAATGTAGCGGGGAGGCCTTGCCACCGACGGCCCATGAAACCAACCACTCACAGACAAGCGGCACTTCCCTTTGGTCAGAACTTCAGACACCTGAAATGAAAAGGTGAGAATCGCATTACAATTAGCATCTAGTATGTGTGTATTATGGCAATGCCTAACGGCCCCAACTCAGCTCAAAGCCTCATTGTGCGAGGTGTTGTACATGCACCTAGTAAGAGAAGTCCCTGCCCCCAAAGAGTTTACAGTCTAGGCAGACAAAGGTCTGGAGACAGGAAGGATTATTGTCTGCAATTTAGATGGGGGAAACGAGGTAAGTTTAAGTGTCTTGCTCAAGTCTGTAGCAGGACCATGAATTGAACCCCAATCTCCTGTGGCCCAGTCCAGAGCCTTAACCCCTGAACTATCTTTAGAGCCCCTACTCCCGGGGCAGAGCAGGAGCCAACAAGAACTACGGGATACGTTTTTTGCTGCTTGGTTTGCTAGATTACTATTTACCATGATCTGCAAAACGCAGCTGTGATGTGGCTAGCCAGGAAACACAAAAAAGGGTGCCCAGGACAGGTACTATGGGAAGCAGTCACAGTTCATGAGCAATAGCCACATGCTAATTTACATATGTTTGTTTTTACCTTTAAAAAATATACTGTAGAACCCTCTCTCATCAGGATGCAGTTGTTCCACTTGCTAAGGGCGAAGTCACCTCTGTGCAAAAGACCCAGGCATTTAATAGACTTTAATAGGCTCCCTGCACTGGGGTGAATTCCAGACTGGTCAGTGGAAGTCAGGGGCTTCTGTATTGTGATGCGAGGACTGATTAGTGCAAAATTTGACAAGAGCTAGTCACCTCCATGTGGCTCAGGGTGAAGTTAACTATAGGTGTTAATTCCACATTTCAGGATATATAGTGACCTAGGGGGCTTTGAGTAATTTGGGGTGGTGGCAATAACTCCCCAAAGCATTTGATGGAAAACAAAGATGCCACCAATATGCTAAGTGTGGTGGGTCACTGCTGTGCTAGGAGATGCTCTTGTATGCCAGCTCACTTCCAAACGATGAAAAAAAGGAAGCCTGGACCAAGATTCAGAGATGTGTTTGGAAGTAACAGCAAAATGCTCCTTGCTGGATGTTTGAGAAAAGGGATTTTTGCTGGCTTCTGCTGTGAGGGGTTTGTATCATGCTGACCCTCCCTCAGCCATCCAATGGCAACACAAAGGCACTTCGATTCATCAATGAAAGGGTCAAATGCAGAGATTCAGCGATTGCAAGTACTCCAGGGGACAAGTGGTGAATTCTGTGTCTGAGAGCCTTTGACAAAAGCACTCCCAATACAGTCAGCTGGTTTTTTAAAGCCTATATTAACAGTGTGAATGACTGAATGCAGGACTTTGAATGTTGCTAAACACGGGACTAAGTTTCAGTTAGCAGGAGGCAGTCACAAGGCTAAGCTATGAATTCACATGGCTTTACATGTCTACAATAAGTTGCCAACGGATAACAGCTCGGGGAATGACCAGCAGGGCTTTCTGTTCTTTATCTCACTTGTATCTTAAATAAAACCCTATGCCACATAGCTGAGCCCACGGCTGGCCTATGTTAACACATTCTCATTGCCGTTTCCCCTTCGACTCCTTGCTGCTGCGCGCTCCACCCCGTGGTATTTTCTGGCGTCCGTGAGATGGTTTTATTTAGAACTCTCAGAAAGAACATGACAGCTGACACTGGAGCCAGGATGTTATTCAGAGCCCTTGTCCTGCTCTGTAGTTGTACAGCACCTAGCACAATGGGGCCTCCGTTCTGATTGGGGCTCCTTAGGGTGTTACCACAATACTCACAATGGATGCTTACAGCAATCACACTTGGTTGAAGAAAGAAGAGCAGCTCCTTGCCTGGTGGAAAGAGACAGGAGACACTTCGAAGAAGACCAGGGAATTCCATGAAGGGACTAACGACTTGACGACCCGCTGCGGCTGAAAGTGGCCTGAGCAAGAAAAGACCACACATGCTCTTTACAATCAGACATGAAATCCCCCTCTGCCCCCACGAGCCCCTTTGTGCTGGTTCCAGAACCACTTGGGACTGGTAAGTCCTGCACATAGGAGGGAGCTCCAGAGTAAGAAGCTGGCCTGGGAGGCCTAAATGCCCACCAGAGTGGGCATCTCCTCCTGCCTGGATCTCAGTCACTGAACAGTCCAGTCCACAGAGGGTACTGGGCAGAAGTGTGGCTACTGGCATCACCCCCATCACCTCCCTCTGCAGCTATGAGTCAGAAACAAAAGGTTGCCCTCTTCATCTACACACTTCATGCCCCCCCCGCCATCTGCTTCACCCCCCAAAGGCTAGTCCTCAAATTGAGCCATCACCAGTAGCACAATCCCGAGTGACAGCTTCACTTGTCTCACTCTGAGACATCGGTCACTGCAACACACCAGCCTCCACCTGAACGAAGCTGCTTCTCCTCACTCTTAACGGTGTCTTAACGGTGGCTGCTGTGAAGACACACAGAAGCGAAGTGTTCCAAATTCGTCCCTATAACTGACATCCTCAGACATACAGAGCCAGGGGACCATGAGCCTACCGTCTGTGCTGTACAGGTCCAGAGTGCCCCCGTCGCTCTTCTCCCACGGCGGAACCAGGTACAGGATGAAGGCAATTCTCCGTCCCTCCAGCTCGTCGTCATGGCACAGCAGGGCATCTGCAATCACAAGTTTTAGCGGGCTTGCAGAATTCATTCATTTCAGTGGCCATTCCCCATCCCTGCACCTTTGAAAGAAAATCCACCCCCTTCCCTGGGCTGCACCCTCACCTGGCCACAAGCCCATCTGATTCACAGACCTCGTAGGGGTAATTTCCTTGGACTCCATTACGATGACATCAGCTGAATCCGTCCATCAAAGTGCGTAGCTACAGGGCCCTCCTGCCACCTTCCTCTCCTCTCGCTACTGCTCAGCGAGAGGAAATTGCTCAGCTTCCCTGAATGATTCAAACACTGTCTCTTAAAGCCACAGTGGCATCAAAATGCACTTTGAGCGAGTTCCCCGCTGGCTAGAAATGCTGTCCTGACAGTGCTGGTGACTGAAGGTCTACTCAGCCAGGACAGCATGGGCAGTACCAGCGCAAGCTTCCTTCTCTCCACGCCATCGATTTGACTCAATCTTAGTCCAGGAGAACCACTTCTAAGGGCAGTCTGGTGTCTGTGACCCACTCAGTCCTGGGCCAGCACGGGAACCCACATGACAAGATAAGATATTAGTGACAAACACCAGAAAAACCTTAACTTCCAGAAGTTGAACTCCTAGCCATCCTGGGGCCATTGGACTGGCCACAAACACTGGATTTCTTCAAAGACGGGTGGCGGCGGGGGGAAGCTCTTGAGTTCACTGGGCCCAGTTTAAACTATTAACAGCAAAAATACCCAGGTATGTCACTTCTTCCCTTTTTTGACTTGCTTCTTGCCTGAATCTTTGCTTTGCTGGAGGACAGCTTCCAGGAGCAGGAGTTCCCAGGGAGCTTTGAAACTGGGGTCCCCTTGGCAATGTAATGCTCTCCACCCACTCCGAGGAGAAGGCACCCTGCTCACTCACCTGTATACTCATACTTAGCACAGGACAGGTCAATGGTTGGTTCCAGCTCCACCTGGGTAACTGCAGCCAGCCACTCCCGGAACTCTTCAAACAGAACTTTCCTGAGACGACAAGCACACAGCAAATGGGACATGCAGCGCCTCAGCATTAAAGGTTTCCTAGGTTGAAGTGCTGCAGCACTGAGTACATGGTCATAGAATTCCTGCCAGGAGTCCTGCATTCGTGGGCAACCCTACAACAAACCTCCAGGAGTGCAGCCCCTGTGCTGCTGAGAAACATTGACAGCAACAAAGCAGTGGAGGATGGAATTAGTCAGTCAGGAAAGAGATGAAAGTTTCAGACTTCTAAACAGCAATTTTACAGTGCTAAAAAATAAGTGTTTTGGGGGAACGGAGGGTGAGAGGATTGAAATGCTAATGGGGAAGCAATCAAGGAGGAACCTGAGATGATCATTAGAACTAGGTGGATGGGGGAATCTATGCAATTTCTTCCCCCCTCCCCCAGCACAGTAAAGCATATCGTATACAGCTTGAGTTAACTGGCCACGCAGTTTGGAGATAAACGGGGGTTTCGTTAAGAGACTATGTTCGATTTAACAAGAAAAACCAAACCAAACCAAAAAGATGCATCAGGCAGGTTAGATATGGTGGATGGTTACATTAACATGGCAAAATATAATTAAAATGATCCCATACACAGAAGTGACATGCCACTTTACCCCATCTAAAGGATTTGTGTGGGCCCTGGCCATTTTGTAAGTTTCTGAGTACACAAATGTCAGTTATGAAAGCAGGCTGGGGTGGGGGTGGGGGGGGGATGACCCTCAATTAGCAAGTTAAATTATTTTTTATTCGACCACTGGGAAGTAGGGAACAGCCTCCTTTGACAGATATGGCAATTTCCTGAAATATCTTTGCGAGATCTTATTGAATTAAGTTTAAATAGCTTTGGAGTGATGTATTATTGTAGGATAGTATGTAACTTCTCTAGAGGAGAGACGTAGCCAGTGTAAACCCTGGGAAGTGTTATGAGCTTCGAAGGTCTATTTTAAACAACGTGCCAGACAAGAACACACTTTTAGGATAATAAAGCTAAGTGGGTTTCGCAGGAAATCTCTAGGGAGAGGCGTATGCAAATATGTCCCCTCTGGTTATGCAAGAACTCAGCCTTTTGAAGCTTCACCCTGAGGAAGGCACCTTTGTCTCCTGCTCACCTGTTAGACGAGAACAAGATCCAAGGCCCAAACCGTATAAAGAAAAGCATGAATGATTCACAGGGGTTCTTGTTCGGACCTAACAGCTGTTATGAACTTGTAACCACAGGAAACCCCTTTGGTGGGATTTGAAGGACTGATCACCTGCCACAGCCCTCAGAGTTGGGAGGTGATCTCTGGTAAGCTTATTAGCAAAAATGTTTTTAATATGTTTTAATTCGTTAATAACTTTTCTCTGTAATGCTTTCACCTTAACAATAAATGCTTAGAAAGGGCTGTGTGGTAGCTTATAACTGTGGGCAACTACACTGTTTATAGCCTCTTAGGAGAAAGCAAAGCAGCCGTTTAGGCAGTCTGATTTGCTGGGGATATCACAGTATAGGCAGGGAACTGTGCAGCCTGGGAAAACCCCAGTCAGGAGGGAGAGAGATGCAGTTCTCTGCCCAAGTGAAGTGACAGCTGAGGAGCCGGGAGCTTAGTGGGTGCCCTTGTGGTACCACGAGGAGGCAATACAGGTGCAGTTGCCCTGAACTGTGACACCTCTTCCTGACCTGAAATGGCCAGAAGTAAATTGTCTCTAACACCAAAACCACCCTTGGCCTCTCTGAGACTGGTACTAATTTGTTATCTTGTGAGCAATCTCAGGAATGATTTTTGTGGTGTGGAAGGCCATTGTCCAGCCATCTAATGCCAAGGACTTTCCATTAATATAGACTCAGGATGGATCTGAACAGGAACCCTTGAGTTTAAAGCCCGTTGGGCTATTAAACCCCTCTGTCAGAAGAGAAGTTGATAATAGAAATGCTGCAAACTCTTCACTACAGCATTGCTCCGGGCTAAGCTCTCACTTCGGTGTCACTTCAAAGAGGGATTTCAGCTTTCAATCTACGTCTTAGATTTTCCCTTTAAAGCTCCATTCGCTGACCTGTCCAGCATCAAATCCAATATTTCCTTAGCAACTGCCTGCTGTTATAGCCACCTCTACAAAAGAGTGAGATAATCAAACTGGCAAAGCCAGTGCTGGATCTGTTAAGGCAAACTATCACGTTAGATTCATTCATTAACATATAACTTACAAGGCGAGGGATGCCCAACTTCTCTGCTTTGCCTTAACTGTACTCTCCTGTAACACGTGTCTCTTTAATAGGGTATTACACTAACAGCTAATTGAAATTTTTTGAACAAAATGTTGTGTCATGGAAAAAAATGGCCTTTTCCCAAAAAAGAAATTTTAATGAAAAGCTCACAAAAATGTTGACAATACTGATAAATTTTTTTTTTTAAACTGTGCCTTTTTTTCTGGTATTTTTTCCTGAAATGTTTACTGTAAACATTATAAAAATAGTTATAGAAAGTTTTTGGTAAACAAAACATTCTAGCAATAGTCTTTTAAAAAACGGTCCCAATCCACTTAAAAATATATCAGAAAAATAATCACGAAACATTTACGTAAGAGAGTCCATTTTGAACAACCCTGAAACAGGATTTTTCACAATTTTTTCACAAAATGATTTTCATTTTCTGGCCATGTCCCTTTTCTAGAAAAGGGTGCCTGATCATTTGCCATGATTTACAGGAGCTATTTTACCTTAATGCCGAGATGTGAGGCTCTTTTCTCTTCGTCAGATCATCAGACTATGGACATGCATGGAAAATAAGAACAATTATTTCATTTAGACTGTGCTCTAAGTTACAGTTGAAATGATAACTAAGGACAGCACTTAAAATAAATATTTCTAGGACCATCATCAGTCTAACTTTTCTGCAACTATTCTGGGAACAGGAGTGCAGAATGGATAGCAGAGGGCCCTCGCAGGCAAAAGTGGAATTAAGTAACCCAAAAGTTATTAGGCACAATGCCACCATCACCGATGCAAGTTAAATGTCTCAGGGCACCAGTCCAAGACTGTGTAGCAAGGCTGAGTCACTGACATACCAAAGAAGATCTGCACTTGGGAGGAGAGTATCTGTATTCTAGAGCTACCACACCTCCAAAGAACCTCGATGTTCAGCATTGTACAGGACGTAGACATAGGAATTTCTCATTCAGATGACAGAGATGGAGTGACAGACAATTTTCAGAGGGCCAGGGGTGGAGAAACCAGAAAAGAACTACTACTGTCTAGTATTTAGGGTTAAACCTGCATTCTCCTGCAGTTCTGCAGAATTAGAGCTGCAGATGGACTCATCAGTAAATACTATTTCATGTTCATATGGGTATAGACAGACAAGCAACACAGCACATAACCAACCCCAAGAAGAATAATCTTCCTTAGACTGCTTTACAATTATAAACTTCAGAGTGCAATAGGAGGGAGCTGGTAACATGATCAGAGCAGAAGACTGGGACATAGGCCCTAAAGGGGTTTCACTCCCAGCTTTGCCATTAACTTGAGATCCCCTACAGACCACAGAGACAATCATAGCACATATGTAGGCTTGGCAGAATTCAAATTTTTAAAAAATAATTTTAACAGATAATATTGATCAGGGGTTCTCAAACTGGGGGTCGGGATCCCTCAGGGGATCGCGAGGTTATTACATGGGGGGGGGGTCGCAAGCTGTCAACCTCCACCCCAAGTCCCACTTTGCCTCCAGCATTTATAATGGTGTTACAAATTAAAAACACTTTTTATATATTTAAGGGGGGGGGTCACATTCAGAGGCTTGCTATGTTAAAGGGGTCACCAGTAAAAAAGTTTGAGAGCCACGGATATTGATTTTAAAGATTTTTTTTATTATATCGATTTAAATTTTTACAGTGGTGCAAAATTATGGGATTTAAAGATTTTTTCCAATGTTTATTCATTTGAATTTTCCCAATTGCAGGAAACTGAATGGGATTGGACAATAATTATTTAATGACAGTAGACATTGATATTCAAAAACTTAAAGCTTTATAACCATTAAAACACAAGTTGTCAATGTCACTTGTCAAAATATACCAAGTAAATATCCTTAAGTCAAACTCTAATAAGTTGTCAAGCAGCATTTTTCTTACTTTGCCTATCTGTACATTTCTATTATTATTATTGGAAATATTTTTGTTGGTTTTTGTGTATGATGAAATTGAAATTTACTGATAAAAATCGAATCCTTCCAAGCCTAGACGTGTGAGAGAGATATAGCCAAGCTTTCCAAAAGCCGTCACTGATTTTGGGTGCCTAACTCAAAAGGGCTTGGTTCTGATTTTCAGAGATGATGAACACCCCAGACTTCAGTTCAAGTCAGTAAGAGCTGCGCATTCTCAGCACTTCTGAAAATAAGGTCTGGAAGCACTTTAAAGAGGCTCTGGAAATGCCCCGCGCCCCTCTCCGATTTGTGCCACTGGGATGAAGACGCCGAGAGCCTGTCCCGGAGCAGCACCTGTTTGAACTTGTACAAATCGTTGCACTTGGGGTGGAAATCCAGGTCCAGGAGCTCCCGCTGCAGCCCGTCCAGGAAGCCCGGGCACGGGAGGAAGTCGGGGATCACGCCGTGACAGAAGGGAGCAGGATCCACCGTGATGGCCTCTGAGGGCGGGAAATGAGACACGGTGAAGCCCGGGACGCGGCCCCGGCGCTCGCCCCTGCCCTGCCCCGCCCCGGGCCGGGCCCTGCCCGCGCTCCTCAGCGAGGGGGGCCCGGCTCCCAGCCCGGCCCGGCTCCCCGGCCCCGGTACCGTGGGTGAGCGGCTCCCTGCGGCCCCAGGCGGCCCCCGCCTTCTCCTTCAGCGCCGGCTCCCGGATGGCCGCCGCGAACTCCCCGCGCACTTCCCGTTTGCCCCGCTTCTTGCCCGGCTCCCCCTGAGCGGGGTCCCGGGCCCGCGTCCCGCTCATGCTGAAACTGTCCCCGCTCCGGCACGCGGGGCTACAGCACGCCCGAGGCGGCGCCTACAACTCCCATCATCCCTCGCGCAGCCAGCGGAGCCAATCGGCGTGAGCCGGGAAGGGCAGGGCAAAGCTCTGAGAGGCCTGGGGGTGGGGCAGGGCAAGGCTACAGCAGCCAATGGGGACGCGTAGGGCTCCTGCGTTGGGAGCGGGTTTAGCGGCTAGAAGGGCGGGCGGCGGCGGCGGCGGAAGACGAACCGTTGTCGCTCTCTATGGTCCAGGCGCTCTGTGCTCCCGTCTCTATGGTTCCCCTTTCCGGCGCGCGGGCAGGCGGTTCCGGCGCAGCCATTGGCGGTGTGTGAGGCCTGGCGGGGATGTTAATGGTGGAAGCTGCTCCCGCCGCTGAGTAGCAGTGACCCAGCCCCTCCCCCCGCCGCGCTACCATGTCGGTGGTGCCGCCCAACCGCTCGCAGACCGGCTGGCCCCGCGGGGTGAACCAGTTCGGGAACAAATACATCCAGCAGACCAAGCCGCTCACGCTGGAGCGGACCATCAACCTGTGAGTGCCCGGCCCCGCGGGCGGCCCCCGCGCCCCATTCCCCGGCCCCCGCGGGACCAGGCCGCCCCCCTGTGAGTGCCCGGCCCCGCGCCCCATTCCCCGGCCCCCGCGGGACCAGGCCGCCCCCTTGTGAGTGCCCGGCCCCCGCGGGACCAGGCCGCCCCCCTGTGAGTGCCTGGCCCCCGGGGGCAAGACCCCCCCCGTTCCTCTCTCTCTCTGTGAGTGCCCGGCCCCGCGGGCGGCCCCCGCGCCCCATTCCCCGGCCCCCGCGGGACCGGGCCGTCCGCCTGTGAGTGCCCGGCCCCCGGGGGCAAGACCCCCCCTTCCTCCCTGGGGGAGACACCCCTTCTCTCTCTGTGAGAGACCCGCCCCGTAGATCTCCCCCGGGAGAAAATCCCCTCAGTCCCCGGGAGCTGCAGACGCTGGAGAAAGGCATCAACTCTTCCTCCTCATCCCCCTGTTTATACCTCAGCCCCACCTCCCCCTGGGGGGACCCCCCGGCCCGCAGCAAGGAGGTCCCGCCTAACCCCATCCGCTCACGCTGGGGAGGACTGAACTCTGAGTAACTGGGAAGGCCTCTTGGTCTGGAGGAGACCGCTAGTCTGGACTATCCACCTCTGAGTAGCTGGAGGGGTAGCTGTAGTGCTGCTATCTAGTGAAATTGAAGAACATGTTACTTTCAGAGCCTGCACATCTGTTCTACTTAAGTTTTTGTACTGCATCTACCACTGTAGTATCCCAGCTTGAATATGGGACATAGAAGTTTGTACCCTGCGTGTATTCACTGTTTAGTGTTTACTGACTGTACAGTAAAAATATTTAATATTTGGACTACTGGGAGCTGCAGGATGCAACATGGTTTACACTGAGTATCAAAGATGCAAGTGCTAATGTGCAATAAAAATAATTTCTTTATGTAATGCCTTAGTGGGCCATATTCTGAAGCAAGCCTTGCTTTACAATGGACAGCACATTCTGGTACTTTCCTCTTTGATAGGTAGATTTGTGAAGTTGCAGTAACAGCAAATAACAAATGTAATAGTCAGTACTCAACAGTTAACAATTACAAACTCAAAAAGACAGTCATGCATCACTTTTTATATAGTCGAGTTTATCCTCACAGGCCAAAGGGATCAGACTCATTTTAAAAAGTGAAAATGTTAATGTTCAGGGTTTCCTTCTGGAGGAAAAAAAATATCAGCAGGAAGCTGTAATTCTTTGGAATTTGTGTTATCAGTTCAGGTGGAATTTTTTTTGGACCCAGGTTAAAGAATGACACATTTATAAAGTGAACAGCATTGCTGTATGGTAAATATAACCTTATTTTAGAGACTGAATTGGAATTTAAGATTTTTGGAATAAATTAAGTGTAAGAAGAAAGTAGTGATGAAATCCTAAAGCTACAGATAAAGAGGAGAAAATGCAAGAAAATGGTAATGCGAGTAATAAAGACACCAGTGATCAGAAACAAGGGACCTGGATTTTAGAGGATGTTCATTAAGAGCTTCTAAAACTAGAGTTGCTTATAGAATAGCAATATGCATGAGAGCAGGCTATGGTATTCAGAGTCTGTTAAACAGATTTTTAAACCACAAGTTTAAAATCTCTCCTAACTCAGGCAGGTGCTGAGATCCAGTTGGTCACAGAGGTATGGGCACTTGAGTGTCTTACTGCCATTTGCAGAAAGCTTCAAACCCTGGACCAGCTACTGAGTGTGAGCCAGCAGTTAACGCTTGTGGTGGGAGAGGGACAGTCTATAGTCTCTCACATAAGTGGAGCCCAAATAATTTAATTTCAAAATATTTATGATGAAATATTCTAATCCGTGATTGCTAACTGTGCAACTACCGTAGCTGATCCTCAAGTTAAGTACTATGCACTTGTGCATGTGAGATCTGGATTAGTCTTCATGATATAGTAATATGTGGTGGTTTTTGTTGTTGTTTTTTTTTCCCTCCTAGGTATCCACTTACAAATTATACGTTTGGCACAAAGGAGCCCCTTTACGAGAAGGACAGTTCAGTGGCAGCCCGGTTTCAGCGCATGAGGGAAGAATTTGACAAGATTGGAATGAGGCGGACTGTGGAGGGTGTTCTGATTGTACACGAGCATAGGCTGCCCCATGTGTTACTGTTGCAGCTAGGTACAACGTTCTTCAAACTGTAAGTGTGTATTGTTGGAACTTGACATTGCAGTAACATTTAGTAGAATCACAAAGCATTACCAAATAACAGATTAGTCATACAGCAAGTATACAGGCTGCTCAGCTGTACTCATTGAGCATGGATTGAAGTGTGAGATCCAGCTGTTGCAAATGTTTATATGGGGAAACATTCTGAATCATCTCTTTCCTGCAGAAAGTTGATGATGATGTGCTATTAAGCGTGCTGACTTTTAGTCTTCACTGTAGTACACATTATCAACAGGCGATGTTCTTAGAATTCATCACCAATAATCATTATTGCCCCTGAATGAAGGGACATGATGAAGGGAAATCATGTATAAACACACTCACTCAACATGTTAAATCATTGAGGCTGAATTTTAAAAATCTAGCTGCTTATAGATCATCCTGTTCCCTTGCTATGCTTTTCTTGATATGGAAAGAGAAGGTAGACTAATTCTTGTAAATGTCACAAAATTATGAATTAGAGGTGGAAAAGACCTGTTGGGTTATCCAGACCACCAGACTAGTGCAGGATTATCTCCCCACAGTGGGTTACCTTCTAGTTTTTGTACACTTCTACAAGTGTTGTTTTTGGAGTTAAAACAATGAAGGCACAATTCCTACAGCCAAACCTACCAGTTTCCTTTTTTTGCATTTTTCTAAAATCATTAGGCCCTTTCTGTTAAATTTTGTAGCTAAACTGTGTCCTTTTCAAAAGTCCTTGTAGGAACAATGCACGTTATTGTTTATTACGTCTTACTGAAAATAAGTCATTGTAGCCATGAAAAAACTAATTGGAGGTGATTGCCTCAAAAAATCATAGTGACCATGCATGCTACCCTATTTAGTTTTGAAGTTGTAATAAATCCAGCAAGGTGAAATTTGAAAGTTCAGACTTTTTTTTTTTCTATTTCCTCTGTCAAGACTTGAAAGTGAGTTTGTAAATCCCTAAAACTGAAGAACTGAGACTCCCTTAAACTTACCTGTGAATATATTTATAAATAAAATAAAAGATATAACATTAGCTCTCATCATTAATTTTTCACAGGCCAGGTGGTGAACTCAATCCAGGAGAAGATGAGGTAGAAGGTCTCAAACGTCTAATGACAGAGGTATATTTTCTTCATTTTTCTTTTGTTGTTACAGTTTTCTCCGATGCAATTGAATGTTGAATCGTTCTTGAACGTTTTTGGACAAAACGTTATAAATAGCCTTTTTGCCATTCCTAGCCTTTTGAGTGCTTCAGTGATTCCCAACTAACTTTTTTCTGGTAATTCATATAGTATGATCTACTACTTCATTTGTGTATTTGTATTATGATAGTGCCAGAGAGCAGTGGTGGATTAGCCACTGGGCGAACAGGGCCCGTGCCCAGGGGTCCTGGGAAAATGGGCGACCTGCTCTGCCCGCCTGGTGCTCCTGTGGGAACAGGACCTGGCGCAGGGGCTTGCCTCACTCAAACCACTCGGCGCTCCTGCTGGGGAGTGGGGCAATCCCCCGTCCTGCGACCCCGTCCCTGGCTGGAGTGGTGGGCGGAGCAGGGCAAGCCCCGTCCTGCGACCCCGTCCCTGGCTGGAGTGGCAAGTGGAGCAGGGCAAGCCCCACCCCTGGCAGAAGCTGGGCGGGCGGAGCAGGGGGCCTCAGAAAACTGCAATCTGCCTCTGCCAGAGAGAAGCAGAGTTGTCCAGTGGTTAGAGCACTAGCCTAGGACTTGAGGGACCAGGGTTCAATTCCCTGTTCACCGCAGACTTTCCTGTGTGACCTGGCACAACCTTAGACAAGTCTCCCCTTAGCCTCTGTGCCTCAGTTGCCCATATGTAAAATGGGGTTAACACTTCTGTACCTCACAGGGGTATTGTGAGAATAAATCAGATTATGGTGCTCAGATACAGTGGTGGTGATAGACAGCCCAGTCAATGATAAGGGCCTCATTGTGGATAACTCTGCATCCAATTCAATTGTCCTCTGCTATCCTGAACTAGTTGCTTAATTTATACACCAGGGACAATCCATTACTTAGACAACTCCTGTGAGTTCTGATTAAATGGCTTTATATTCTAGCTCTTGGGGTCAATTAGACTCAATTGCATTTGTGAACCATATTTTCAAAAAACGTTTCTAAAGGCCGATCTACACTGAAAAGTTACATCAGCATAGCTGCCCCTCTCAGGGGTGTGCAAAATCCCACCCTGAGAGATGTAGTTAAGCCTAGTTGTATACCTTGTCTGGAACATGAGGACGACTTGCATAAGTATATCGGTTAGTACATACGTATTCTAACTCTAATATAAGACTACTTTAGCTTGGCTCTGAATTGCATTAAACCCTTATTACAGCATCCCTTAATGCTTCCAGTATCTGGTTCCTAAGAGTACTAGCAATGGAGCATGTAGAGGTTTTCTGACTGCAACTGGATTTTGACAGATACTGGGACGTCAGGATGGAGTTCAGCAAGACTGGGTGATTGATGACTGCATTGGTAACTGGTGGAGACCAAACTTTGAACCTCCACAGGTGAGTGTCCATGCCTGCATAAATTTTGATGATTAAAAATAATTAGCAAGGTGTGTTTCTGCAAAAAACGGAGTCCATTTACTAATCAACTTTTTTGGGCAGCCGTGACATGTCAGGTTTCCTTTGTTGGTTTTTTTTGTTTGCTTGAAGATTTGTTCCTTTTGCTGGCTGCACTAGAGACTCCAACTACAGCTGGGCCTTTAGTTTTTCAGAGTGTGGTGTAATTAGTACATCTATCCTGTAAAGAAGATAAAAAGAAGAACAGGAGTACTTGTGGCACCTTAGAGACTAACAAATTTATTAGAGCTCTAATAAATTTGTTAGTCTCTAAGGTGCCACAAGTACTCCTGTTCTTCTTTTTGCGGATACAGACTAACACGGCTGTTACTCTGAAACCTGTAAAGAAGATAAGCTCCCTTTAAACTTTTATTTTTAATCGTTTAGTGATGAAAACGTGCTTGGCAATGTGGTTCAATTTCTCTTGCTGTCCTTGATTGTTCTTACCTGTTTCCTAGTTCAATGTGGTAATCTTATTTTGAGACTGCCAACACTTTCTAGACTCTGAAAATTTAACTGTGGGGGCTTAATGTCTTTTTCTTAATGTTCTATAATATAGTGTTGTTTTTTTTTTAAAGTGAATAAAGGTGTATCAGATGTAGTTCCTTTTCATCATGTGGTGGTGTCCTTCTCTGTGACTCATTCCCGATTCTTTAAGAAGCACTTACAGATCACTATGTACTTTCAGAGTGCTGTACAAACTAATTAAACTTTTTTTGTCTCCCTCAGTATCCCTATATTCCAGCTCATATTACAAAACCTAAAGAGCACAAAAAGCTCTTCTTGGTTCAGCTGCAGGAAAAGGGTAAGCATTTGTAGCAGAGATTCTAATCAGTGTTCTATTTTTTTGTGTGCAACTACTGAGACAACAGTTTCACATTTCATATTGAAAACAAATGTGGTGTTAAACTGATTTTAATGGAAACAAGCTTGTCATCTGTAAAGCAAGGCCCATAAACAAAGTTTTTAATAAGTGTTCTGCTAAAGTGAATGGGGTGAGAGAAATAAAGGGTCTCATGCCTGAATGCAAAATAATTAAAATATAGTCAAAGAAAATGACTAGTCAGTATTCTTTAAAACTTGGCAGCAAGCATGTACTGTTTATTTTTTTTATTTAATTTAAATTATTTTAATAGATTATAAGAAGATTTTAGGCCTTAACATAAGTTGACAAAGTGGGTGAGGTAATATCTTTTATTGGACCAATATTTGTGGGTGAAAGAGAGAAGCTTTCAATCTTCCACTTTCAAATTTAATTTTAAATAGGATATTTATATATAATTTAATATCCAGTTTTGTTTTTTTAATCCATCCTGATTTGGAGTCCTCATAAACTGGCACCCTTTGCCAGGATAATAGGTGGGATAGGCGTGCATATGTACAAAGTCTCAGCATAAGAGCTCCACTTCTAATTGTATAAAATAAGCCCATTGGAACACTGTCGTTTTGGATGACAGTGAAGTGATTTTGTATTTAAAGGGGGGAGGGGACCCTAAGTGAAACCTTAGTTCGAAATCGTTAGTATTAACAATGGAAAAGTTGTTTCAATCTTGGATTCATTTTTAGCTTTGTTTGCGGTCCCAAAAAATTACAAGCTGGTAGCTGCGCCGTTGTTTGAGCTCTATGACAATGCCCCAGGATATGGACCTATCATTTCCAGCCTTCCTCAGCTTTTGAGCAGGTATAGTATGCAGCAGATTCACTGTATACGCAACTACTATGCGGACTAATAAATTTCTCAGCGTTTTTTATAATATATTTGAGGTGCATCACTGCCATTCAGATAAGAAATGTGCATTCCTTAGCCTTCTCCTTTACTGAAAATAGTTTCTACCTCATCAGGCTTGAGAGCTCAGTGATCTTACTCTTCGTGTCGCCTGTGGTGTCGCTGAGCATCTACTCAAGTAACTTGCCATGCAACCCACAGGTTAATTTGTCAACTGTCAGTGAAAGAGGTTCTATTCTTTACCAGTCACATCCACCTGCTTGCATGGAAAAATCTCTGAGATGTCAGAACTGGTAGCATCCTAAAAGGCTTGTACCATTCTTACTCTATTTTTATCTCCCAATTTATCTGCTGTCAGCCTTTGCAACTGCTGGTGTAATTTTCCTATATAAAGACCACAAAGGAAGTCTCTTCCAAAAAACTAACAAAATGCTGATCTTTAAGCAGGCACGGGTTGTATTACAGTTAGTTACTACTCTTTCAATAGCTTAACCAGAGCTGAAGTCTCAAATCTCTAAACCTGGATCCTAAGCAGTTAAAAGCAAAGACATCTGAAAATTGAGATCAATACATACTTGACACAGTACAAATTAGATTTCCTATTTCTCGCATAATGGTCTCTGTTCACTCTGCAAACTTCAGTTGTAAGAGTTTATAACTCTTATGTGTAGCTGCTTGTTCATGCCTGACTCCTGACATATGCAGTGTTTGTCCAATAGCAATTTTCTTCCCCACTATAAGACTTCCCCTCCTCCTCTCCCCCCGATGGAAACAAAAATCACATTGCCATTTCTCTGCCAGAGAAGCTATTTTGAAGGTTCAAGAAAAATTAGTTCTGTAGGATTGGATCCCTCAGTATACTTGTGTGTAAAGCTGAGGTTAGTGTCTACCTGGTGTAGACAGTTACTGGTTGAAGTACAAATACTTATTGACTGGAAATCTCATCTTTGGTTTCTGTCAGGTGTGTGTTTAGCTCAGAAATAAAATATTGCGCGCACAACTGATTTAATCACTTTCTACATATAAATGATGAAAATAAATCTCTTGCATGATGCAACTATTTTTTATTTTAGATTCAATTTTATTTACAACTGAATTCCCATATACTTGAAGAGTGTGATAGAAGAAGCCGTCTCTGTGAGCACAGCTTTAAGATGTAGAGGGAAGAATACATGTGACGCAAGGATTTTTTTTATGTCTCTTTTTTTCCTGAAAACCGCTAAACTTTCTATTGTCTGAATAGCAAAGTGAATCTCAACTGTTTAGATAGTGGGATGGCGAATGTGATTCAGTGTTTTAATCACTTTTCATTGTAATAGTCACCAGTTTTTTTGTACAACATTAAACAAACTAAATTGGATTGTTTGTCTATTTCTTATATAATAGCTATTTGGAATATCTTACTGAAGGTGGGTAAGAAATTAAAGCTAATGCTTTCTTCCAGGTACGGGTTGAGGGCAACAGTAGATCTAGATAATGGAGGGGGGAGGGGAGAAACATTTCAGGGCGGACCTAGTATGTTAACTGAGTATTCAAGCTTGTGCTTTCCTGAGCAGAGAGCATGGGGGGGAACTAACCTGATGAGAGTCTGAAACCTTTAAGAAAAAATAATACTCAAAGTCAAGGTATGAGTGACTTAAAAAACAGTAGCCCAGTAATCTGCCTTATGATTAGAATGGAAATGCTAAGTGGCAAGGTGGGCCATTGCTATAAGTGAAACTGACCTTGACTGGTGTGGGAACTTGACTGCTCATTACTGGTGATCTCAATGGAGTTATCTAGAACACAGCTTATTTCAGTCAGAAAACCTTTCATGGGACTGTCCTATATTAACTAATGGGATCCAGGTAAAATATGAAAATACCCTAAAGAGCCTTAAAGGAGCACTTTTCTGATTGGTCACGGGGGCAGGGCTCTAGAACTGAATTTAGATTGGTAACTGCATTGAAATATTTATCTGCCCAATCCCTGGGAGCTCTCTCCTTACTGAGCAGAGCTCCTATAGTTTAACTGTATACCTGTTCCTTCTTAGAAAGGATCCTTGAGACTCGGGGATCTCGTTTTCTCAGTTTACCTCAATCTACTGCCAGTATTAAATATATCCAAACAACTATGATTTCTCTTTTTGGGTGTGTCAGATTATTTTTTAAAAGGTATCTTCTAAAAATTGGGGAAAAGGGTACACTAGGAAATCACTGGACATGTATTATTTTAATGGTACCATATCCATCCATAGTATGGACTAATGGCTAATTTACACTATGTCTGAGCTACACTAGAAACAAATAAGACAATTTAAACAAAACTACCTTAAAATATATTGTGCTGAAATGTTGGAGGGAGGAGATAGGGGGACTCCATTGTAGGAACTTTATTTAAAAAAATGAACAAAAACTGACTACAGAGTTGACGCCTAAAGCTAGGCTCCTGAATAAATGGTTTTATTTTTGGAGGTGTAGAGCACTCGCAAAAGTCCATAGGAACTGCAGCTGCTTAGAATCTCAAGTCACTTCTATTTAGGAATTTAATTTTAGGCATGCAGGTTTGAAAACTGCCCTTGGCTTCCTGCCCCATCATGAACCTGTGTTAGGAGGTCTCTTCTCTGTCTCACTTTTCCTTAAGTTACTACTGTACTTACTCCTCCACATCTAAACATTGTAAGGAGAGGCAGCATTTTGGGAGAAACCCCCAGTTGGGGTATTAAACTTACAGATTAATTCTAAATTCTGTTTTGGCTGTATTGCTCCCTAAGACAGAAGCTGGTTGCTATTGTAGTTGTCCCCAGAAGAATTAGCTAACAGTCTGTGTCCCAGTTTCTAGCTTTGGATAACCTAGTGGCCTGCGCTCCAGCTCCGGGCTCCGCTCCAAAGCCAAATGCTACAGGTGAGAAATATGCACCTTCTGCTAACCTGACAACTTTGGAGGATCTGTCTTGTGATGATGAGCAGGGGAACTGAGTCCTGCACGCTGTGGGAGTTACAGTTGAGGGTATTTTGTGTGGATGTTTGATGCAGGGTGAGGGAATATGAACACAAAGTGGAAAGAGCATCTAGTAACTTCTGTAACAAGGAGAGAGAGAAATCTTTGACCCTTTGAAAAGCCCAAGCCCAGTATGAACTTAATGTAATAACGAGCTTCAATTTCTGATTCAACATTTTTGAGGAATGATTTACCATACAAAAACAAGGGAGATAAACTTGGGCCTAAAATAAGGGGTAGGTGATTAAACGTTCTATGTTTATTGGAATTAGTATTGTACATTTGCTGTCTGAGAGGGTTTACAGAATGCCTGTTGCAATTTTTAATTCACACTTTTTACCATTCTAGACCTGAAAAGGAGTGTAAGTTGTCATGTAGCTGCTAAGAAAAATCTATTGCTGGACTGTAATAAGCAAAAAAGAGAACTGGAAAAGCCAAAGCTGCATGCCAAATAAATTCTTACAAATGGCATTTAAAAATAAATACTGAGTGTTCAAGTCAAGAATTGCCATGATGGATACATGTAATTAAGTTTGACATAACAGCTTAAGACTGGTAGGCATTTTAATATTACATGAGCCTCATGGTACAGAAAATGAGACTACTTAGTTTTAAATACTTGGACGATGTGGTATGATGTTCTGCTAATTTAAAGGAACAACCAATTATTTTTTCCATTATGGTGGAGGCTAACCAATATTGACTGCAAAAATAAAATTGCAGAATGGACTACTGCTTTAGTGCCACCATGTGGCAAAAAACATAAACCCAGTTCCTCCAAATTAGCAATTAGGTGACCATTTTAAAAGCTAAGAAAACAACACACAAACCTTCACGTGGGAGTTAAAAATAAGCTAAGGCTGTGAAGCGATTAAAAAAATTAATCACAATTAATAGCGCTGTTAATAATAAAATGTCATTTAAATATTTTGGAAGTTTTCTACATTTTAAATATATTGATTTCAATTACAACACAGTGTACAGTGCTCACTTTATAGTTATTTTTGATTACAAATATGTAAAAAAACAAATAGTATTTTTCAATTCACCTAATACAAGTAGTATAGTGCAAGCTCTATCATGAGAGTTGAACTTACACTTGTAGAATTATGTACGAAAAAAACTGCATTAAATAATAAAACAATGTAAAACTTTAGCATATACAAGTCCACTCAGTCTGCCTTCTTGTTCAGCCAATCGCTCACACAAACAAGTTTGTTTACATTTGCAGACGATAATGCTGCTCGCTTGTTTCCTATGTCACCTGAAAGTAGGAACAGGCATTCGCATGGCACTGTGGTAGCCAGTATCGCAAGATATTTACATGCCAAATGCGCTAAAGATTCATATGTCCCTTAATGCTTCAACCACCATTCCAGAGGACATGCGTCCATGCTGATGATGGGTTCTGTTCAATAACAATCCAAAGCAGTGCGGACAGTCACATTCATTTTCATTATCTGAGTCAGGTGCCACCAGCAGAAGATTGATTTTCTTTTTTGGTGGTTCAGGTTCTGTAGTTTCTGCATCGGAGTGTTGTTTTTCTAAGACTTCTGAAAGCATACACTGCACCTCGTTCCTCTCAGATTTTGGAAGACGCTTCAGATTCTTAAACCTTGGGTCGAGTGCTGTAGCTATCTTTAGAAATCTCACAGTGGTACGTTCTTTGCATTTTGTCAAATCTGCAGCGAAAGCATTGTTAAAATGAACAACAGGTGCTGGGTCATCGTCCGAGACTGCTATAACATGAAATATATGGTAAAATGCGGGTAAAAGAGAGCAGGAGTCATACAATTCTCCCCCAAGGAGTTCAGTCACAAATTTAATTAATGCATTATTTTTTTTAATGAACATCATCAGCATGGAAGCATGTCCTTTGGAATGGTGGCCGAAGCATGAAGGGGCATATGAATGTTGAGCATATCTGGCACATAAATACCTTGCAATGCCAGCTAAAGAAGTGCCATGTGAACACCTGTTCTCAGTTTCAGGTGACATTATAAATAAGAAGCAGACAGCATTATCTCCTGTAAATGTAAACAAACCTGTTTGTCTTAGTGATTGGCTGAAGAAGAAGTAGAACTGAGTGGACTTGTAGGCTATAAAGTTTTACAATTTTTGAGTGCAGTTATATAACAAAAAAAAAATCTACATTTGTAAGTTGCACTTTCACAATAAAAGAGATTGCACTACTGTACTTGTATGAGGTGAGTTGAGAAATACTATTATCATTTTTACTGTGTAAATATTTGTAATAAAAATAATGTAAAGTGAGCACTGTACACTTTATATTGTGTTGTAATTGAAATCAGTATATTTGAAAATATATAAAATTATCCAAAAATATTTAATAAATTTCAATTGGTATTCTATTAACAGTGCAATTAAAACTGCAATTAATCGCTATAAATTTTTTAATCTTGATTAATTTTTTGAGTTAATTGTGAGTTAACTGTGATTAATCGACAGTCAGCTGGTGGTGGTTTGGTCTATGTGAAATGACTTGGATATCCGTCTAGTTCACAATGGAGATTTCACTCGTTTCAATGATGTTTCATAGGACAGAGACTAATTAGGACAGCTATTTCCTCATCCCATTAGTGGTTCCTTCAGGGCCAGGTTGAGGCACGCTGGTACGGCTGTATGTGGAAAAACCACTGTCACGTTTAGTGGAAAAACTTCAATTCTCCATGGCTGTCATGCCAGCACCTTGACACACATTATATTTATTTTTAAGCAGTGGTTCTCGACCAGGGATCCACATACCACTGGGGGTATGCAGCAGTCTTCCAGGGGGCACGTCAACTCATCTGGATATTTGCCTAGTTTTACAACAGGCAGCATAAAAAGCACTAGCGAAGTCAGTACAAACTAAAATTTCATACGGACAATTGCATCTGAAGAAGTGAGGTTCTTACCCACGAAAGCTTATGCTCCCAATACTTCTGTTAGTCTTAAAGGTGCCACAGGACCCTCTGTTGCTTTATACGGACAATGACTTGTTTATACTGCTCTATATACTATGTCAATGTTTCTCAACCTGGGATGGGGTTAGGGGGTGGCAAGCAGGGCAATTATCTGGGGCCCCACACTACAGTGGGCCTCGTGGAGCTAAATTACGTGCTTCAGCCCCATATGGTAGGGCTCTGGCTTTAGCTTCATCCCTGGGCAGAAGACTGAGCTTTGCCACCTGGGGCTGAAATCAGACTCCTGAAAGGGGCACAGTAGTCCGGAAAGGTTGAGAACCAGTCCTTTAAAGGGTGTTAAGTGGGAAGGATTGTGAAATAACGCTATTTGCTCTCAGCAAGTCCAGATTTTTTATAACAGCATCTCCACACTGATGGTCAGCAAATAGGTAGATTTGATCCTGATTTCTTGATGGTTTGGATTATTATTTTTTATACATTATTATACCTCTAATGTATAAAGAAGTGTTGAAGCACACTAATTAGAGAGGGAGGGATTGAGTCTGGCTTCCCTGCCTTTGCCATACCTGCTAACCTCCAAAGGACTCAGGGCCAGACTTTCAAAGGTATTTGGGTGCCTAAAGATGCCCTAAAGGGGGCATAGGGAGATTTTCAAAACTACCCGGGTGCCAGTTAGGTGCCCAGGTTCTTTTGGATAACCCCGCTCGGTGCCCATCTGCATCTTTAGGCACCTAAAGACCTTTCAAAAGCGGACCCTGAGTTCACCCTAGTGTGGAAACCTCCAAGTCTTTCACATCCTCATTTTCCCTTCCAGACCCGGCCCATCCTCTCTCCCTTCTCGGCCGTGGCGCGGCCCCCAGGCGTTGCATTACCCCGCGTTGTACACAGGCTGCAGCTTCTCTCCGGAGCCCGCCCCGACGGGGAACGGGGCTAATCCACCGCCGCCGCGGCACCCCGGTGGGCGGAGGAGGGACAGGGGAGACTTTCCTTGGCCGTTTGCTGTTCGGCGCCTCAAAGCGCATCCGCCTCCCCCGCTACACTTCACACCCGCGGCCCCTCCGGCCCCTCCAGCCGGGGGCGGTGCTGGGCGATCGGCGGGCGCGGCAGGCCCGGAGCAGCGCCAGGGGGAGGCGCCCGCCCAGGCCCGGCGCAGGCAGGAAGGAGGAGCCCGCGGAGGGCCAGCGAGTCGGGGCCCGTAGCTGCGGCCGCGGGAGTGTGAGCGGGACTGAGGCGGCGGCTGCGGAGCCGGGAGGGAGCGTTAGGCCGCGGGCCGGGCCGAGCCGAGCCGGGGGCGCGGGGGACAGGCCCGGCTCAGGGAAGCGGAGGGGGCCGCTGGAGGCCCGTGGCCGCGATGCCGCTGCTCTTCCTGGAGCGCTTCCCCTGGCCCAGCCTCCGCACCTACACGGGGCTCAGCGCGCTGGGGCTGCTCGGCAGCGTCGTCAGCGCCTACCGCGCCCTCAGCCCGGGCCCCGCCGGCGAGTCTGCGCCCGGAGCCGGGCCCCAGCCCCTGGACGTCGCCTACTACCTGCTGTCGGACAGCCTCTGCGTCTGGGTGAGAGCGGGGCCGGGCCGGGCCGGGAGAGGGGGAGAGGGGCCCGGGGACGGGCAGTGAGGCTGGGGGGGCGGGAGTGAGGGGAGATGGGCCCTGGGGCGAGCGGTGAGGCTGGAGGGGCGGGAGTGGGGGGAGAGGGATCTGGAGGGGGGGGGGAGTGAGGCTGGGGGGGGCGGGAGTGGTGGGAGATGGGCCCTGGGGCGGGCAGTGAGGCTGGGGGGGCAGGAGAGGGTCCGGGGGGGCGGGAGGGGGGGCGGGGGGGCGGGAGGGGGGGGGGATGGGCCCTGGGGCGAGCAGTGAGGTTGGAGGGGAGGGAAAGGGGTCGGGGGGGGGCGGGAGGGGGGGCAGTGAGGCTGGGGGGGGGTGGGAGATGGGCCCTGGGGTGAGCGGTGAGGCTGGGGTCCCAGAAAGGAGCTCTGGAGCTGGCTAGGGGGGTGGGGGGAAAGGGGCCTGGGGATGGGTAGTGGTTTGGGGACACAGAGGGTCCTGTAGGACAGGTAGCTGGGCTGGAGGTTGGTTGGGGGGAGGGAGCGCTGAGGGTGGGTAGCTGAGCTGGGGAGGGCTAAGTATTCCTGAAGGAATGAGTGATGTTGGGGGGCTCGCTTTGTGGGAGGGTGACCTGTGGATCCCGGGGGTGCGATTGCCTTGATGCCCCAGGGACAATGCCCCAGGAACACCTGGCTTGACTTCCAGCTCCCTCTGGGGATAACAGGGTCCCCCAGACTTGGAGGAAATAGTTCCTTCCCCCAACTAGCAGACTCTTGTGTAAATAGCACAGCCATGGTTCAAACATACCTGCTGTAGTTCACTGGTCACTGGATTGAATCTGGACTAGGTCTGTAGTGACTGATAGCTGCGACTGTGTGATGAGGCTGGCCATTGGTTTGTCTGAAGTGAGTCTGATGGTCTGAGTCTGGTTTCCAAGGTCCAGTTATAGAGGTTAGACTCAGTCACTGAACAGAAGTCCTCTTTATCAGTTTCCGGGCCCATTGGTGTGATTTACACAAGGATTTAAACTGTCTGGGTCAGAAGAGATGTGTAAGGGGGTGTAAATTACATGTTAAATAGGTGCAAGTTTGCACTGGTAAACTTTAGTTTTAGACCTTGCATTCATTAGGGAAATTGTTCAACATTTCTCGCGGCTGCTAACACCATTTTGGCTTCATCAGCGTTCACAATTTTGGGAGCTGTAGAGTAGGCGGAGTGCTGTTTTGAGTGCTGGTTTGGGTCTAAACACTAATGGTCTGTCTGCTGTCAGCTTCCCGTGTTGCTAAAACAGGTGGACTTGAGCCAATGCTAGCAACATTAAGAAACTTCTATACAGCATTGGGCCTTGCATGCTAGAGGCTGGAAGAAAACTTGCCTAGAATTTAGTCCCAATGTCTACATTACAAAAAATTGCTTCCCCGGTTAGGCTCCCCTGTTAGCTTCAGCAGAGAGGACAAAGTGTGTGAACACTCCACAGGAATTTAACTCACTTTGCCCTTAGAACTGGTCCCTCCAGGTCATTATTGAGTCAGATTGGGAGAAGCAATCTGGACACCATGTTCATAGTGCATCTGTTGTGTTGCTAAGCAGAGATTTCTCTATATGGCTGTCAATTTGGCAGATTTCAGTTTATAAATTAAAAAAAGGAGTTAAAGCCAGTTAATCTTATGTTTTAATGTTAAAAACATACTTTGCTCTTTTGCCCTGGACCCAATTTTTAATTTTTTAATTTTGGGCCCTGATCAAGAAATCATGGTTTACTAGTCCTTACTGATCTTTTAAAGGATTTTGTATGTATTTTTTGAAATTGACACACACGAACGATGTTGATCCTCCAGGCTCTGCAATGGTTTTGCAAGACTCAGACTGTGTTAATTTACATGAACTCGGTGTAAAACGAAACAAAAGTGAGATTGTAGACTGTCTTTGTGGTCACTAAGATAGTAATATGTTAATTGTGGCAGTGTACCTGTGTGTGTATACCACAGTTTGTACTTGGATAAAGTATATGCTTTGTGCTCAATTTAATATTTTAATGTCTTTCTCTTTTTACATGAAAATTATTTTTAAAGTTAAATTTTTAAAGGGATGTTGTCAATTTAGGTATCCGGACACTACAAAACAATAGTGTTTATTATGCCTGTGACGCTTTGGGATTAGCCAATGAGACAATTCAAAACATTAAGCATGATACTCAGTAATAAATGTTTGTAAGAGAGGATTATGTCTTTTGCCCAAAATTTTGAAACAAAGATTTTGCAAAACCTAAGGCAAGTAGAAATGTTTCCATAATCTTAAAAAGAAAAAAATCACCTACAGTGTCAGAAACCAAAACATGTAGCATGAGAACCTGAAAATGGAAGTGACTATAAATGACTACAATTTATTATTATTATTTGTATTACCATAGTACTTAGGAGCCCTAGTCATTGACCAGGACCCCACTGTGTGAGGTGCGGTACAACCAGAATAAAAAGACTATCCCTACTTCATTGATTTTCATTGTCCGTGCCTACTGAGATTAAAAAAACCTCAACGAAGAACATAAATAGTGACTGGGTATATTAGATTTTTAAATTCCTTTGTGTTTAATAATCCAAGGTGGTGTTACCAATCTGTAGGTAAACAATATATGGTTTTTAAATTGACTATGGGTAAATTTTCAAAAATGCAAAAGACATTTAAAGGCTCTTGAGTCCCTTTAGAAAATGGGATTTAGGTTCCCAAGTTGGTGAGGCGCTTTGAAAAATTGTACCGTGTCCCTTTAAGTGCTGTGTTATTGGAATGTATATTCTCATCATTTCTCACTTCTTGTGTCCTATATAGTTCAAAAGTTAATCAAAAGGATTGGTTGGCAAAAAACAGAGAAACCAGTTTAAGCGATTCAGTATTTTCTACTCATTACGATTTTCATTGAAATGACTGTCAAGAGCTATAATCCCAGAGAGATTTAACTGGCGCAATTCCAGAAAGCAGATAGGTTTTATTTATTAGATTTTCAGGCCTGGTATGAATGGTGTCACTGTGAACATGTTCAGACTGGAGTATTCTGACTTGTATTCAGCAATTTAAATATCAAGGTGAGATAGATTTAGAAAATTTCAGCACAGACCAACCTAGAGCCTAATTTTGCTTGATGTCTGTGTTATGCAAAGCATTACCTGTGACAAGTGTGTAGTTAGACTTGCATGTTGGCATCAGGCATAACCAAGCTTTTATGGCTTCTGTAAAATGTTTTTTTTTTGGAAACTAAAATATACATTTGTAATTTAGGAGGGAAACAACTTGATCATTTTAAAAATAATTCCTTGTAAAGGACCCTGTCAACTTAAATTTGGCCCCAAATTTAAAATTTGCTAGCATATTTTTATCAACCCTGAAACTAACGGAAATATTTCACAATTTAAAAAAAAAGTTCAAATGAAAACAGTGTATTTTAAACAAATAAGTATTCTCCCATGTGTTTGGGTGGCAAATATTCCAAAATTAAGAACTTGGAAATGACACTGACTATAAGCAAAAGGGAAACTGACTTTATTGATTTTTATTGTCTGGGCTGAGAGAAAAGCAAAAAGTCAGAGCATAAACAGTGAAAAGTAAATGGATTTTAAAAATGATAACTTTGAATAATCTATTAAGGTGTTTATAGTAAGATATAAATTTGTTTGCAGCATATATGATTTTTAAATGGACAGTGTCCCTTTTAAATACTAAGTATCAGATGGGTAGCCGTGTTAGTCTGTATCCACAAAAACAACGAGGAGTTTGGTGGCACTTTAAAGACTAACAAATTTATTTGGGCATAAGATTTCCATGGATAAAAAACCCACTTCCTCATCAATTATTGGGAGTGGACCACATCTACCCTGATTAAATTGGCCTTCATCATTGGTTCTCCAGTTGTAAGGTAACTCCCTTCTCTTCATGTGCCAATATGTATTTATGCCTGTATTTGTAATTTTGACTCCATGCATCTGAAGAAGTGGGTTTTTACCCAGAAAAGCTTATGCCCAAATAAATCTGTTAGTCTTTAAGGTGCCATCAGATTCCTCGTTGCCTTTTAAGTACTGTATTTTAAAAATGTTAAAGTTTATGAACTTTATTCTAGAAAATGTTCACGATAATTTGTACTAACTAGTAAATCTGATGCAGTTTTAAAAGTTTTTGATATGTTGAACCGGTCCAGTTAAATGATGATTGCTAATCTAAACTACGCTCTTAGATTTAAAAATGTTTTGAACGACTCATTAATCATTTCTGAATGCCACTGACCTGATGATGTGGGGCATCATAAATCAGCTGTTGCTAAAGCGTAAAGCCAGTGGAAACCAGAAAGTAAAATTTACTGGGAACAAAAATGAATTTGACTAGTCAGTTTTTATTGTCTAAGCTGAGATGGATAAAATAAGTAAACTAAATAAATAGTGAAAAGAAAATCAAATTCTGACATTATTTCATTTTTAATGATGTAAGGTATTAATGATAACTTGGGTAAATAAATCTGTTTCCTTGCAAATGTAGGTGTGGTAGCTTGGTTATCTGCCTAATGATGCTGTTGCTCTTAATGACACAGATCAGCGTTTCCACAAATGAAATGATAATGACATGTATTCTACTGTACGGTGCCTAGAAGTTAGGCTTTAGGAAGGGGCATATTTTACAGACTAACTGAAACAAATACTGTACTGCACAATAACAAGGGGGTGAGATATAGTGCTCTCTTTAATGAATAGGACTAAAATATGTTTAATTTCTTTTTAGGTACTGGTAAATACTGCCTGCTGTTTCCTGATGTTGATTGCTAAACTAATCCAGTGTGCGGTGTTTGGTCCTCTTCGTGTTAGTGAGAAGCAGGTAAGTAAAACATATGAGGTTTCTAGACGAATTGCCTTGCTCTCAGATACATGTTTTCTTAATCTGTCTCCTATTTATCTTCACATGGGGTTTTTTTTGTAGATGAATGGTTTTAATATCCCATCTGGGAATATTGAGAGTTGCACAGATTAACATTTAGCACCCTAACAGTTTTTTAGAGATACAAATGTAGCTCTTATGATTTACAACGATTTTTTTTAAAAGTAAGATTGATTTTGCCCATCTTTCCATCAAAATTGCGTCCCTTTTTAACCCCAAGCTTAGAAGGTGATTTGTCCATGATTTGGAGATATTCCTTTTTGATATTTTGAAAATGCACGTTCAATAAAATGTATGGAAGTTTAAAATAAACCAAGAAGCCCTTTGCAGTTCTCTTATGGGAAACTACTCAGTTCATTATATAAGCATCCATAAATCTTCTGGCTTGTTTCTGAAGAGGAGCTTTAATTTCGGTGAGCTGCTATTTTATTTTAAAAGGACACCTATCAACTAAAAAATTGCACTTCCATCAAAAATTTTGTTCCTGTGCTTAGAAGTGCTCTTAATTTTAAAGGGAATTAGAGGAAAACAATTCTCTATTTTTGATTTTAGTTTACTTTGTGCACTTCACAGTACTTTTTTACATAGTTAATTTCACTGTTTTAGTACTGGTCAGCTACAACTCTTTCCTCATGCTCTGGCATGATGACATAACTCTCATGCACCTTCAGCCTCTGCAAGAAGAGGAGGTTTCCCATCAGTGGCAGTCGGCAGACACGTGCACAGAGAGGGCGGGAGAGCTGAGCCCAAGTCCATTTGTTACTGGCCTTCCTTAGGCTTGCCCCTCTTCTAAACATCAGCAAGGAAGCAGGAAAAACATTTTTTAAAGGATTTTAAAAAAGATTTCAGGACATACTATTTAAAACCTGTTCTGTCAGAAAATGGAGTTATTTTGAAAATTAATTTTCAAAAATCAAGTTGACTGTGTCCCTTCAAAATATGTTTTCTCTCTCTCTCTCTCTCTCTCTCTCTCTCTATATATATATATACACACACACACACACATGCAGTCATTGAAAAAAATTAAGCCATAGAAGTTTTAATGTAACAGGCATGCAGTGCAAATGGGGCACTATTATTTACTTGTTCACAGATCTCTTGCAATCTATCATATTGGTGATTCACAAACCTAAAGACGTCTGAATGCAGTGCCTATGCTTTAAAAGTGAGGCACTCTCCCAGGGGCTTTGCGCTAGATTTTTTTCAGTTGTCCGTGGTGACCATATGGACATGGAATTCAAAGCAGTGTCAATGCTATTTTCTAGTGTGTTCACTGTCCCTTTAAAAATTGAAATGTACTTTGATAGCTTCCTTTGAAAGACAGGCTATATATGTTGGTAGGTCAAAAATGCGATCACTCTGAAGGAATTATTAGCCTGTTCTAGCTGTCTTGCTGATGATTTCATTGTGTTTTTATAAAGAGGATTGATATTTTTTTTTCTATAAAGCCTCCCCATGCCCTGCAAATTGTACAGTGGCTTTTATCCTGCAGTAACTAACCAGTGTACTGTCTTTCTTTCTGATTGCATGTGTGTGGGAATGATTTTCCTGTCCCACTGTTGCTCATCTTCTCCCTTCTTGCATGTAGCCATTATGTTGGAGACCAAGCATCTTATACATTGAGTGTTTTTAGAGGGTTAGATTTTTGTGACTTTCTCTTAATTTCCTACAATGGCAGAAGAAAGGTTTAATAGTATATACCAGCAATCCAGAAATGAAATGGCAATATTGGTAGCCTCGCAGCCACATTGCTATGATACTGAGGATCCAGTTGAGATCAAGGCCCCATTGTGTTAAGCACTGTACAAATTCATAGTAAAAAACCTTTATCTACAATGCTGCACTGTCTTGTTGCAATGGTACAAAAGGAAGATCATTTAGTCAATACACCTTAAGAGAAAGGGGTGTCTAGTGGAGGCTAGGTAGATGACAGGCAGCATGGATAAAAATGGATAACCTATGTTAAGGCTTAAATTTACTATAATCTGTTTAAATCACTTAAAATAATTAAAAACATATTAGAACATGTTTGTCACCAAGTTTTAAAGAAAGTCAAACCATTGAGCTGGTGGGAGTGACTGGCTAAAAGCCTGGAACCAAAGTTTGTTGACATGCTAAAGCATCTGACTGACAGCAATAGCCTCTTTTGCAGGTGCAGAGAGAATATTTTCTTCGTTTCAATGTATTCAGGTTCAGTTCAGTGACAGGTTCATTCAAGTTAAGAAATCAATTGGGAATTGGAAACACAGGAAAGCTTGTTTTCTTCTTCCAATCTATGAACAAAAATTAGATATGAGAGGATGAGATCTACCAGTTCTAAAATCTTGAAGGGCATGGTGACCAGAAACAATCATTCAATTTTCTCCTTAAAGATAAATCGTTTACATAGAGAGAGAACCTGTTTAATAAATCAGTTTTAGATGCAAAACATGTTTTGATAAAACGTGTTTCTTATGTATCCAGCACAGTTAAGGTAGTTTTATTTAATTAAAAAAATGTTGTTTTTGTGCATTTTTAATTGTATTTGACTTTCCATCCAAATAGAGCTTGACACAAATCCCAAGTTTATAAAAAAAAAAAAAAATCACAATTTTCTAACATAGTTAATTTTTATATTTTTAAATTATCTGGATAAATGTGAGTTAAGTAATTTAATTGCTTAAATTAATGTTTTTATAGTGTATCCTCCTGGTTAGCAAAAAGAAGCACCAAATTTAGTGTAAAGGCTGTATTTGTTTGCAAATAAACATGTTTTAATGGCTACCAACCAATGGGAATCAGCCTTCTTTAGAGAAATAACTAAAAAGTACAAATGCAAATCATTAAAATTGGTGATTTAAATCCATCCCCCTTGATGGCAGGAATTTCTAATATTTTTCATTTTTGTGTTGTTCATATCCTGTTATTTTAAAAATAATACAAAATATCCCCATCGAGCTGGCCTATCACATTTTCATACTTCTGTTTCCTTCATCTTCCCTCCTGCCTATTATCTGTTGCACTCATCTTTGCTTCTTAGCTCAACTGAGACCATAAGCTCCCTGGAGCAGGGACTGTCCTTTTCCTCTCTCCAATATCTAGCACAATGGGACTTGTAAGTACTGTCCTAAAGCACGTGCTAAATGATAGTAGCAGGTAATGCAAGTGACTGTGAATTGGGGTTTCTACTCCCCATTCTACCACTGACTTGCTGTGTAGCAAGTTTCCTACTTGTGAAATGTGGATACTTCCCTGTCTCATGGGTGCGTCATGAGGATTAAATAATTGTGAGACATGTCATGATTGTCAGATGAAGAAACTGCGTAAGTTGCAAATTATTATAGGGTTTTTTTTATTAATAAAATAGCCGGGGTGGATAATTTTGTATTTGAGCTTTGTGTAACTACTTTGATTACCTACAGAAATAAATATCTTCCTTTTTAGCATCTGAAGGACAAATTCTGGAATTTCATCTTCTACAAGTTTATCTTTATTTTTGGTGTGCTGAATGTTCAGACAGTGGAAGAGGTGGTCATGTGGTGCCTCTGGTTCTCTGGGCTTGTGTTTCTCCACCTCATGGTTCAGCTGTGCAAGGATCGATTTGAATATGTAAGTTTTTCCTAATGCCTGTGTGTTGGGAGATGTGAGTTCTGCTCCCAGTGCCAGCACTGACTCTCTGTGTGGCCTTGGTTGTGTCACTTAGGGCTTGATTTTTCAGAGATGTTGAGCACTCATGTCTCCCATTGACTTCAAACTGAGCTGCGAATCCTCAGCACCTCTGAATATCAGGTCCTTAACCTCCCTGCTACAGTTCTTCTATTTTAAATGATCATCCCATGTTAAATGATATTTATCCTTTTTCATAAAATGCTGAAAGATCCTCAGATGTAAAGCTCTGTGTGTTCTTACCTTGCCTAGAATTACTGCTATAAATCTCCTTTTTTAAGAAGTGTCCTCCTCAAATTGCCTTAGCTAAGAATTCTAGAAAATCGCCCTCAGTTTGATGCCCAGTTAGGTAGTTTTCTGAGGGTAGTTTGAAATTTTTTTTGATCTCTCAAAGTGAAATTACAAAGAATAGAGCAAAAGGAATTGGATTTCACTGCGTATTTATAGTTTCTGTGCAGTTTTCATACTTCGAAATAGTTATGATCCTTGTGCCTCTATCAAGAACTGATGGCACACGATGCATCTTTATATGTACCATATATTATAAACTGTATCCCAAACGATATCTGTATTAGAGAGTTAAATAGTGAGTCACAGAGGGGGAGAGGAGGAAAGACCGTCTTCATCTGGGAAATTAAATGAGATGGAGGTGAGAGAGGCCGTACCAGGTGGCTGGAGCTGTAGAGGACATGGCTTTTGCACCAATAGCAATGAGACTATGGAGAGCTAAGATGGTTCTAAACAAGGATAGGGAGCAGAGTAGTGAGAAACAATGCCTTTGAGTAAGTTATTGGAGTGCACATTTGATAGGGGTCTTAAAATGAATGAAGTGTCCGTTCAGTTTTAGTTAAATAAACAAATTGACCCTTACGCACACTGTTGTAATCTGATCCCTCGAACTGGGCCAGGTCTGTTTATTATGCTGGACATATGACTAGTGATATAATGTAGATTACAAAATTAAAAGCTTTCACATGGTAGTGTGTGCGCCACAATATATGTTACCTGACAAGCACTTTAATTCTCTTTTTTGATGGACTATTATTGAGATTAGAAAAATCAGCTTTGTACTTGAGTAATTGTAAACACTTAAATATCTATAAAGTACGTGCTGCTTTCTTTGCTTCAGTGTCATTAAATAAAAGCCTGAGCCAGACTGAATTCGCTGGTTTACCCCAAACTCTATATTTTAAGGCCTCTTGTACTCCCCATTTTTTTCCCATTTCACCACCCAGGAAGGGTTGCCTTTCCAGGAGTTCGATAGTGGCCTTGAGTGAAATGAGATTGAGTGGGGTGGAATAACTAAACCAGAGATCAACAGGAAGGTTATCTAGCAGTTCTTGGTGTACTGAAGTTATCTTCTAGAAGGCTAAGAGAGAGCAGACTGTAAAGGTAGAAATGCTTATTGCGTTTGAGCGAGAGCTCTTAAGAACGGAGCTCTGGTACTGGGACTTCCTTTCTTGTTGAAGGAAAACATTAAAGTCTGGATTATAACACTTTTCTTGATAAATGTGTGACTATGAAGCTGACTCCAACTCAAATGGGGAAAGAAGAATGAATTTAGCAACTGAATGCATGAAATATGTGAGCCAACTTAATAATTAACCAAACACCCCAGACTGAGAGTTTCATCCTTAAATTAAGATAACTTTATTTTTGGTATAATCTATAAGCAAAGCATATAAGAATTTTCAGTTAAAATTATATGTAATCTTAAATAATATAAAGGAAATATTTTTCAGTCTTCTGATCAAAAGGTGAGCATGGTCTACCAATACCTGGATGGGGAGAGATTTCTGATGGCTCTTTAATCTAGGAGAAAAAGGCATAACAAGATCCAGTGTTGGAAGTTGAAGTTCGACAAATTCAAACTAGAAATAAGGCACAATTTTTTAACAGCGAGGGTAACTAATCATTGGAACAACTTACCTATGGAAGTAGTGTATTCTCTATCCCTTGACATCTTTAAATCAAGACTAGATATCTTTCTAAAACATACCCTCCAGTAGGGTTGCCAACTTCCTAGTCGCACAAAACCGAACACCCTAGCCCTGCCCCCTCTCACTACATTCCCCCTCCTTTGGTGGCTTGCTCTCCCCCCTCACTCACTTTCACTGGGCTGGGGCAGGGAGTTGGGGTGCAGGAGGGGGTGAGGGCTCTAACTGAGGGTGCAGACTCTGCCGTGGGGCCAGAAATGAGGGGTTCAGGGTGTGGGAGGGGACTTCAGGCTGGGGCAGGGAGTTGGGGTGCAGGAGGGAATGAGGGCTCCAGCTGGGGGTGTGAGCTCTGGGGTGGAGTTGGGGATGAGGGGTTTGAGGTGCAGGAGGAGGCTCTAGGCTGGGGGGTGGGGCTGAGGGATTTGGAGTGTAGGAGCAGGCTGTGGGTTGAGGCAGGGGGTTGTGGTGCAGGAGGGGAGGAGGGCTCTGGGGTGGGGCTGGGGATGAGGGGTTCAGGATGTGGGAGGGGGCTCTGGGAAGGGGGTTGGGGTGCAGGGGAGGCTGAGGGCTCTGGGTGGGGCCAGAGATGAGAGGTTTGGGGTGCAGGAGGGTGCTCAGGGTTTGGGGGGGGGCAGGCTCAGGGCTGGGGCAGGGGGTTGGGGTTCAGAGTTGGGGCGTGGGCTTACCTCGGGTGGCTTCCGGTCAGCAGCGCAGCCTGTCCTGGCTCCGTGCTATGTGCACCCCAGAAACAATCAGCAGCTCCAGGTCCTAGGCAGGGGGACCAGGAGGCTCCACGCGCTGTTCTCACCTGCAGGCACCGCCCCTGCCCCCAGCTCCGAGTGCGGAGCCGGTGCTCAGGGAGAGGGCAGTGCGCAGAGCCCCGTGGCCCCCCTGCCTAGGAGCCAGACCTGCTGCTGGCCGCTTCCAGGGTGCAGCGCGGTGCCAGCCAGGACAGGTAGGGACTAGCCTGCCTTAGCGCCGTAGCACCACTGACCAGACTTTTAATGGTCCAGTCGGCAGTACTGACCGAAGTCACCAGGGTTCCTTTTTGACCGGGTGTTCCGGTCGAAAAGCGGACGCCTGGTCACCCTACCCTCCAGCTCAAACAGAAGTTATGGGCTTGATGCAGAAATGGCTCGGTGAGGTTCCGCAGCCTAAGTTATGCATGAGGTCACTCTAGACAATGGTCCCTTCTGGCTTTAAAATCTGTGAATATAAATGAAAGCTAGAGTCACAAGGCCTTAGGGAGTGTATGTGCGCGTTTTGGTTTTTTTCTTTCTCCCTGCCCTCATAGCTGCTTGGGTTAGCTGGTTGAGGTTGCAACATTGGTTATATTCAGGAAGTAATTAGGATCAATTGAATATGTGTGGGTGAAGGCAACAGTGAGAGGACCAGTTTAACACTGTTTTGTATTGATGTGTTTTAGCTTTCCTTCTCTCCCACCACCCCAATGAGCAGCCACGTCCGAGTCCTGACTCTGCTGATTGCCATGTTACTCTCCTGTTGTGGTCTAGCAGTTATCTGTGGCGTTATCGGCTATACGCATGGAATGCACACCCTAGCTTTCATGGCAGCAGAGGTGAGACACACTTTATATGCAAGTTGATTTGCACTTTGGTTTTCCTCTTAACTTTGGTTTATTTGGGGGCTTCTGCAGTTTGGTTTTTTAAAGTCTCCAGCCAGAAAGAATTAAAAGAATTAAAATAAATACTGTCCTATTGCAAAGTAGCCAACAGATCTGTGTTTATCCTGGTTTTAAACTTAGGACTGCAAATCATCTTTGCTTGAAGAGGTGATAGCTATGATAAATCCATACAATGCTGCCTACTTTCAGCACAGCTGAAATCAAGACATCTGTATATGAGAAAAACCAATGGGCACGCTTCATGAGAAATACAGGAAGAATTAGGTGAAGTGTCTATTAGAATGTATTTATTTTTCCTGTTCAATGTGGACTAGAATAGTTATCTAAATCAATTTCTCCAATGTAGTACAGGTTGAACCTCTCTAGTCCGACACCCTCGGGACCTGACCTGTGCCGAATCAGAGAATTTGCCGCACTACAGGAGTGCCAGCGGGTCTCCATAGGCGCAGGAAGTAAGGGTGTAGGGGGTGCTACAGCACCCCCAGGCTTTGCACCCAGCGTGGCCCCCCGCCTGGGGGCCTTGCTGCCACCTGGGGTCCTGGCCACCAGCCCCACGCCAGTTGGTAAGCGCAGGGCTGCCAGCGTGTGAGAGGCACTAGGTGAGGAGGGCAGAGGGGGGAGCTTGGCGCCGGTGGATGCTCTGCATCCACTATTTTTTCCCTGTGGGTGCTCCAGCCCAGGGGCACCCACAGAGTTGGCGCCTGTGCCACAGAGTGTTGGACCAGCGAATGCCAGATTAGAGAGGTTCAACCTGTATTTCTCCATTTATTCTTTACTTATTATGGGTGGGACAAGTATATATTTTCCTTAGTTCATGTACCACATAGTGGTTATCTGGATCATCTTAATATTAAATTAATCCAAGCTGGAAGTAGGAGGATCTAATACTGCCTGACATAGTGGAGCGAGGAAACAATTGGGGATTTCTGGGGGATAGTTGGAGACACCTAGTTAGAGCAGAGGCAGCTACTGCAGGGCTGTGGGCATTTCAGTATTTGACACTTTAATACAAGTTTCAGCTAAGATTGACCTGAACACAAAAATGAGCCAGACGGCGTGCAGAGTGAAATGGACCTGAAGATTTGTCACAGTAATGTTTCTGATAGCTGAGCTCTTTCTAACATTGCCTCTCATATTCTAATAGGCACCTCAGCTAATTCTTCCTCTTTCTCAAGAAGCACGCTCATTAGTTTTTCTCATACACAGATGTATTGATTTCAACTGTGCCGAAAGTAGGCAGCATTGAAAGGATATATCATAGCTACCACCTCTTAAAGCAAAGATGATTTGCAGCCCTAAGTTTAACACTGAGATAAACACAGATGTTTCTGTCTCATACCAATGTATTTTTAAAAACAAGTTCTGAAAAATCAGATGTCAAATGAATTGATATAGCTCTTAGGCATCTGATTAACAAACCAGGGGCACTGTCCTGCCAGGACTTACTTGCATGAGTAGAGTATTCGATTTCAATGGGCCTGCACTCATGTGAGTGAAATTACTCATGCGTGTCTGCAAGTTGAGCCTCAGGAGATGCACTCGTGTTCTTTTCTGTATGCCTCCTAACATTGACATCCAGCGGTGATCCTCGCACTTAAAGGAAAAAGTAGTAAAACTGCAGCGAAAGGCTTTTGAAATGTTTTCCTGCTGACAGTCCATCTGATGCTCTTTAAAACGGACACTGCCAACTATATTCCATTTGAGTATATGTAATTATATTGGATTTTTAAAAGTACCCTATTAGTCTCTTTCCTGACTTTGCAAACATTGATTTCGCTTTATTCCCCTGTGTTTTCAGTACAGTGATGTGAATGTGATTCTCAGGTTTTAGCCAGGCTTCTTCCTTCTCTTTGTGTTGCCTAGCCCCTCCTCTTCTCAGCAGGATGACAGAGATGAGTTTTGGGAGGGATGTGAATGTGGTAAGGGAAGTAGGTTGTGTTCTGAAAGGGCCTGGCAAGTATAGCTCAGTGGTTTGCGCATTGGCCTGCTAAACCCAGAGTTGTGAGTACAATCCTGGAGGGGGCCATTTAGGGATTTGAGACAAAAATCTGTCTGGGGATTGGTCCTGCTTTGAGCAGGGGGTTGGACTAGATGCCTCTTGAGGTCCCTTCCAACCCTGATATTCTATGATCTATAAAGGGCAATATGTTGCTTCTGAATAAACATTTCAAATGCTAAAGTGCAATGCTCCAGATACACAACCAAGCATATCCTGTGAAATGAGTCCATTTTTTCCCATGACTTTTTTTTTTCTCTTCAGTTAAAGGAAATTTAATTTAAAAAAAAATTACATAAATGCAACACGGGGTTGAAATTTTAAAATATGAAAGGCAGGACATTCAGGTGTGATTTGGACAGCAACCGTAGTTTGGTCATATTGCATGTGAATAGTAAAACATTCAAGTTAACACCCTGTCTGATACATTTGGAATACATTTCTAGGATTATTTTTTTTACAGTAATATAGCCATTTGTCTGACTGAAATCTTCATATTTTATGATCAGCAAATCATCCAAGCAATATACACAGGTCAGACTGAAAGCAAGTAATGTCAACAAATCGCTCAGTACTGTCTCATGTTCTAATCAGGACCCAACTTTCATAAAAAGTTACGTCAGCCACACAATCTGCTCCTGTCACATGACAATTAAACCTTCCTACGTTGCTGATGCAATCACATACCAAACTACAGAAACAGAAAAATTACTGTACTTTGTTCCCAAGAGGTCTTCTAGTTACAGGGAAAATTTCTGAGCAAGCCAATGAGCAAAAGTAAATGTAACACACAAATTAAATCCTTCTGGTGAAACAGAATGATTATAAGATCTGCTGGATGGATAAACTGTTGAGCACAGATTTATGTCAAAGCCAGGACATGGCATGAAATGCCTGATAAGGAAAACATCTGTCAAGGGAAAACCTGAAGAGTTTAGGCCCTATATTTTAGCTACTGTAAGAATTGTAATACAATGGGCCGTGTGCTATGGAGTCTAAATATCTTGTTTTAATTCACCACTTTGTTGTAAAGATATTTGTACTCTTCAGTACTCAGGCAGCAAGGACCGCAAAATTAATCCAATTGGCCAATTGAGAGTTGGGTTAAGTGATCCGTGTATTGTATGTAGAATCCATAAACACACACTGATCTTTCAGGATGAGAGAGGCTACATTGAAAACAAAATATTATATAGTTGGTTAATGCAAATCTGTGATTGAAATTTTAAATGTAGAGAAGGACATTTACATTCCCCTTGCAGCTGTAACAGCCCAAAACAAAATATACTCCCCTTACTTCTACCTCTGGGAAAAGGATGAAAGAACAAATACATTAGTTATGTTGCTTAATGCACTACTGGGAGGCACTCACATTCTACAATGAGGAGTGTGGTACAAGATGTAATTCTATGCATGTTCTTGTATCTACTATTACATAACACTAAAGACAGAAATTATTCCTGCAATGATTATGTCCGCCTCAACAAAAGGAATGAAAATGACTTAGAGGTGCTTTCTTGGTCCCACTTGAAACTTCTAGCTACTAATAAGCATCAGTGTGTTTCCTTGAGCTTCATACTTAGTTCCTGCCCACAGTGGGATGAGAACTGTGCTATGTATGGCTGCAGGGAGCTAGCAAAGTTCTGATCCCAGCATAGACAGGGCTTTAGAACATTAAGGTTTAAGGAGGCCGTATGGCCTATAAGACAGGGGCGGAGAGCTGGGAGTCAGGAGACCTTGGTTCTATTCCTGGCTCTACCACTGGTTCACTGTGATCCTTGTCTAAGTCGCTTCCACTCCCTGCCTCAGTAGCCCTATCTGTAAAACGGGGAGGAATTATATTAATGATTGACCTTTTTTTCCTTACAGTCTCTACTTGTGACAGTGAGAACTGCTCATGTGATTTTACGGTAAGTAGCATATGTTTTAGGTGATACCCATGCCAAGATGTTGGTGCAGATAGGTGCTTCACTTTGAAGGTGGTGCTTAGTTATTTTGTTTGTTTGCAAATGGGACTTTTTGAGAGGGACAGAGATTATTTCTTGTAGATCATATTTTTCAGTGAAGATCATAATACAGTAGTGAGCATACAACTAAGGAAGTTATTAATAATGGTGTATCTGAAGCATGGACTCAAATATAACAACACAGGGCTTAAAGCAGGCTGAGATATCCCAAGACCAAGGGCTAAATTCTGATTGCCTTGCTTATCATGAATAGTGCTGTTGAAATCATTGAAATTAATTAGTCAGGTGAATAAGAAAGACCTAAGTGTGATGGAAAGAGGACAAACAGCATCAGGAGAGGGAAAAAATTGAAAAAATGTTGTTAGAATCAAGTTCAGTTTCTAAACTTTTTTATAAATAACTTTGACTTCTCTTACAGTTATGTAATTCATCTCTGGGATCTCAACCATGAAGGAACCTGGGAGGGCAAGGGAACGTATGTGTATTATACAGATTTTGTCATGGAGCTAACCTTGCTTTCACTGGACCTGATGCATCATATTCACATGCTGGTATGTAACATTGAAGTCAGTGCTAAGTAAACAGAATTGTCTTAATATAAAGTGACCTGGCCACGCACATTTTTAATTTGTAACGGACTGAAAGTTACACAGAAGGTGTTTAAGTAAAGAGATGGAAATGTAATGTTGCTCTGTAGGCATTGTTTCTACCTATATCATTGAACTCCGTGGAAGCCATTTTGTTTTGGTGTTTTAGCTGTCTGTATAATTATGTTTCACAGATGTTTCACTTCAAATTGATATGTGCTTGAGTAATGTCAGGCTTGAATTATCAAGAAAAATAAATTATTTCCATCCCCAACAAGACACATCAAATTGGTCAGGAGTGAATGTAACTTTTTGTTGTTGTAAATACTTTACTATTTAAGTGGTGTTAACAATGTAAACCGGAGGTGGTTCTTGTGATTGTATTTGAACATGGAACACAAAATAACCTGGGCTTATATTGGTTTATCTCTGTATTTAGATCTTTCTTCCTGCTCTTAAGAGCCTGATCCAATTCCCCTGGTCACAAATCATCTTCTAACTGAAGCTTTCCTCCCTCCCCAGGTTGTAAAGACTGGGTAAATGTTTCTCTGAAAACATAAATTACAGGCAAAATTTTCATGTCTGAGGGTGCAACAGCTGATAATGGTTTGGGTTTTTCTGGAACAGCCAGATAGGAATTTTCTGAGCCCTTCAGACTGGAACACTCTACTTTGCTAGCCATAGTGACTTGTACGATGTATATTGCATTTGCTGCTATTTTTCAGCTCTTCTCTTTAGCGTCTTGGTATTCACTTCTCAGCACCGTTTTGTTTTGTTTTAAAGCTGTTTGGCAATATCTGGTTGTCGATGGCCAGCCTGGTGATTTTTATGCAGCTGCGTTATTTGTTCCATGAGGTTCAGCGTAGAATCCGTCGTCACAAGAACTACCTGCGTGTGGTTGGAAACATGGAAGCCAGGTGAGCAAATGATGAGTGAGGTGCCGAGTTGGATCCTGAAGAGCCTCCTGATAAACAAATGGATTTGAGGGGGTTGCATTATTTACCTTGTGTTAATATAAAGGGCTTGTGAAAGACAAATTTGCTAATCCAGCTGTTACGTCTTCTCACTTACACTATGTCATCATGCTGATTCTTTGTTTCCCCTTCCCCTCTGTTAGAAGTAGACCCCTCTTAGTGCTTGTCTACGCCTAAAACGCTACAGGGGCACAGCACTGCCGCTGCAGTGGGTCAGTATAGACACTACCTACGCTGAGAGGAGGGATTCTTCCATTGACATGGGTAATCTACCTCCTCAAGAAGCAGTAGCTAGGTCGACGAAAGAATTCTTCTGTTGACCTAGCGCTGTCTACACGAGGACCTAGATCAGCTTAACTATGATGCTTGGAGGGGAGGAAGAGGGGAAAGATTTACACCCCTGATCAATGTAGTTCAACTGACCTAATTTTCTAGTGTAGGTCAGGCCTTAGGCCTAACAGAAATCTGAGACTGATTTTGTTATAGCAGTGGGAGCAGTAACCAAATTACAGTGAAACCATGGTGTTTTTTAAAACACTGGAATCAGGGAATGGAGCAAGAGCTTCGAAGTTTTAACTCTCAGTTGTCAAATTTTGGTCTTATCTATGCTAGAAATGCACTGGTTTAACTAAAATGTTTTAAAAGTAATCCAGTTAAACTCCTAACATTGACACTCTGAAACCCAATTTAAGCAAAGTTAAACTGTTTAGTTTGTATCAGTAAGTTACTGATTTAGGCTAATCAAAATCTTAAATAGCTCTGCTCAATCTTAACTGTGAAGTAACTAATGCTACCCCATAAAGTTGGTAATTTACCAATTAAAGCTAAATTGATTTAAACAAGGTGTGAACTGGTTTAAGAACTTCTGTTGTGGGGGTTTGCACTAATCCGGTTTTAAATTAATGTAAAATCCGGTTTTAAATCAACATAGTTCCAGGCAAGGGTGAAAGTAACTGAGGACACTTACCAGTACGGGGCAAGGTGGCTCCGGCCTCTGGAAGGGGCGGGGCCTCGGGCGGAAGGGGTGGGGCTGCGGGGTCAGCATCCCCAGCCAGCCCTTCCAGGCCGCCTGTCCTGCGCTGCCTGGGGCTCCTGTGTGTTGATTGAAAGGGTCCGGGGCTTCGGACGCCACTGCTGCGGTAGTGGCAGCGGCATCCAGAGCCCCAGGCCCTTTTAAATCGCTGGCCCCAGGGCAGCTGCTCCCTTTGGCCCCCCTGGCCTGTGGGCAGCCCGGGCGGACAAAAGGGGCAGGGGTTAAAGCGCTGCAGGGTCCCGCTGCCGTCGGTGGTGGCGCAGCAACGTCAAAGAGCTGCCGCGGCAAAAAAACATCCTTAAAGCGCTGCTGCGGCAAAGGATCGTCCTTAAAGTGCTGCCCCTTCCTTCCCGCCCCCCGTCGGCAGTCCTGCCGGTACGGACCCTACCAGCAGGGCTGCCGACAGGGGAGGCAAAAGGGGCTGGGACATTAAAGGGCTGCCACGGCAGCGCTTTAATGTGGGCTGAGTGTGGGCCGGTGCAGGTTCTCCCTGGTACGGAGCACCGGCCCCTACCGCCTCACTTTCACCCCTGGTTCCAGGGCTAACGCATGTTCAGAGAGAAGCCTGATGCTCCTTCCTTAACCCACACCATTACCAATAGGAAAACTGCCTGTAGGATGTTAATCACCAAAGATTACATGAGCTCTTCACAATGGCCTTCCTTATTTTCGTTTGTGGGTTTCAATAAAATTCTTAGTTTGTTTTTATCAGTGATTTTTGTAGGCTTAATTTTTTTGAAAGAATTTTTGAATTGAGGTGGTATTGAATCTAAAAGTTTCAGAGTAGCATCACTTCAAAGGTTTTTTTTCTCTTAATTAATTGGCCTCAGAGTTGGTAAGACAACTCCCACCTGTTTATGTTCTCTGTATGTGTGTATATATATCTCCTCAATATATGTTCCATTCTATATGCATCCGAAGAAGTGGGCTGTAGTCCACGAAAGCTTATGCTCTAATAAATTTGTTAGTCTCTAAGGTGCCACAAGTACTCCTGTTTTTTTTTTTTTTTTAATCTAAAAGTGTTTCAGATACTCCTTCCTTATAGTCAGAGTGTCCTCACTATGGACCTAAATGACTCTGATTGCTTCTGGGGTGTTCTAGTTTGTGGTGATGGACTGGACCCTTAGTCTATACAGTGTTTTGTGTCAATATGACTGCTTTGTGAGAGCACTAGTATATTGCCAGAATCTTTATGAAACTGCCAATTTAAATTTGCACCATGCCTATCTGTGGATTGTCACTTAACATCTTCCAAACAGCATATTCTACACTCATTTTATTGAAAAGCTTTCCTATGGCACTCATCACCTTAGCTTCTGCACTTGGCTGCTAGAAACTAGTTGTCTGCACAGAGTTCTATCTTAAACTTTTTTTAAAGTGTATATGGGGGAATGTAAAATTGCCTGAAACAACAAATGATTACACCAGATAAGAGAAGACCTTCCACTTTGATGTAAACAGCTGAATTTGGTTTTAAAAAGTATAACTTATTCTTAAGTCAAGACTCTGCATGCTATACCTTGTGTGTCCTCAGCCTGACAATGAGTCTTGGAGGAGTAGCAAGGCGGTCCATGGACACCTTCCCTTTTCATAACTAGATTGGACAGGGGTCTCAAAACCGATGCAATGAACTCCAGAACTTTCTTCTCTTCTAACTGTGGTCGTGTTATGGAAAAAGCTGCAAACTACTGCTCTACATCAACCCATAGTGAATGGCTAGTGCAGTGAATGAGGGTTTCTAATGGAAGAACTTTTAGGTGTGTAGCTGTGCTGGGGTTGGTGTGATCATTGTTTTGTCTGTTCCCATTGTAGGTTTGCAGTTGCAACTCCTGAAGAGCTAGCTGTCAATAATGATGACTGCGCCATTTGCTGGGACTCCATGCAGACTGCCCGTAAACTCCCATGTGGGCACCTCTTCCACAAGTATGTATCTGGCGAATTGATTGCAGAAAGTACCTTGCTGTATATAGATGCTTGGTTTGAGCAAGCTCAGCTTTTTTCCTCTGTCTCCACCTTCGTTTCCTCCAAGAAGATTTATTATTTTTTGGGTGGTAAATAAAAAACCAGAGAAAACACCTTACCCTTGTGCTTAAAACAAACAAAGCGGGAGTTGGGTAGGGAGGCTGGCGCTTTCTGAAGTACCTGTTGACTAACTTGAAGGGTCAGTTAAATGTTTTGTCCATGTGTTGTATGATCATGTTTCTTTTGCTAATAGCTCCTTCCCTGGCTCTCTCCTGGCTGTTAGTTATCAAATCAGAGGTTATTATCGGGGGCTAATTTGTTGTTATTCACTGCAAACCTTTTCATAAATATTTATTTGCATTCCATGAAGCCTCTAATGAGATAATTTGTCGCTGATGCAGAAACTCCTTTTACAAAGCTACAGAACCCTATGAATATTTAATCACCAGCCATGCACTTGAGAAGCAGAGGCTCTCTCTTCAGAAGGTTGTTTTCCATGTATCTAAAATGGTATCTTTGCATTCTTTCTGAACTCAGGTTACTCTGAGCTGCATGGTGCCAGCTAATTAGTGTGAGAGGCAACATGTTAAATTGGATGACTTAAACTCAGGTGTAAAAACCTGATCTAATGAATTAACCTTGATACCGTCTAAGAATTAATTATCTCTTCTCATCATTGTCCTTTTTTGCTACTAGCAAGCTAAACATGAAGCTTTCGTTCTTGTTCTCAGATATGTGGGAGTGCATAGCTTTTTATTTTTAGAGTTGGGAGGTGGTGGAATAGCTTTTGTTGGCACAAAATCATAAACTGCGTCCGCATATGTGCAAGATGTACAAAAAGAGATGGTAGCCCAGATTCACATGGTTAAGATCAGCCTTGTGCCTTTAAGCTGGGTTTTCAAAGGAGTCCAATCGTGTTAGCCCAAATCCTATTGAATTTCACTGGGAGTTATATACCTAACTCCTTTATGCTCCTTTGAAAATCCCATCTTTAATTTTTACTAGAACTTTGTTTGAATTCACTGTCTTACAATATCCAGCAGTTGTTTGCTACAGTAAGTGATGACTTTATATCATTGGTACCACTAACATGCTTCTTGGTACATTCTTCTGAGAAGTAAGCTGATGTATTTGGTTAGATTTTCATTATATCTATTTAGTGTTATTAGTGTGCTCATCACCATCACATCTAGATATTTATTTGTACATCTTCATCATATGTAGATGGACAGCTTGATCCACTGGAATAGGGCCTTGCACTGAGTCTAGTGGGTTATATTCTTGACTTGTAGTTTGACATTGAACAAGTCTTCTTTCACCTGAGTTTCACTGTCTGTAAAATGGGGATGACACATACTGAGACTCCTGTAAAGTGCATTGAGAGCTTCTGATTAAGTGTATTATATGAGCACTAAGTATATGTTTTAAGAAATTGTATTGAATTTCTGCAACAGAATACAATTCTGAATTCTGTGTGATTTCTCATTGCAGTCTAGGCAGTCTGAATCAGAAAGCAGACAAAGAGCTTAGTGGATCCCTGTAAATCCTGGGACCCCAAGAGTTGTAGATGTAAATGTATCTAGAAAATAAATGCGTTATTGCTTGCATCAATAAATCTTAGTCCATAAAATTCTCTCAGTAATAGGCCCCTTGTCAATAATATAAGTAAAGTTAACTGTCTCAAGAAAAATTTGAACAGTTCTTTGGAATGATAACTCCAGACCAGCCTGGCTAAAAATGCCTTGAAGATTTACCATCACAGCCACAAAATTTACTCACCTGCTCTTTATAATGATGATCATTTGACTTCCCTTTCCAAACTAAAATTTACTTGCTCTGGGCTACTTGGGCAAGTAAATCTGTTCAAGGCTTCTCTAGACATGAAGAGGGTCTGTCTGGAAGCGTGGGTATAAAAGCAAGGTAGGAACACTTTCACTTGGGTTTCTTCAGCTGAAAACAAATCAAGTGATGTCATCAGAAGCTAATCAGATCGTCTATCACTTCAGGTAACTAAAATGTAACAGCAATCAGACATATTAATGTGTTGCAGAGAATATTGTGAGGTGCGATTGTTACACTGCAGCTTCTCTGTGCACCTGTGATCTTGATATCTCAGACAAATGGTATTTGCTCACTATGGTTTTCTGTTGCCTGGTTTCTTGTCAGCTCATGCCTGCGTTCCTGGCTTGAACAGGATACATCCTGCCCCACCTGCAGAATGTCTCTCAATATCACTGACAACCACCGAGTTAGGGAGGACCACCAGAGGGAGAACCTAGATGAGAACTTGGTACCTGTGGCAGTAGCAGAAGGCAGACCTCGCTTGAACCAGCACAATCACTTCTTCCACTTTGATGGTTAGTTAACCAGGTTTTACAGTTGATATTATCCAGAAAAACAGAAGAGCAGCAGCCTTCTATAACTGGATCCTCATTGTGGTCCAGTATAAACTTAAACTGTACAAAAATTTCCTCTCCCTTTCAGTTTTCTCAGACAGACAGTTCCTTCTCCTAGTTACAGGTGAATATCGGTTCATAGGGTATGTCTGCATTGCAGTCAGAGGTGTGACTGCAGCATGTTGTGACATGTAACAATAACAATGAAGTCATAGCAAGCAGCACAAGCTAGCTGCTCGAATATGTACCCAGGGTCCCAGGCAGGCTTCACTGTGAAGCTGTTGCTAGCTAAAAGCTAGCTCAGGTATGTCTACGCTTGCTTTTGTCACACCTCTGAAGAGGTTTGAACATACGCTTCTAAGACCATCCAAAGCTATAGAGACTTCTGAAAGCTCCCTTCCTCCTGTATGTAACTCAAGGAAAAGGGAGTAGCCACTTAGTTCTACCAGGTTAACAAGTCTAGAACTGTTGTTTGTTCCATAAATTCTCGTTCCCATTGGCAGAGCAGGAAATGTTTGGGGTTGTCTGCCTACCCAAATTGTTTGCTAATCAGTGGCCGCTTTTGAAAGACTGTTACATCTTACCAAGCATGTGTTGAAGGCTTTCTCCAAAATTATACTAACCATCTAGTCCCCATTTATCAGCCAAAACTTGAAAGAGCCTTGCAAGACCTGAGTCTCATGAAATCCTATAGAGGCCTAAGAAAGTTTGGTCTTAGCTAAAAGCATACGTTCAAAATAGAGTTGATCAGGTGGTCCTGGTGGCTTCATTAATATATCATATGATATATGCACAAAGCACATGGACTTCTCAGTGGTCCTGGGTCATGCCGTTCCCTCAGCATGCTGGTACAAAAGCTGTTTCTGGTGCAGAAACAGCTCATTAGTGCAAAGGTTCTTCCAAATGTTTGTTAGCTTTGACACCAGCATATGCCTTCTTTCCCCCGCTGACGGGGAATTTTGTCACTTGTGGGGAATTTTAAAGCCTTTTCAGTTAATTGTGTGTCCACATTGGCAGGCAGCTGCGATTGGGCCTGCTCATAGCAGGCATTCTAACTTAGAGGCTGCACTGTCACACAATGAACCTTTATTTATCCGTTCTGTTTTCGTAATCTCACATCTTTCAAACCAAGAGAAGAAAGGCTGGTCCCTGTTGGGTGCATCCAGGCACTTCACTGCGGACAGCGTCCTGCACAGTCTCCATTTTCTGGGTTGATTTTGACTCTCCTAAGGACACTTGCAAGTAGAAGCTCCCCTCCCCCACATTCTCATATGAGAGACCACTGAGGTTGCTGTGGAGACAGCAACTGTTATCTCTTGGAGTAAGGCATGGACTGAGTATCAGAGAAATAAGAAATGAGGAAGGGAATGGGAATGAGGATTTATCCCTTTTCCATACTCAAAGCGGCCTGATCCTGTAATTGCCACAGGAAGAGGTGGAGGATCACTCAGCGCGATTGCTGCAGGCTCTTGCACGGCAGCATGGTTGTGAAACAGTAGGGGCCAAAGGTAGCTCTTTATAAGCCGGCATGTTTTTATTGAAATTGGTGGGGTTGCACCCACTTACACCAGAGCTGAATTTGACCTTAGAGTTTTCCCTTTGGCTTTGAGCAGGTATTTTTACTCCACAACTTAGAACTTACCTGTAGGTTACTGGTGCTGTAACTGAGTTCATGTCCTGTTGATTCCCTGATAGCCCCCAAACTATTAAACACTCCCTCCTCCTCCTCCCGCCCCGCTCCGGACCGGGTTTTGTTTAAAAGTAAAAATATTGTGACAGATCAGCTGCAGATCAGTAGTGGCTGGTTTAGTGAAACGTTAATATCTACATTTCAAACAAATAGTGACGGTTATGGTGAGAGGGATATGTTTGTCTTTGCTCCTACTTTCTCCCCATTTGGGAGACATGCTTAGAATGGAATCCATTATAGAATTCACCTTATTCATTTTGTGTAATTAGAGATGATGGAATTAATCACACATGGAAAAGCCCAGATTGCTGAAAACCTCTTTTATTCCTGCCTGACCTTCCTTTTGGTTTCTTGCTCTCAGGCTCTCGTATCGCTAGCTGGTTGCCCAGTTTTTCAGTGGAAGTGATGCATACTACTAATATCCTGGGTATTGCGCAAGCGAGCAACTCACAGCTCAATGCTATGGTAAGACCGATTAATAGATTCTACTCCTATGCCTGCCAGTCTGTGTTGGAGTGAAAGGGATGTATGTGGACTGAGAGTGAGTGGGGACATTGAAATCTCTAGCAGGTGCCAAGCTCAAGGCTTCACCACAGAGACGCCCTAGCTTAAGTGGGTGTAGCTCCGTTGTCGTCTGGAGCTGGGTTTGCATGTTAGCAGTGCTAATGTGTGAAAATAAATGGACAGTGGAGGAAACTGAAGTGAGGGGAGACCATAAGCCAGTGTTAACATTGTGCACTGCTTGCAACAGATGTAGTGGATGAGATAGATAGATGGGTGTGACTTCAGAGATTGGGACATAAAGCTGCTTCTCTCAGCTTGCTTGGTGTTGCCTTCTTATGGCCCTCTCCAGTACTTCATTCCACACACAGTTCATAGTAACAAAGGTTCTGATTCTGCATCCTGAATGTTTTGCCATTGACGTCAGTGGTAGCAAAATCAGGCCTTAAACTGACAAAACTGTCTCTGCAGTAGTGTTGTAGCCTTGTTCGTCCTTCTCAGAGAGAGACCGTCTCTGTATGTGTCTTTTCTTTTAGAACTATAGTTCTCATCACCGTTATTAATGGTAATGAGCACTTACATAGAGCTTTGTGTTCAAACACGTACAAATGAGATGGTGCTCTCTTACTAAAGCAGAACCTTGCTAATTCACATTGAGGACTGGGACACTGATTATAAATTACCAGATTTTGTTGATTAGTGCATAAAAGATAGCACATGATAGAAAAGGTCAAGGAAATTACATCACAAAATGTGTTTAGTTCATTTAATCGAACAATCATTTAATCTGAATTATGTATGATGCCCAATTTCATAGCATATTAGCAATTGTTCATCAATGTATCTTGTAAAAAGAATGACATCTACCTGCTACAAGACCAGGTAGTGCCACCTCTGCTATTGAATCTGTGTGGGGTGAGACCACAGTTTTTGAATATTTTTGGGTTTGCAGACTATCGACTGTAATAACTTTATTCAAGTTAAATGTGCACAGAGTATTTAAGCAGACGCCATCTATTCTTTTTTTCTGAACAGGATGACACAGAATGGAAGTTATGTTTAGGATGACTAATAATGTCTAAGGGTCATGCATATTTGAATATATTTCAGTATTGTACTTTAAATTGCCTAATGTAAGGAAAAAGACCAGTGTGTTAGTAAACCCAAGCATTATGCATTTTAAATTGGAAACTAAGCAAAATTCTGCTTCGTGGGGGAGGGATAGCTCAGTGGTTTGAGCATTGGCCTACTAAACCCAGGGTTGTGAGTTCAGTGCTTGAGGGGGCCATTTAGGGATCGGGGCAAAATTGGTACTTGGTCCTGCTAGTGAAGGCAGGGGGCTGGACTTGATGAGCTTTCAGGGTCCCTTCCAGTTCTATGAGATAGGTATATCTCCATATATTATTAATAAAAAGGGAAGTTGTTGTTATGTGTACTGTACCTCTGTTGTTGCTTTGTGAGCTATTTGAAAGTGCCATCCAGTATGTGCCTATATACCATTTGCCATGTTTTTTCTTTCTTTCTGAGCATTGGAAAGGTTTACTGATCCTGAAAGCACTTGTACTGGTCATGTCATGGTTTTTTTTAGCCCTGGCATTTATCAAGACTTTTTGGACCTTTAAAAGCACATTATTTTGATTGCCCTCTTGCCTTTCTTTGTTTGTTGTATATCATTTAAACAGCTTGAAATCCAATGAATTGTTAGTTGCTCATGCTTTAATCCATTTGAAAGCTGTTTTCTCAGGTTTTCAGATGATGATAAAACATCCGTTTCTAGCCTGAACAGCTTGAGAGAGAGAGAGTAGACTATTTAAAACTGACACTACTAGTCCCTTGGGTTATCAATGCCATGTTGGTGTTAATCTGGGATCGAGTATAGTAAATCTTAAACATTGAGTTAATTTTCAGTCACTGAAAGATTAAAATATTGATGGTATAAACACTCATGAAAAAATACCTTGATTAAAAGAGTATATGGGAGGTTTTTTTCGAAGCCTGTATTCTTTCAAGGACTAAGTTTCATCATGAAATCCAGGCTCCATATGAGTCAATTGGAGATTTGCCGTTGACTGTAGTGGCATCAGAATCTCACCTCATTCTGTAAGTAATTGTCAGCCTGGTCTCATCTTTCTGCATCAGGATGTAAGTTATTACCGGCCTCTCTAGTGTGTTATTCCTGTAACTTTTCTTGCTGCATTTCCCAAAGTGGTGACAGCTGCAGCTTCTCATCTCTTGTTCCTGGGAACATGGGACATGCACAAGGTTGCCGTCAAACAGTACAGTTGTTCTGATGTTTTTCTGAGAGCGAGAGAGACCCAGAACTGGTGTTTCCAATTTGCTCTTGCAGTTATTGTCATTGCATGCACATTTACCGCAACTGGAATGGAATTGCTGTCACTACAGGTTCAAACTAGGCATATGTATGCCCGGTTCTGAAAATCTGTGCCTTCAACCTTCCATTATGACTTTTTTTTTAGGCACTTCGCATGCAGATTTTCACATTATAAATTTTGCTTTTTACAGGCTCATCAGATTCAAGAGATGTTCCCTCAGGTTCCTTACCATATAGTTCTACAGGATCTGCAGCTGACACGCTCAGTAGAAATAACAACTGACAACATATTAGAGGGGCGCATCCAGGTACCTTTCCCAACACAGGTCAGTCATGAGATCATGTTCTGACAGGACCATACTTTACCAATTGTCTAGATTCATCACCTGGCTGAGAATGTTAAGAACAAACTAGGAAAATGTAACATTGATTCTTCAGTTCTTCCTTGTTTATTATCCACTAGCAGTATCAAATGTTGGGTTAATGCAACATCATTGTTTAGATTTCTCCTGCATAAAAGTCAGGAAATTCCTACTGCCAGCCTAACTCAGACACCCTTGCACAGAATATAGCATTTAGTATTAAAGATAGGATTTAATTTGAATGTCTTACTGTACTGTGTAAAATTGACTGGCATCCTGATCCTGTGGGTTTTGTGACTGCGATTATCTCAACTTCTGTGCCTATAAAATCTCAAATGTATTGTTGTATTAACCCAGCTTTTTCATGGAATTTCCTTGCTTTTTTAAAGCTACAGATACATTTTTTCGCTCTCATATAGCAAAAATACCGTATATGTGCTAAAAACACACATAAGAAATTCATCTTCAATGGTAATTTGCTCAGAATGTTACAAAGCACCTCCTTGGTCAC